>NC_135760.1:5315441-5527941 GCF_052425735.1 Oculina patagonica
GTCATTATGTCCCCCGTCTAAATTTCAAACCTTTTCACGGCGCAATTTCAAAAGGTTCGCATGTCGCTGTTGGAGTTTCGAATTCGTCCATAGCTACTGATAATATCGAAAATGTATGAGTCCGGAAAGCATAACATAAAATAAAACTTCGGGCCCATGAGGACTCTTGAGGCCGGAACATAAAATAAAGCGTTCTCTTAATTCTGTTGCCAAAATATTCCCTATTCTTGGATCTCTCAATTTGATTTGTTGGCAAACAGTGAGTTTTTGACTCTGATTTTGGACATTATATTGATTGTTATTTATTTTTGATATATTATTTTCACTAAATAAACAATAGAGTTCTTCTGTCGAAGGCACTGTCGTGTAATAGGTTGCCGGAGGTATTTTGATGTTCGGCATATAATATTTATATTTGTATGTTTTTTTAAAAAATATAAGTATAAATATTTTAAAAAGATATTCACCGGGAGCTAAAATTCATGTTTCAGGCTTTTAAAGATGGCTAACAGATGTATAATCCGCCCTGACTTCCAAACCGTAGGTGGATTAACGTTCAGTTTCCGTATGTCCGATCACCTCGACCGCCGGAATGCGCTGTACGTAGACGGCATTTTAGGGCAAATCTGCATAACGATTTCAAACGGTCATCAACAAGTCTTTCCACCTTGGGCCAGACTGCCACGAGGCCGCCGTATTATGTTAATAATACCGGGACATCCCCTCTTTCAGTATCTTGATCGACGATGTAGAGGTAGAGGGATGAACTGGTTAATCTTTATTCGAAGTGCAGGCAACCGCATCTCGGTTGTGCATTTCGGACCTTTTGGAAAAGCAAATACTGAAGAATATGACGACATTCTGAAGGTAGCAGATCGTGCTCTTGATAATTTGAGGAGAATGTGGAATGATCTGCAAGTCGATGTAAATATAACTGAGGAAGAGAAAGAAAGTGAAGAAGCAAGAATAAAATTGGAAATAAAAGCAAATTTCTGGGCAGTGAAATCGTCTATCGAATCAAAAGTAAATTCCAAAGTGCAGGAGTTGAAAGATTTGATAGATCGTATTTTCGATCAACCAGCCGACAGAGCTGTCGCTGAAGATCTGAAAGTAAAGCTTACGGCCTCGTCAGGAAAAGTGCTTATTAAAGTAGCTACTTTGACTGAAGTAGGAGAAAAAATTGCTGCTAAAATAGCGGAAAAGACAGGAGTGAAAGTAGTGGGAAAAGCAGCGGGAAAAGCAACAGGCGAAGAAGCAGCTCAAGCAGTGGTAAAAGTAGCCGCAAAGGATGCTGGGAAGGCAGCTGGGAAAGAAGCTGGGAAAGTGGCTGGGAAAGCAGCTGGGAAGGCAGCCGCCAAGACGGGAGCAAGGGCTGCTGGTAAATCTGCAGCCAAGAAAGTGCCTTTCGTGGGATTAGCGTTCGGAATTGGATTTGGAGCCTGGAGACTAATGCATGGAGACTTCGCGGGAGCAGGAATGGAGGTTGCTTCAGGGGCAGCATCGTGTGTTCCAGGGGTGGGCACAGCAGCATCTTTTGCAATTGACGCTGCTCTTGCAGGAAAGGACATTTATGAAGCAGTTGCTGAAGTCAACAAATATGAACAGGTAACTGAGGTAAAGAGTATTTGCAGTAACTCAAACAAAGCGGAGTGGATTAAGAAATTCTTGCTTCGGTCGGCAACTTGGGGCTAAGCTGATTTGAGCTTAAAGTAAAGTTTTTAGTTCTAAAAATGTGTTTGGTTTCTGTCAGCTTTGTTTTTATTCAACACAAGATAATTGTTTGGGTGACTTCTTGTTATCATAAACATCCCAGTTCAATTTTAAAAAGTTAACGTTTTTACATCTTTGTGCGGTGGTGAACCTGATGAGAAATGAAGGTTGAAAAAAGTTAAGTTTGATTAAGAGGCAATTAACGTTCAGGGCTTGCAATTCGCTCTGCGCCTTCAAAAATGTCGCTCAGTTTGCTTAAATTGCATTAGTGCACAGACATCTTGGCGAGTCACTTGATATGAACAAATTGCAATACACAGTCATTTCACCCTATAACTTAGGAAACAAGCTTTGTCAGAAAAGATAGAGCAAAGCTTCCCACTTCAACTAGGGCCTATCATAACTTGCTTTACCTACATGAATAGTTTCTTGGTGTCCTGGAGTTTTTTTCCCCTCCGCTGAGTTATTTAGTCTTCCTATTATGCTGGGGGAATTTTTAACATCGTTTTGAAAGGATACGATAAAGCACTTGCTGACGGATAACATAAACTGTAGTTGGATAAATTACTTTCCTTAACTTGTGTTTTCACACTAGGACGAGTAATCCGTCCAATATGAACAGCTTGACTTAGACTAAGACGAGTAAATCGAATGTATTATACAAAACCACTATTAACACTAAGCCTGCCTCTCCACAATCTTGCGTCGCTTCTATTTTTTCAAAAACCCGACTGACACTCATTTTTTGCTGTTTTCAAAAGATGCAAACCGATGTGGAAAGGATCAACACGGAGATATCTGATCTTAAACAAAAGTACGAAGAGGCTGACGCAGACTATGAGTATGTAAAAGAAGTGTTGGAGGATCCCAGATTTGACACTGAAAAGCTTCAACGCGAGATTTCAAGCCTGGAAGGGATCCTGGAAAAGCTTCGTCAAGTGAGCTTTGATTAATAAAAGGCGAAAGGCAAATGATTGTTGGCACACGATTTTAGATATTTTCATATTCACTTTTATATTTCTAAATTTTAGTTGATTTGCGTGTTTTTAGTGATTTCGGGTGCTTAATCTTTAACCGGAAAAAAATTTAAACTTTAAAATCCCTCCCCTCCACCCCCAAAAAAACCATTTGATTAGTTCTTGTTATGACCTTCGTATTTTCTATTCCCTTGAGTCACCGGAGGCGACTCTGCTTAATAATATGTTGGCACACAATTTTAGTTATTTTCATATTCACTTTCATATTTTAAAATATAAGTTGATTTAAGTGTTTTGAGTGATTTCGTGTGTTTTGAATGATTTCGCGTGTTTTGAATGATTTCGTGTGTTTTGAGTGATTTCGCGTGTTTAACCAATTACAAACAATCTTATTCAATTTACTAGAAGCCATTAGAGTAAGGATAATCCAGTCCAACTACATAACGTGATCTGTACTTTTCGTACAACGACCAGATCGTTACTAAACAATATACACGTGCCAGAACACGTGGCTGACTTATGCCAAGTTCTAGTCTCTCGTGGGAAAATTTTCAGGCCCTATCCCCTTTTCCTTTGATTCCAGATCGATTGATTACTTTTCGTAAACAACTATTGTTTGGCTTAATCAGCTCAATTAGACAATTAATGTTTTTGTGTGCGCTAAACAGACAAGTAACGAGCTGGTCACCATTTTTTAATTACTTGCATTTATGTTTTTAAGTATTCTTAACTTAGTTTAAGTTTATTCTGGACACTCTGGTCTTTTGACCAGCACGAACTGTGGAACATTGATTCCATTCAACCTTATGAACAATTGATCACTTTAATTAGTTTACCTAGTTACCTTCAAAATATTTACATGTTACTTTTGGATCCTTTTGTGGTATATACTGATTTTTACATTTTGAAAACAGATCACGTACGGAAGGAAAATTAACCCGCTTAGTTCCAGCTATGTCAATGATTGGTATCGGGAAAACTTTTATTTATGCTTTGCTCCTATCAGCCAACTCACTAGGCCGATCAGTTCGTTAGGAATTGTAAGTTTTACAGCAAAAATAAGTACGAGGCTTGCGGCAGAGAGCGCCGCCGTTGCCAGCAGGGCCATAACTAGCAAGAGGCAAGACGAGGCACTTGCCTCGTCTAGAGTTAAACCCAAAATTTAAAACAAAATATCTTTTGTTGGAAAAATAATCCCAGTTGAACAAGAGTGATTTTTCTCAAGAAATACCTCATGAAAAATGTCTCTGAAAGAGTTTCATAGCTTCTAGGAGGGTATGCCCCCAGAACCCACCAGCAAGACATTGCCTCGTCTATGGCGAAGGTCTGGTTACGGTCCTATTGCCAGGTTAAGTTAAAATCCCAAAACATTCGAGTTGAACCAATCAGAAAACTTAACTTAACGTAATCTACGTTAACCAATCACTTTACGTTCTGGAATCAAGGTGTGGATTCTTTAGCGTTGTTTGTAGCGTGTAAGCTTCAGTTGAGAGCAGGAACTGAAGCAGGAGTGAACCTTAATTAAAGTTGTGAAGAGAAATTCAGCCAGAGTCCTTTCTTCAAGGCAACGCCGGTAAAAGAGTCAAAACGTGTTAAAACAAAATGTCTCCTACAGACCTGTTGTCCCGTATTTAGAGCTTCTGGAGTAAACAATATAACATGAAAATAACACCGAGATTCCAACCCTCAGAGATGAAAAAAAAAAAAAACGGTAGATTTTGGTCTCGGCTACTACTAGCGCCGAAGGTGTGAGTCTATAAGGAGTCTGTGGGCATGCGTCGGAAAATTTGAGATCATAGTCGATGGAAATTTACCAACTAAAAACCATAGAAAGCCAAGCAAAACCACGAAGGAACACAAACGTCGCATGAAGTCGAGGCAATCCATCGCATTACCGCCTCTAAAAAACGGCGGGCTCATGCAACTGTAGAAAGCGCTAAAGGTAGAAGCCCAAGATGATTGCCCGGGATACCATAGATAAACGACAAAGGATCGTGCGAAGAAGGCTAGTATAGCAGAGAAAACGTTATCTTACTTTGCTAGAGGAAAGTTACAAAAAACGGAAGGCCAGAAACGATATCCGAAAACAGGTCAAAAGGTTTCCTGCCGAAACGGGAGGCCGGGTTGGAATCTCTGATAACACTTCAAATGCCAGAAGTGATATTTCGAGACTATTCTATTTATTTCTTTTCCAGTTTAAATGGCCTTAGGGTGAGGTAGGCATAGGTGTGCTAAAGTTTCGAATTTAACACACTGTAGGTCTCGAATAAAACACCCCTCTGTAACAGACCTGGTGACACCTGATTTTCCACCAGGTTTTCAACACAAAATCGACCAGGGAAGTCAAAAATCTACCAGGTTGATTACTTACTTTTTGTATGCCATTCACTTAGCGGGGTAATCGTGCACAATTTTGAGCTGCGCGCCACAGGGAACCCAAACGCTGTATTGGTTATTCATAATCTTAAAATAAAAATGTTCTTATTTACCTGCGTTCCTGTGTTTTTTTTAACCGGTTTTGGGGGCGATTTGAATCAGAGCGAAGGTGGTTTATGTTGCGAGTTTTAAACGGTAATCGATCTGTCGCACTGACAATTACTTTTTGCTATATTTACATCAAGTTATAGTCAATTATTAAATCATGTATCTTTTTGCCGCACGTCGTTTTCTTCTGTTTATAAAGATTTTGGTTGATTTTTTCCTGACCAGGTAAACAAAATTCCTCACCGGGGAGAAATAAAATTGACCAGGGATTTTTCAGATAATCACCAGGGACCAGGGAGGACAAATTTCCACCAGGGAGGGCACAATAACCCACCAGGTCGGGTTTCACCAGGTCTGTTACAGAGGGGTGTAATAAAGGGGATAAGATTTGGCAGTTTATAGCGGATCAGCACGGACGAAAACAGCGATCCTCCAACGTATTGACTTTCTGACAGAAGAATCCTACTGAGTTTGCCTATTTACCAAGTTAGGATTTCGAGTTGGATTTTCGAGTTAGGATTTTCAAGTCAGGATTTTTTTGGCGGGATTTTTTTTTGGACGGGGTTTCCAATAAATTTTCAGTGGTTTTACACAACGTGCTTTGTCAGCGGTGTTGCACACGACGGACTCTAGGCTCGAGATTGCATCGTCTTAAGCTTGATGAGGTCGTTTCAAGAAGAAGGAGGATGGCAGATCGCGGGTGACCCTATTCGGCGGAATGACGGATCGGCACGGTGGAATGGCGGAATATACTAAAACACGGAATGACGGAATATCCTTAAACGCGAAATGAAGGAATATTTAAGGTCGCGCAGGACCCTTGAGATCATTATGTATGTATTTATTTAAAGAGTATGCACGAACTGCGACGACTGAAGCCGACAACAAACGAAATATTCATGACAACGTTTTTCTTCAAGTTCTTTGTACAAGTAATTACATGGTATTGTTCTCAGCTTTGCATGCCGTGCGCTGAAACAAAGCGAATTATCATAATTAGATTCACAGCTGTGAATGTAGCACACGTCGGTTGTAAACATTGACTCGGAAGGTCTTCGGAAGCGGAAAATCCTGCAAGTTTTCTTTGCCGTTATAGAATTTCAGGAGTTGATTCGCGAGGAACATAAACTTGGTGCACTCTATTGTGTTATGACAAGAGCGAATTTTGAAATTTCGTTCTCAAAATGAAGGTAGCACGTTTCAAAGTTTAGATTTCACATTTTTACTCTCTTAGAAGCAGATAACTTCTAGCGGTTTTTGAAATCGAAAATTTCGTTCTTGTCATAACACAAAAGAGGTTATGATTCATCACTAGGTTATATAATCATTTAATTCGGTGCGCTGTTGTAGCCGAAAACTTGGACACAAAATCGCATTATCTGCAGTTGAACTCTTAAAAGAGCCTGTAACATTACAGTAAACGGTCATCTCTCAGTAAAAGGACAATCATGTTGTAATTCCATCATCCCTTAATATCCTTGATAAATTTTAGAGGAATCAGTGTTCAAAACGTAGCGAATTAAAGCATTACAAGATAGCACCCCGTCAAGAAATTTGGCTTATGAATTTATTAATGAGCAAGGGTCCTGCGCGACCTTAAAAACGCGGAATTGTGAAACATTTAAAAGGAAACAACAACAGCGACAAAAACAAACAAACAAACAAACAAACGGAAAATTTTAACTGCTACCTTTCTCAGACAGCGATTATTAAAGGCTAAAAATGTCGCTAAGAATGATTCAGGTACTTAATTTGTGGATATTCGCTGCGGTGACAGAAAAATTAACTTGTTGACAGCGGCTGCTCGCAGTAGAAAACCAGTAAACAGTTTATAATTTACAGAAGACGTCCTCGCCAAGCTCGAGACTATGAAACGTACAAAGCCGAAATATGTTAGCGAAGCCATTAGAAACAAAATGGAAGTGCCTGAATTTCGTACTGAGAAATTAAAAAAAGGAAGCCAGTTGGTCGCCCATCCAAGTACTAACCCCAACAGGGCTTAACTTTGGCGATCGGACGAGAATCGGTGCTTTCCTTGTGGTATCAGTCCTAGACGAGACAAAGAACAGAAATACCTGGCTTTAATTCAGTTGATCTTTTGAACGATGTCATTACTGGACTTTTGTTATAAGCTGATTTACGCGCTCTTTCTGATACCACATTCTCGAACGATCGCCAATTTTTTTGAAAACAGTTGAGTTTTCTAAAATAAACCTGAGTTTTTAAAAGGTTGAGTTTTCGGGGAAAAAAACTTGTATTTCATAAAAAAAATTGTTGAGTTCCATTAAAAAAATTTGAGTTTTCCAAAAAAAAATCTTCAGTTTCCGAAAAAATCAAAAGGTTTCTTAAAAAAAGTTTGGGCAGCCTTAATAAATAAAATAAAACAGCCAAATCTCGATGTCCCTTGGCCTTATGGTTCATTGTAGCTCTCGACCATTGCCTCATCGACCACATGACAGAAGGTCTGCTAGCCCGGTCAAGGTTTCAATTATCCATCTTCACTCCTAGCATCCAATCGTGTTTTTCTGCAAGTCTTTTTCGCATACTATATTCAATATTCTATTTTCAAATAGCCTCCCATGCAGTCGTTTTAAGGGAATTTTCGTAGGGCTGTATTCTACCCCAAAAGTTTCCATTTATCGTTCTTTTTAGTTGCATAAAAAACTTGCCTTTGCCTTTGCCTTTGTTTAATGTAGCCGGCCAGACGATCACGCAAATGCGGTGACCGTTGACTGACGAGTAAAATCAATGATCCCGTAACATAACCCTTAAAATCACCATCAATTATGCAAGGAGGTCACTTTGTCAGCATTCATTTCCTCGGCTGAACTTTTATCAAAAAAGAAATTTTAAATGTTACTTCATTTCCTACCCTACGATTCAATTTTTTTCTATATACTGACAGCTGTTCAATTCAAAACACTGTGTGATTGTTTTTTTTTTGTTAAATATGCAAAAATCTGAAGAGACGAGCTACATAAATGATTTAAATCCTTCTTTATTGTCACTTGCGAGTACGCTCATTTCGGTTAAGTTTCCGAATTCTAAGACAGTTTTCATTTTCCCAAACAAATATTATGACACTTTTTCTCGTCTGTTTCCCTTCGTTACCAACCGTGTTTGGCCCTAGCGGATGCCTTTAATAACCATGTTTTTTTTGGCAGATATTATTTTTTGTACAAAAATATGTAAATCATTTCATTTTGTGATCTTGATTTGTAGTTCTGTACTCTTACATGTAGAATATATGCTCAATTCAGCGACCTGTTCGAGTCATTTTCTGTACAGAATTGAAAAAAATAAAATAACATAATATAACCTCCAAATAAAAACAAAAAAATAAGAAAAATAACGAAATTGAACCGTTTTGATTATTTGAACACCCTATGTTTTTCTGTACGGGAAATTATGGTGAATTTAAATTAATCTTATTCCTCTTCCTCCTCCTCGTCGAATGAATCTTTAAACTTGCCAGTTTTCTTTCTGTATTCTCGGCCTTTTCCCAAGGAACCTAAACTGTCAGTTTTTTGCTCAGGCTGAACATTATGAACGAGCGCGAGAACTGGTATTTTTTGTATCGTTGAAGAGGAAGCACTACTGAGCGAACGGCTGTCCTCGGAAGCGACAGAAGCGCTATCTGGTGTTTTCGTCTGCTTCGTCGCTAAATTTCCCGCCGAAGATTCCTCGGTGGGTGCTTTGAAATATTGTCCTTTCTTCTGACCCGGCGAGGAGCGACAAAGTGGAACTATTAGTATAACACAGAATATCAGAGCTCCTAGAGGTACAAGAGCTGTTCCAACCAAAGTAAAATCATCCAATAAAGTGTTAAAAGTGATGGCGGTTTTGTCTACAACTGTTCGCGAACCATCGCTCTTCTCCAGGTAAACAACAGACCTTCGCGGAATCAGATAGCCGACCAGCATAAACGTGACTCCGATCAGAAGAACAAGAATGGAAAGCGTGAGTAAGATTAGAGTCTTCCCGCTGTAAATCGAAGACATTGACGCACCGCATTTGCACTCGTAAGGGCAGAGTTGTTGATCGCGAGGCGTGTCTCCCGCGAACATGTGATGATGTAAGTAACGAATGCCGAAGCGAGATTCATCGCGGGGCGATTTCCCACGCGTGGATCGCGCACGCGATTTGCGAGTCTTTCTCGGCTGAGTCATTATAACAAGACCTTGAAATATATCTTCTTATAAACCGAGTCCTGAAGTATACTTTGTAAAAATGCCGCAATCAAATTTCACATAAACTTTAATCTTTCAGAGCAGTCCCCAAGTCCGGCCACTTTTTCTATCCATTGTTGGTGTTACCGTGGTAGCGATAGCCGTTTCATTCTTCAAAATTGATGGCAGAAAATGTCAAAACCTTGAACAAAGAAACCAAGTGGAAGAGTAAGCTTGCAGGCAGTTGTGTTTTTAAAAATAAATACACCTTTTCCCGTCGAAAACTGAAAGAAACTCCCACAGTTTTTCAAAGCGTCCTTGAATCTCCCAGCTGTAAGCGACTAAATGGCCTTCATCCTTATACGTGTATAATATTAATTCACGTGCTAAATGTTATACACAAACCACGCTTCAGGATTTTCTTTAACGCCACTGGGAAGGCATACGGCGGGTACACCGATTTCCGTCCGATTTCTTAAGATGAAATGGGAAAAATTTTCGCGGCGATCGGCTGGTTTCCTCGTTTGTGCCACTGTGGCAGTTGGGCTGAATAGCCAAGAAACATGTTAATATCCTTTGTTTGCTTCAATCAGCTGTTGTGCCGCGATCGCGTTTTCCTTGCCAGCCGCGTACAATTTTCACACTTCAAAACAAACTTTAACGCGTCGTGATTGGCTCACGGATATTCAAATTTGGATAATGAGCTTTCCGATTGGTTGATGCTGGAACAATAGCTTTTCTTGGCGGATTGTACACGTGGCGGGAAAAATCTTATATTGTTGTATCAGTGATAATGTTTAAAGCTCCTATGGGGAATTGCGTTTAGTTAAAGTTACTCGCTTAAAAGAGTGTGGGTTGAGCAGGAAAAACCCTGTGGGAAATACAAAACTGACGATAAACGCCCCCGGGCTCCGTAGAACTTTTATTAGCGAGCAGTTTCCCTCTCGAGAAAGAAAAACAATTGTCTCGAATTTGTTTGCTTATCATAGTCAATAGTTAAAATTTCACGAAAGAAAGAATCGTTGGGTTCAATGTAAAACAAGAGCAAAAAAATAAATAAGATAAAAAAATCCTATTCAAGGACGCAGTATAAAGCATAAAATAAACGTTCAAAAGTCAGTTAAATGCATTTATCTTTTCATGACATTTCCAAGGAAACCAGCCGTAGTTTTCAAGAATATATAATAAGTATGTGATATTCAAATCCGGTTGCGATTAATCTTTTCCTCCCTGGCCTTCAAGATAAATAAATAGATATCATCCTTGAAATTAACGCACAACTTCTAACAAGGTAGACTTAAAAAAGGGATCAAAGTCTTCTTGAAATTTATCAACTGCTGATAAAAACAATATCATCGGACACGCTTGGATCAAACAAGTGTTTTTAGTTAGCCATTCTCTTTATTTTGTTTCAGCGAGCTCATTTGCATCTTTGTTTTTAATCACTGATGGGTTTTAATTTCGAAACGACGACTCGTAAAAAAGATGCCAAAAATCAAACCATAAAAACTCGCGTACTTTTGTATTTATCAACCACGTGTCCGTTTCACTGGTGACAGTATTTCTGCCTCTATGATTTGGGCGAACATTATTAAAAAAAGCCTACAATGCGATGTGTTTTAAAGTTCAGTTGACGTCTTTAGAAAGGGCGTGTTGTTTAGTTTGCGAGGTAAACACCAGTTGGGGCTATTCTGTTGATTTTGAATCCAAATCTGTGTGAAGCGGCGGCAGGCGAGCGCTGAAAGCGATTTTACCGTGTTGCTGGTACTTTAATTTCGTGTAGCATTTACATCTGTACTCAAGAAAAAAATCGGGACGAGTGGGATGGACACAGGCTGGCTAAGAGTTACTAGAGAAAGCGGTAAATTTCTATTTCTTTCATAATTAAAGGCATATAATACGGTGGGAGGCGCGGCGGCCTAATGGTTAGTGCGCCGGACTCCGGATCGAGCGGCACGGGTTCGAGACCTGGCTGGGGCACTGCGTTGTGTTCTCAGGCAAGACACTTTACTCTCATAGTGCTTCTCTTTACCCAGTTGTATAAATGAGTATCGGCGAAGTTAATGCTGGGGGGTAACCATGCGATGGACAAGCATTCCATCAAGGGGAGGGGGGGGGGGAAGCAGAAATACTCCCAGCCGCTTTATGCTACAAAAGACCAAAATAATGAAAGGACCACTTGTACAAACAGCAGCGAAGTGAAGCCGGATCTTGGCGTAGATCAGGATCAGCAATATAAAGTAAAACGATAAACTAAATGCAAGACGATCGGAAGCTAAAAAGGCAAATAATGCCCAATATTTCGGTTAGACAAAACTTACCTTCTTCAGGGGCTGAAAAAGCTAAGTAAAAATGGAAATGGACGGTTACAATATTTAAAACCGGGATAAGCTCCGGCATGATGAGCCACTTGGCTCGACTGCAGGCTTTATGATATCATAGGGTGGCCTGTATTTTATACTTTTTATACGCTGTAATTTTATGCGTTTGGTCAAACAAACGAGACAATACTTGTCCACGAACATTTTTTTTCCAAAATTATTTCCCTGGCGCGCAACCCTCAGGGAAATATTTGCTACGTCTTTTCCCCGGTCTACAACCCTCGGGGAATATTAACTAGGCATCAAAATGTTTTAAAAAAAATTAGAAAGATTTTTTTCGTTTCTCGGAAACAACAACAACAAAAGATGCAACAAGTGTTGCAAAGATTTCCGCTTTTGCGCTCGCGTCCAGTTTTCCGCTATTCTTTACGCGCATAATCCATAGATCAATGATTGAAGAAACATACGAAAAAAATAGAGGGTTGTAAATAGAGCTCACTGGAGAGCACAGGCACTCCAAGCTTGCGATAAAGAAAACATGAAAGCAAGCGACTCTAGCCTACTTACAAGCGTGTAACAATGTTCAATGTTGGAATACAATGGTTTTAAAGGTGTAGAATAACTAATTATACAATACAATAACTTCGTATGTTTTTTGAATGATCTTGTCTTAAAACCCTGTTGTATCAAATTTTTGCTTGCATTTTTCTGTGGGCGGTATACTCTCGGGACCATGGTTGTAACCCACTTGACTTTAGAAGGCCTGGTTCCGAGGAGCGAGCAGCGCGCGCGAGGTATGTTACCAAGGCGACCAGGTGTCAGACAGCAAAATGGCGGACAGCGTACAAGTCGAAGAGCCACAGCGAAGAGCTGTTGGAGGGACTATAACGACAGGAAGGATTCACAAAGGTAAAGATTTAGACGATCCGCTATATATGATTAAATTTATATCCCATGAAACGGAAATCGAAGTGATTCCCTTCGATAAATAGCAACGAAAAACGCAAGATTACGCGTTCGATCCCCAAATGAAAATCTGGAAAATGCAATCAACAGTGTTTAGCTTGTCGGTTCTAATGGGTTTAATGCCACTCTATGGGGTAAGGTAAGTGCAAGATAAAATGAACGCCATCCTCCTTCCTGATGTTCATGTGAAGGCAGTAAAAATTGTGTTCATTTGTTATGTAGTTTACAAGTAAGTTTTTACTTTCCTATATATTTGCAGCCCCTTTCAAAATACACTAGACTCCTTGAAATATTAACAGCCCTCCACCCAAAAAAAAAAATAAAAAGAAACATACCCTCTCCAGAAATGAATGCAAGAAAAAGTCATAAGCTTAGCTGGGGTTTATTTTCAGAATTTCATAGTGCATTACATCATTCTGTTTCTCTCATCTTAGTCTGTGGCATTTTTGGAAAAATCAATGACAGTTTGACTTACTGATGCATTATTTCATTATTGTGCAACAGGTCATGGCAAGACAGCAGCATCAGCTTCTATTCCAAGTAAATACCAGACAATCGTGAGTGACAACTCAGAAAGAAAAGGTTTCCTTTCAAGATCCAGACGGTTTGAAGGGATGAATGTGGTATGTTATTGCATTCAACGAAGGAGAGCGCATCCCTAATTTTGTGTGGTGTCCTGTACACATACTATTGATCTTGATATAATGCGCATACACACATGGACTTATCACACATGGTATCGCACATATATAAAACCTGGACATTTGTACGGTTAACCCTACTGTTGGTAAATTAAATTTGACTCACTCTAGATCTCCTTTCAATTTAGTCATTATGTTGAAAATGGTTTATCAAAGCCTTAGGGATGTGTGTGCGATGTCTGGTGAATATATCAATCGGGAAATTGTTGTTTGTAATGCTGTTTCCTGATCAGCCATTGTACTCATCAGCGGCGAAACAACCTACAGTTCATTAGCCAAAAGACTTTAGACATAGGGGAATCGACCTAAGAAGTTAGTGAACTGCTCGTTAGCGAATCCACTCGTAGGCAAAATGACTGCAATTCATGTCATAATTATCCAAAACCACCAAGGTTGAAGTTGTTCAAGACTTTTGCCATATGGTGAAAGGAGAGTAAAATGAATTTTTGTGATTATAAAATAACTATTAATGTTTTGTGACACATAAAAAAGTTTTTTATTTTTCTTTAGACTGCAAACCCAGGACCAGGGACTTATGGAGAGCTGAAATCAAGTGAAACTGCAAGTTCTTCCTTCTCTAAAAAGGTTCTGGTGGATTTGCTTCCAAGGTTGGCATCAAATTAATGGCTTCAGAATCAGGGCCTAACTTCAGAATTAGGGACTAACTAATACTACAAATTCAAATTTTTGACTTTCATAAAAAGGCACAGGAAGGCAACCCCAATTGGCCATTCCGAAGTTACGCAGGGAACTGGGGCGAGTTTTCAAGTTCTAAGCAATCGATAAACAGGATGAACAGGAGGATGAACAGAAACAAAGTTATGGACCTTGGAACATGGCTAAAATCCATACAAACCTCTCTAATTTTAAGATAGCATCCCCCAAAAGCATATAAACTTTTAAAGATTTTGATCAGTTTTGTGACAGCTGTAATATCCTGCCATAGACCTACTATTTGAGCATCACAGAAATCATAAAAATTTTAAGAGTTTATGTGGTTCAGATGTTTGTATGGATTTTGAGCCATGTTCCAAGGTCCATAACTTCGTCTCTGTTCATCCTAAAAGCACCAAACTTGGTCAATTGACCAATCTCACCATCATCTTTTAAGTGGTGATGTCAGATTATCGGTTGCTTAAAATCTGAAACTCGCTCCAGTCCCTTGCACAACTTTGGAATGGCCAATAGATCTAGAGCCAAATTGAGGCCCATAGGGCTGAGAAAAAGTATTTTTTGATAGCGGGCCCCCTCTTACTGCAGGGTCTGGATGATCAGGCCCCCCACTTTTCTGAAGGTCTGGATCCGCTAAGTACTGTAGAGTGCAACCCCTTAGTAGTCTTCCAGAAGGGAGAGGGTTTGGGAGGGAGGGGAGATAGGGGATGGTGGATGGTTGTTGAAGTGGCCAACTTCATGTATTTTACATCTTATTGTACAACTGTAATTAAGTAACCACAACCCTAGTTGATACTCTTGGGACACTTAGGTACATGTAATAGCTCCCCAATAGTGATGCATCTTTATTCCGCTCTTCCTGTGGTGTATTGTTGATGTCAGGCATTCAAATCATTTTTATCACAATAAACGTTTCTTGGGGGATTCAGAGGGTGGGGGATGTACAACTAAAAATAATAGTCTGTTATTCCCCTGAGCTTTCTTTTAGTTATCTAACTAGGTTAAGACTATAATTATTAGCAGAGTGTGTTTTAATTTGCACCTGGTTTCAAGTGTCCCAAGACATTTTGACCAGTGTTTTAAATAGCTACTCTACTTGTACATGTATATTAGGCTTAAGATCTTTAAAATAACTGATTTAAACTTTGTGATAATTTTTTTAGGCAAGGCGTTTCCCAAGAGGAGTTAAGAACACAGGTCCAGGCCCAGGTACAGTACACAATCCACACTTACTGCTGATCACAACTAATAATAGTACTAGTGGTAACCACAGGTTATAAAGCGCCAGCCTCAAGAAACTTTTGTTTTCGTATTCCAATCTTTCTATGTAGAGGAAAAAATTCTCAACTTCCTGTTTGAACGATACATTTTCGGATCCTTTTGCATTGTAACCGTTCATGGTGGAAGAGTAAAACAAATAACTAGGTCACCTCATTTTCACGGCAATTATTCCAAGACTTATGTTTCGTATTCTAATTGTTCTTGAAAAACAGATTTCAACTTCCGGTGTTTCGACAAACTGTTGTGATTGACACATTTTTCGCATTCTGATCGTTCTTGGTGGAAGAACAAAATTTTCCACTTTGGCTTTGCAGCTAGCCTTTTATAAACGTGGCGCTGACACATAATACGCAATCCGCTGGTCACTGTCAAGATTAGGGTTGCGGGCCTTCCTTGGACCTGAAATTTTTGTTAATAAATATGTTGCCAACAAATTCATAGGCACAGTATTCTTGTCCCAAGAGATGCTTGTCCCTCTTAGCCAGCAGAGCCTGTGTAGGGGAACAAGTGGCTCTGGGCCCTTGTTTTTTTTGCCTAGCAGAACTATTCTCCATTGGCCCAAGGCTAGAAAATTTTTGGGCTAAGTAGTGTGGTGGCTGTTATTGATGATTGAGTGGATCGACATTAAATCATTAGATGTTTTTTTTTTCAGGTCTTTATGATCCCTCAATGTGGAGGGAACATGACTTCAACAAATCTACTGTTACAAGGTACAGCGACAAAATTATTTCAAGAACAGAATTATATTTGTTGTGCAGGTTGTATTGATAGTTGTTCTGTTGCAACAGTTGTATTAAATAAATTTAATAACGCTAATGCACAAATTATTGTTTTTAATTTACTGCTGCCATACAGTCATTTATTTAGTCACTCACAGTACTTCCTGGATTATGTGGAATAAATGAGATCTTTTTCATTGGTAATCATTAAACTCTAGATGTAGTTTTAGAAATATTAATAGT
Source organism: Oculina patagonica (assembly GCF_052425735.1). NCBI lineage: Eukaryota > Metazoa > Cnidaria > Anthozoa > Scleractinia > Oculinidae > Oculina > Oculina patagonica. The sequence goes on from NC_135760.1 coordinate 5,331,685, forward strand.
GATTATAAATTTATTAACATTGTTATTGTAATCTTTATTAAAATTATTATTTGTTTAAACGCATGTAGGAATTTTCATCTTCCAATTGCTCTCCAAAGAGATAACAAAAAAGAACAATTTCCAGCACCTAATCAGTACTCGGTAAGTGCTTATTTGATTATTTTGGATAAATATTAACAAGAATGACAAAACTACTGAATTGGTAGAGTGGTAGCAAAAGACATGACCAAACAGAAGCGATAACTGCAGATCAAAGGAGGGAAGAAAAGGAAATCAATAAATAATTACATGTTACATTTGATTAAAAATGCGAGAAACCATTATTATTGCTTTGTCTCATTTTGTTTAAGAAAATATTTTACAGTAAGCAAAATTACCCTTGAAAGCAGTTCTCTGATAGAAAGAAAGTTGGCGTCTTTAAAATTCACATGCAGCATGTGATAAAAGAGACTAAAAACCATGCATCTCCCATAAATTTTATACTGACAGTACATTTATGCACAGTTCAGTTGCCTTAATTAACATCTTCAAATTAACAGCCGAATTAGTCTCAAATGTAAATCTTGAGAAGTTGCAGCGTGAAATCTACAAGTTTATCTTGCAAAATCCAAAATAGCATCAACAAGTTAAATGAGCAGAACCTGCCATGGCAGAAAAAGGGAAAACTCAAATTTGGAAGACATATCAATAATACAGTCATGTAGTTAAAATGTGTTGTTCCAGAAAATATCCATACTGATCTAGCTTTCCGACCTGTAGAAAGGTTTTTTTGGTTTGAGCCCCCCACCCTTTCTAGGAATTTCATTACTTTCCTTTTATTTATAAATATTTTGGCTTTTGAGATTCCCCTACCCCCTTGGAATTTCTAATGACCTTCCGTGAGGTGGGTATGGATATTACCTAGAACCACACAGTACTTTACTCCATGAAAGATGTACATGTAATGGCCACATTATTTTTTCAAATTTAATATTTTTTACTTCCTTTGTAACAGATTGGTCGAACTACAGGAAGAGTTGTTTACGACAATAATGTTGCAGCTTGTGCTGCATTTCAATCAAAGTAAGAAAACTTAGATGTTGTTATATTTTGTTACAATGGTTGTTTGTAACTCCAGGCAAAATTTCCCTTGTTGCTCAAATACAATGTAGATTCCAGAAAATAGCAGGAAAATTATGAGTATTTTTTTCATTTTTTTTAGATCCAAAAGATCAAAGGACTGGAGTGCTGGAGCAAGCTATGGACCATCTCCATGTAAGATACATCAATCTGTACCTGTCGTACTGTTGCTTCCTCCCAGGAAGGGGGGGGGAGGTCAATGTCCCCTTGTTCCCAACAAAATATTATTTTCCTTGTGTTCCCCTGTTCCCAGCTAAAACTTTCCCTTTGATTTTAGTGTTCCCTGTTCCCAGTTTTATTTTCCTAATATGCTTCCATGCATGGCCATGATCCCTGAAACCCCTGGGAGAGCTTCAATGACTGACCTCTCACAGGTGCTTTGGGTCAACGGAGGACACTGACTACCCCTCCCCCCCCCCATCCCGCCTCCCTGTGAGCTTTACTAGCTCATTATAAAGTGTTGTCATTATAATTTTTTGACAATTCGGTTTGTTCATAGTTAGTATTTTTTTACCCAGGTCACTACACAATCAGCGACAAGCTTGTCACAGATTCACCAAAAATCGCCACAGCGCCGTTCAAGTCCACGACAGAGAGAAAGATGATGCAGTCCCCTGTTCCATACCCTGGGCCGGGCTCATATAAACCTTTTGAGAAAGTAGACCTCCGAAAATCAAAGGACCAGACTGGATTTCAGTGAGTACAGTGCAAGTGATAATTTGGCTACTGGTGGCATTCCTTTTTGCTAACCTAAATCTGGTTTTTGTTATTAGAAATGTGGTTTTGGGTTCCATAAGATGCTTGCTAGTACAGAAGGCCCAAAATTAATGACTGACTGGTATCAGAATCACTTGAATTTGGGATGATCCAGTCCATTTCTAAGCAAACTACAGTCAACTCTCTCTAAGACGGACACCTTATATACTGTATAGTGCTAGGGAGTTTGGTTATTGTAAAATGACTGAAAATCGACAGGGACCATCACCAGGTTTCCATCTTATGGAGGCCGGTGTCCGTCTTATAGAGGTGTCTGTTAAGAGAGAGTACGTTGACTGTACATAAAACCACAAGAAAACTACAAAATAATAGGCCATTTCCAAGTTACCCTTTGCCTCTGTTTCAAAATAAATCTACGTGCAAAACCATTCAAATGAAAATGGGTTTGATTTGCATGAAAATGGACCTGAAGGTGAAATTAATTTTTACATGAATGGTTTCGCACATAGACTCGTTTTGAAACAGAGACAGAGGGTAACTCGGAAATGGCCTATTAAAAATTTATGCATATTTTCACAGAATTTTCGCCAAAATATTACACTGGTCTTGCTGTCTAAGATTTTTTTGCAATGCTGTTTTGGAGTCTTGATTCCTTTAATTTGTGAGGCTAAGAAAACATTGCGTTTACAGTAGAACAGATTTTAGTCTTGCTACCTGGCCTTGCAGTAGTCTTTAACCATTAACCACCTCTTATAGGCTGAACTCGATCAAGTGTCAGAATTGGAAACAAGAAACCCTCAGAAACCAGATTCAGGTCCTTTATATTCCAAAAAAAATTATTATATAAGTGGAAATGAAAAAATTATAAACAGATTGAAAACCACTTCAGCTTAAGGGAAAGCTACAATACATGTAAAAGACACAGGCCAAGTTTACAAAGGTCTTACATGTACCTGACCACTGCAAAAAGATTTGACCTTTTTGTTCCTACTTTATCATGCAGTAACAAGCACTACCTGTGTATCTCAGCACCTGCAATGCCTCTCCCACCTCTCGAGCCTATGCCGGGTCCTGGTCATTACAATGTGGTTGACTATGAAGGCCCCCCTAAACACTACATGTCAAGTTCTGCCTTTGTCTCAACAACAAGTCGATGGACAGGGGGGGCACCTGGAGAGGAGGATGCCCCTGGGCCAGGTAGGTACTGGTAACATAGTAGACATTAACAACTCATGCGTAAATGCATGCCATGGCCAGCTTTCTAATTACACGCTACTAGTGATTCAAAGTTTCGAAGCTGGCTGCTTTACAGAAAGAAGCCCTTGCTCTTTCAGTTGTACAGGTTTCTATATTGAGTGGGAACATCTTTCACCCAACACTCTACAGTTTTTGTTTCAAGAATAACTGTATGGTTTATTAAAATTGGTCAACTAAAAAGTCATTCTTTGCTCAAATGAGTCTAGATTGTATACTTAATACTGGCAATCACCAAATAAAATTTAACGTAAAACAAAAGATTCAAAGCACAATATACAATAACTACATCTAATCACAATTCATATAATTCTACTAGCCAAAGTAGTAAGTACAATGGTTTTTGCAACACTACCATACATCTACAGTACTACAAACTAAGACAAATCACCAATTAAAAGTTCTCTTCAACCACTTACTCATGTCCCATCTCATTTATCAAAATGAACATTACATGCTTTTAACAGTTTTGTCTCATCTTTTTGATTTGTTGCAGCGACTTATCGACCACAGCATTATGGCAAACAGACGTTCATCTACAATTCACAAGGAAGATGGATATAGCTTTCAATTTGCCTAGAGTTAGCTAGTTATTATACCTAGATTTGTCAGACTATGGACTTAAATCAAAATTATTGCAAAAAATATTTAACATTAATACTATTGATCGAAATAGGAATAAAAGTTACATACATGTACAGAATGTAGAAGCTGTAAATATTTAAATTTATACCGTGTTTATTTCACCTTATAGAAGCCTCATTTGTCAAGCCTTTATTTTCAAATGTATTTTTTTTTCTTGTACATTCATCACTCATACATTAAGTTCTTGTTCATATGTACAGGTTTGTGTGTAGCACATAAAGGATACTGAAAAACGAAAAACACTACATGTACAAGTATATAAATTATCAAATTTAATGTCAGAGATGTTAGAGATCTGACGATGCGAGTTACAGCATGGTTGTTGACATTCAACAGTGCTTTCTGTAATAACACAAAAATTTAAGCCATTTTGTTCCCCAAGTCAAATACTTACAATAGTCAGTTAATGTCATGCTAGCTTTTATGTCTGTGGATGCAATATGATGCAGAATGAAACCTTTCCATTGACATAATTTGACACTAAAATATATATTTTTATAAAATAGAAATTTTTAATATGTACAGTGTTAATACAATGTTTGGAAAATAAAACTAATGAAACTACTGACAATTTGTGTGTGAATTTGCATTAATGTGTATGATGTTATACAATTGAATGCGGTGTGTGGATATGAGAATGCAGTAAATCTCCACTAACTGACAGCACCCATAAGCAAGGGGACACTTGAACATCTGCTTCTTGCCTCAAACAACCTAAAGCAAACACTCCTTGTACATGAACACCAAGACACATCTTTCTCAAAGTCTGTTTTAATAGGTAGTCACACTCATGACCTACGAGAGAGCTCCCATAAGGCAACATCTACCCCAAGCAGACACTCACTTCAGTTCCTTGCCTGTACAACACCTCCCAGCCCTTAGAGCTTCTTAATCGAGTGAATTGCAGCAGCTACCAATCACAAGCCCCTATGAGCAAGGAGTTTAAACCAAGATTTGAGTTTGGGGGGATGTACATGTAAATCCAGCCTAGTCCCTTGGTGTTCTCGTTTTGGTGACCATGGAAAGCTTTAGTAACACCACTCACTCACACAGAATGGGGTTGGCGCAGTGGTGAACCGGCGCTCGCCTCCCACCAATGTGGCCTAGGAACCCGGAGTGCCCAGGGACTAGGCTGATGTAAATTTACTCTGCCTCTGTGTTGAGGCTACTACAGTCTTGGCCAAGCACATGGTTGTATTTCAGTTTTGAGGGTATGCAAGATTTGTACGCACTTTTGTATGCAAAGTGCAAGGTTTTTTCCATACTTTTTCCACAAGGTAACCCTGACACAAGGTTATGAGCCCAGAACAGAAATACAAAGATCAACAAACAAGAGAACCAAAACATAACCTGCAAAACGTCGAGTAACCATCATAAACAGGAAATAATAATGTCAGGGGATAGGGCAGGGCATCTCGGTTGCGGGGGGGGGGGGGGGGAGATTATAAATATGAACAATGGCACTGCGAAAACGTGAAAAAATTGCAAACATCCATGACCATCCCCTGTCCCGTATAAATAACCTGGGCCTAAATTAAATCAGTAAACAAAAATTAATTCCCAATTTAAAAAATTAAATGATAACAGCCATCCCTTTAAAAAATCCTGGACCTGCCCCTGGTTAAAGATTCTGCAAATGAACACCTTGGCTAAGACAAAATGTACGACATTTGACTAGTTGAGAAAGATTTCACTAAAGCAATTTAGCACTTGTTGCAGCTTTTAGCAAATTTTCCAGACTTTTTTACCAGACTTACTGCCAGTAGTCCAGGTTTGGAAAACTAGTTTGCAGATTTGCACACCTTTTCAAGAATTTCTGACTCTGTATGAATGCTGGATATGTCAAAATCCTATGTTAGAAACTCATAAATACCCAACAGCATTGTTTCATTTCAGGATTGTTTGATATTTAGAATGTGCTTGCAGTTGCTGGCAGAGATTCCCGACAAAATGCTTACTTAAAAATTCAATTAAAGGCCACATAACATGTATGCATTTTTGTGTAGATATTAAACAATGTTATTAGTACTTAGCATTTTAAGGTATGGTGTATTCAATTAGTAATCAAGACAAAAGACTCTAAAAAAATTGAAAGTTTAGTTAACCAACAATAAAACATTACTTTCAATGAAACCCTTACCGTTGTGTAACAATTACAGAACTCTTTTTCAATCCCTTTATTTTGTTTCTAAACCATTTTCTTGCACTTAAATCTTACAAAACCAGTCTGATGTTCCTTGGTTTACTTATTAAACATTAACTAATTGAGCTAACAAAAAGTACATGTATTGATACAAAATAATGTTATCCTGCACATGCTATTGATACGTGCTACTTAATAAAATCTTGCACACTCCAAATCTTAAAAAAAGACAAAAACATTAACTTGCAATAATTAAATTTTATACATTTTTTTGCTCTTAAAATCACATGTATCTTTAGACAGAGAAACAATTAATCAGTTTTTTTTCCTAATGAAAAGACAAGGTAACAAGTAAATAGCTTATCACTGGAGTCTAGTAAATAAAGTATACACAGTGTTTTAAACTTTTTAGCTAACTTGCATTACACATAATTCTCAGCAAGTTTCTCTTGGTAATTGCTTTGTATTTATTTGTAAAATGTATAATATTCAGGAGGTTTTAAACTGCCGTGTCTAACAAAGTTAACTTGAGGAAATATTTATTATTTTTTGATTTCTCGGATAATGACTGAAAACATGTCTCTAGCAAAGATATTACATTGTAGACGACAATTGTCATAGATGTGGCAACAACATTCAAAAGCAAAAATAAAATACCAAACACTTAATTAGTAACGGCTTTGGCAACCATTATTAATTTTGCAAAAACAGAAAACCTTTAACAATCCAGGAAATTTGCAGCCATCAGCAACTCCAGTGCGATCTCTGGGGCGATGGGAAATTCTGGAATCTCGGTACTGCTGTTGGTGTATCGTACTTTGTACATGAAATAAGTACACACTTTGGCCAGCACATGCGAACTAAAATAGAAAGTTACAAGTAAGTTCCTTGTCAGTCAATATTAGCCACATTGTACAAGAAAGATGGCAAGGATGGAAACTTTACTGAATTTTAACGGTATTCGCCATCTGGGAAAGCAATTGCTTCCGCACGTTAAATTCATGAAGAAAGTACAATTAGCTCCCCCAAAAGTGTTGAGTTGATTATGACTATAACAATGAGTTGAGTCAGGACAATGAATTGCTTTATGATAAGGTTTTACTGCAGTTGCTGTCGGGCGCAACATAAAAAAACCCAAATAAAAACATGGCATATAAAGTGCTGTTGTAAAAGAAATTAGTGCCAATTCATTAAAATAATATATCACATGAATATTTGAGAAAAAATTCCTAACAAGAAACTTGCAGTATTACAGCACAGTAAAAATATCACAAATCATAAATTAAAATAAAATGACTAGAGCTATAGTATACTTACGGAATTTCTCTGAAGTGAACCTCATTGGTTTCATTCTCAGAAAACTGGCCTGTTGAGGTAAACAAAGCAAATTATTGAGTCTTATCAATGAAGTGACAGTGACCTTTCAATGGAACATACTGAAAACAGTTTTGATTCTTAAAAAAGATCGTATTGAGAGCCTGCAGAAAGTTCTATGGTACCCAGTCTTACCTGGACCACTCAACATAGCTTTGATTGTCCCTGACGTCAAGGCATAGTCCCTGTTGATGATGAACTCATGGTCGTCACTAGAGATCAGCTTCACGTACATTGCATTTGGTCCTTCGCAGCCTCCATAGACTGGCTCTGATTGGCCTTCATCCAGCTTCTTGTCCTCACTGTCTGTCATCTTTTTTAAAGGTAAAGAATAAAACAATCAGGTTGAGAATGGTAGGATCAGTATAAGGTAAAAAGGTAAAGCCTGCTGTCAAGCCAAGTGGCTCATCTGGCCGGAGCTTATCCTGGTTTCTGTAGCATTAAGCGGCTAGAAGTATTTCTACTCCCCCCTGGATGGGATGCTAGTCCATTGCAAAGTTACCCCTGGATATGCAGTCTGCAAAAGATTTCATGGCAGTCAAACTGTATTAAGCCAAAATGAACATTCAACACAATTAGAAACATACTCGGATACTGTTTATCTCTTACTGCTGCCTTTTGCATTAATGTTGCCCTTTATGTCATAATCAAGCTTTGCAAAAACAAATATGGTTACCGTAGTGTGCTGGAATTTTAAATGCAGGAAAGCAGAAACAAACTGCCTGATATTCAAACCATGTAAAGAATTGTCAACTTCAAACCTCTAAAACAGTTTTACACAAATACTATCTTATGATTTGAAAAAAAAACTGGTTTAAAGCCAAGATTCCCTAAATAATACAAAATCAATTCCCAAAGCACTTACAGCAAGGCGCCCAAAAGGGTGACCACTTTTACTTTATTCACATTCTTTCGTGCAGAGTTAATCCAATCAAAAGCGGTGGATAGCTTGCAGTTGACTTCTGATTGGATTAAATCTGCACAAAAGAATGTGAATAAATTAAAAGTGGTCACACTTTTGGGCGCTTCGCTGTAATATTGCTCAGGATTGTACTGTAATGAAAACAAGACCACAAAAGTTCTGTTACGCAAAGCAACTTGTTGTTGATTTCAATGTACCATGATTCTTTCCGAGATTATGCAGTTCTGATATACAAGCCATGCATATAATCTACAAGGGATTAGACCTATTAACTCTATACAGGAAAGATTTCAAGTCTGGTTTATTACCGAGATCTTGGTTGCAAAAAACAAGATCTCAGTTTATTCACTTCTTAGTTTAGTGCAGTCTTGTGAAAGTTATGCTCTGTTACATCAAGTGTACACAAATAACTTCTTGCTAAAATTGGGTAATTTTCATTTTTTGACATGGGACAAGAAGTCCCAATTTAGATATGAGACAAATTGTAGGCTTGACTATTTTGAATATTATTTCATTTCTCCAACAAATAAGCTTATAAGCTTACATACATGCACTGTAAGCTGTCCATAGTTCTGTGACTATTAAGCTTAAGCTTAATCATTCTTTACTGGTATGTTCTTTATGTAATACTTGACATAAATAACATTGTACATATATCTGTACGGCAATTTTCTTTCCACAACAAAAGTTTTAAAAAATTCATGTGTTAAAATGCACCATTTCAATTTAATTTGACAGAAAAGCCGGCGAAATAAATAAACATTTCTTAGGTACATTATTTTGTCCAGCAGCGAATCGAACTGCATCGCTCAAATACAACCACAAAAACGACGATATTATTTAATCTAAACGACAATTGAAAGGGCACTTCAGCTTCTATTACACAAATGCAAGACAGGAAATTGTTTTAAGAGAAACTTTTTCGACCATGCTTAGCGACAACATGCACAATGCATTTTACACACACAACAAAGGCGAGCGAGAAGGGCAAAGAAATTCGTTCAGTAGAAGACTAGATGCATTTACTTACCTCGCTGGGTATTCAGGCTGCACAGACGTAAGCCGAATTCGCCAAAAAACGTCAAAAAACGGAACAATAACCCTTCAACTTTTCCCACCACAACGCTTCTGAATAAACCTGATCTCACTTCTAGAGCCCAGATTCTACGCGGTCTGCCTCCGATGAGAAAGGTGTGACCTGGAAACTAGCGAATATTGCGGGAAATTTTTGTCTTCATATAACCCCGGGCTCCACCGTAGAAAAATCTTACCTGTGTATTTACCCAAAATTACCCCTCGGAAATAGGGCTGGAACTCTTGGGCGCCTTCAGGTTGAGTCAGTTCCGAACGGAAGTGGTCAAACTGGCTTTCCCACTTCCCCGAAACCGAGGCCAAGCTTGTATATTTGTCCCCATTTCGATTTTTGATAATTTAAGGTCGCGGGGGACACCTTAGGCTCATCATTATGCATTTATGTAAAGCGCATGCACGAAGTACAACGACTGACATCGACAACTTTACGGGATATTTATGACTGGACAAAAATATGGGCGCGTGCGCGTGATTTGTAAAAAATCCCTGTTACTTTGATATTTTAACCAATTTAAAACAACACTTAGCGATATACGTTCATATAAAACATGAAACGTGAAACTGCAAGGCTGATCGAACTGCGTAGAAAACTTAATGCGGTAGAGACATGATAGTACACTAGCAGCATTTTGTTCGCGGCCCAGTGCAGTTTGTTCGTTTACGTTCATATGGATTGTAGAAAGTCTTTGAGATTATTTTCATTTAACTTTGAATATTTCTGCAACTCAGAGTAATCACAAAAATATTCGGCATAAACAATCTTGTCCTTTTTAAAAACGCATTGTTCTCACGATAAAAGCGTGGAATATAATTACCATAATTAGATCTCTCCTTGGCAAAATGATCGTATTTAGGTCGGGACACCTTCGGAAATCTCAAAGTTTGGACTTTTCCGACAATTTTGTGGCAGAGAATACAGCATGGATACAGAACTTCATGATTTGCCACTGCAGATAGGTAAACTATGAATACTGTAGTGTGTCATAACAGAAGCGGAATTTTAAAAGAGAGCTTTTAGAAAGAGGTAGAAGACATTAAATTCGAATTTGCGCACTTAAACCGCCATAACTTGCTGGCAAACTTTAAATTAAAAAATCCGCTTCTGTTATGACACTCTAGAGGTATTGACTGATTAGTTTTTGACAAGATCACAGTGTGCTGTCTCCTACTCGTTCCGCAAACTCTGCCACAAAATCATGTTTTTCCCAATTTGGCACTAACGAGGCTATAACATCGCCGTTAAATGCAATCTACCAAATAAAAGATGACATTCACAATCTTTCATCATTTCTTTATGACTCTGTAAACTTTGAGCTTAATCGCACCCATAACAGCTGAGAAATAAGCGTTTTAAAAGATGCAGGTCAAGCAAAATTTCCCTTCATGAATTTATTCATGCTGTTGGTATCCCCCGCGACCTTAAGACTTCTATCATTAGCATATATAAATTATTGATTAAAATTAAAATTATGTTTAGAAAATAATATGTATTTTTGACTTAACCGAGGGGGTATGAAAAATTTTCCTCTGCACACACTTATTTTTAGTTTATGCACCTCTGCAAACAGTTTACTAGTAACTTTTTTTAAAAACAATTTATTTTGTCTTTCTAGGCGCTGCAAAATAAACAACTTTTTTCAATAATTTTCATACCGTCCACCCCCAAAAAGTGGTCCGTTCCATATGGTGTGGGGGCGAGACTTGGACGTGTATGAAGTTTCGACCTAAACATTTAGGCTTTCTCGTAATTTTTTTCCCGATATTGTCTGGCATGGCATATATGTACTCATCATTACGCTAATTTTTTTCCTGAAAGTTCTGAGTTACCAAGCAAAAACTTCTTAGTTCGTGGTTAAAAATTGAAAGAACCAATTTGCTGACATATTTTTTTTTGGGGGGGGGGGGGGGAGGGGGGGGGGGGGAGTAGGCATGAATAGATTGTGCTAGTAAATTCAGGAAAAGTTGCTTCACAATATACCCAAAAGTTGCTCTAAAGTTGCTCAAATATCAAAAAGTTGCCACCAAAATTTAGAAAAGTTGCTTGCTTTCTAGAGTCGTTTTGTCTTAGATAAATACTCAAAACGCTTGCGGGTTTACTAAGAGTTGCCCCAGCGTCTATGACAACCTCAATGGGGTCAATGTCTGAATTATTTCCATTTTCCTCGTCTGAAATTTCATCTGATTGCGATGTCATAAGTGACTCGCACTTCAGCAAATACCAAGATGGCCTGCGGCAGGCTCTATGTTGCAGCGAATAACCGCTGGATTTAAGCGCCCGTTAGATAGATAGCCGCTGTCATTTTATTGTCATTTTATTCCTTAGTTTTAATAAAATCAGTTTTGACAAAACCAGTTTTAGTAAAATCCTTCGAAATGAAAGGACCTTTTATGGCTTGGATCGGTTTCATATCAATTTGTTGCTCAAAAGTTGCCAAGGAAGGCAAAAGTTGCCCTAGGTTGCTGGTACTACAAAAAGTTGCTCAAAACGCTAAAAGTTGCTCAAAAGTTGCCGAGCACAATCTATTTATGCCTAGGGGGGAGGGAGGGTTCAGCTTCCACTTGATTACTTTTGAGGGGGGGGGGGGGGCAGAGGTTTACTATAGCTTAGCATACTTCCACATTATGTGCATTACCACATTAGCCACACATCCACAACTAAAATTTGGTTATTTTTTGCTTGGTGGTCTCCTCGCCCTACCACGTTATTTGTTGCAAAATTGTAGTTCTAAAGTAGCTAATAAAATAATGATGTTTCTGGGCAAGACCCTTTACATGGTCTCTTCCCCGGGGGAGGGGGGTACTCCCATAAATTTTGAATAGGGGTATGCTGCGAAGGTTCTTAAACCCCCACCCTATAGAGTGATTTTACTAAACCCGTGAAATAGTTATTACACTTTTACATACTATCAGCACTAATTTCATTGTTTTCTTTTGTTTTTGACTATTACGCACTAGCTGTTAGATATTGTTTCACTTGGGAACAAGTGTTAAATTTAGGATTAATTTAATCTTTGCAGCAGCTTCCTTGGAAGGCGATGGAGTGCAGGAGGAAGGGAAATGCAAGATGATCTGAAAAATAACGCTTTGAGGAGTGTCTGGGCCACTTTTTGCTGAAGGGATAATTTTTCCACTCTTGATTTTTCAAGAGGAGGGGGACAGGGGGGCGATGGAAAAGGGGCAGGTAGCGGGAGAAGGGAGGGTAGGAGTAAAATTTCGCAAAATTTCGCAACATTTTGTTATTTTTTGCAATAGATATGTGACAAAGAGGAGAGAAAGGCTATGGAAAGGGGCGGGAGGCAGGAGTTACAAACATGGGAGCCAGGTTAAAAACTGTCAGAGAGATCTGCTTCATTATGATATTTTTTTAGATAAATCTATAAATCTAATATACTTTAATCAATTTACATTTCTCTAATTATTTCACACTTATAGCTTTTCAAGATCCGACTTCTTTAAAAGAGAGCCAACAACAAGGAAAAGCAATAGAAAACTTACAAAAAATTCTTTTTGATGTTTGATCACTAATTTCATTTTAAACAAAATCTTAGTTTATTTGATTCAAGTCATTGTTATAATTAATAATGATTCTTTAAACAATAAATATTTTTTTTAGTTTTTCTTTTTTGATGAAATATTTAACTCCAAACAGAAACAATAACAATATATTTCTTTCAGAGATGTTAATTTAAACACTTTTTGAGTGTTAAATTTCAACACATCAAATTCAAGAAAAACAAATTATACAAAGTCTGTACAATGCACATGAATATGGACAAACTGTAGTAAGCAAAGGCAAGGGCTTATCAAAATTATGTAAACTTTGAAGTATTATGCTTTGCAAGCCAAGCTACATTGTTTTATTTTTTGGATCCTGTTCGGGCAAGGCTGTCTGCTGCTTCATTTCCTGCAACACCTTGATGTCCTGGAACATGAGTCTATAAAAACAAAAACAAAAACAAACAAACAAATGGCAAAAGAGTGATTAGTCAGCAAATCTCTTGCAGCAACAGCTATCAGCTACCCTGGGAAGTGGGGGGGGGGGTCATGGAATGTATTGGGTGGGTGTGTGCCCCCGGGTCTCCAAAGTGGCACCCCGTTTTAGAAAGAATTTGCATTAAAAATGATACCCAGCTTTAGCACCCTGTTTTGGCTGTTGATAATTTGAAACTTTTGCGCATTTGTCTCTGAAATAGATACTCTGTTCAATTGTTTATAATTATCTAGGTTTCACTGTAAACTGCATGTCTGGCATTTGAGCGCTACAAAACTTACCCACTTAACATCAATTTCATCACACAGTTTATTCAGCTTCTGAAATTCATTCTTATTCTTCACTTCTGTTCCATTAATTGTCTTCCAACCATTCTTCTTCCACCTTGTAGACCAATCTGTAGCTCCTAATAATAAATGCATGGAATTAACAATTCTATTAGGAAAGTGATGGGCCATGGCACTAAGATCAACAGATTTAACACAAATTGCAGAAATATTTTACCATTTATAGTGTACTTGCTATCAGTCTTGATTTCTAATGATTTATATCCCAAATCCTTAGCTGTCTCAAGAGCCTTGACAGCAGCCTGAAAAAAAAAAAATTAAGAAAAAAAAATAAGAAAAAAAAAACTCTAAGGGAAGTGGTCATAACAAGTGTACTCGACGAAGACCCACCTTGTGTAGGGGTAGGGGGCTATGCAAGACACCACCAGTTGGATTAGCCAAATGGACAAAATTTATTGGCCTCAAAATTCAAGTTGAGACTTTCATATTCAGTGTGCATGGAGCTTGTATTGCGGGAGACATAGCACAAGGAGGTTTGAATCTTTCTCTTAGTTTCTACTCCTGATAGAGTGGGGGCTATACAAACAAGACACCATAATTATTTTAAGGTGGGAAAGGTAGGGTACATTAAGAAACCACCAGTCTGTTTGCAGAGTGGTGGGTCCTGTATGGGTATGTTGTGGTTTAATTTTTTCTTTGGTTTAAAATTTTTCAAACCAGTTTGATTTTTATTTCCCTCTGTTCCAGATTATGTTAATGACATAAGACAATGAAAAATAAAAATCAAACTGGTTTGAAAAATTTTAAACCAAAGAAAAAATTAAACCACAACAGGTACAACAGTTTTGACCATTTCCCTTAAGATTTGCTATAACATAAACTAAGTAAGCAATTTATGTCAGATTGCATTTTTCACAGGGCATCTCACATGAATACCCTTAGAGAGAACAAAAGAACAAACGACAGGAACAATACCTCTAGTCCCAGGAACAATTTTAACACCTCCTACACCAGAGGACCAGTAGAATTACAAACTTACAAAGTCTGCTACAACACTGAACTACAAAGGGCATGCCACTAGAATTGCCTTCCACATGCAAGATCTCATTGGGTATTGCAGACTGCGAAATGGCTGATGGACTAATAATAACTATGATAGAGCGGTTTTCACTTGAGTGTCGAAAGATATTTGCATTTGCTTTGGTTTTGCATTACTACGCTTAGTGATTGGTTTAAAAATTTCGCGCCACTTTCTCAGCCAATCAGGAGTTAAACCAAAACCAATCGTGACTTGCTTGCGCAGGTTTTCCCGCGCTTCGTGCTGGCTACATGTAATTTTTGCTTGGAGTTTTGATTGGTTCACTGGTTTGTCTGTGTCCTTTGTGATTGGCCAGAGTAATTACTTTGGTTTTGGTTTTACGACACTCAATTGAAACCTGCTCTAACAATAATGATAATGACAACGATAATAACAATGATGACGATGATGATCATAATAATTATAACTGAGTGCCTACCATTATTTCAGCTCTTTGGTTGGTCTGTTCTCCTTCAAGACGATCACTTACATTCCTTGAAAAAATCAAAAAAAGTGTCATGTTCCTCAACTTGGGAAATTTTTTCCATGATATGTTGATAACCATGTAACATACATAAACCTGCACCAGAAAGGAAAATTCTGTATTTCGATATAAGAACATTTACATGTAACTTGTACCTGGTATTGTCAGGGCCCCAATAAACACCAATGCCAGCCCTGGCACCATTTCTACCATTCTGAGTGCAGCAGCCATCAGTATAAACCACAGGCCGACTAGCTGAAGAGGAGGCCTCATCACTTGAAGATGAAGAAGAGGACGACCAACTGGTCCAGCTTGAACTTGGTTTATAGTACTTAGTTCCTCTTGGGTTAGAGTAGCTGGAATAGCCACTGGTATAAGTGTTATCATTGGTATTGTTATCGGACATCTCATAGAAGGTTCTTTTCCTACTTTCCTGTTAAAGATAATAATATTAACAGCATTGTCACTTTAAGACTACAATCAATTGATAACAGTAATAAATAGTTTCCCAAGTCTGTTTTTATGACCCACAAAGGAAGAAAATACCTAAGTTTAGAGCAATATCCACTGATTGATAATCTTACAAGAGAAGAGAAGCCTTGAGACATGTGGACTATAATGCAATGTTACATGTAAAATACCAGGTAGAGAGTTTATAAAAACCTTTGGAGAGCTACAGCGATCAGGTGTTGGGCATGTTAGTTATTATTTCTGTTAGTAATTATTTCTGTTCTTGACTAGGCAAACTTTTCAGAGTACACCCGAGTGTTGTGCTATTTGATGATAAAAAATAATATCTTTACGAGCGCATCAATGGAGATTTACTAAAAATACTGCTTGATCTTTTGTCAGGCAGGAGAAGAGTGGTAGAATAGTATGAGAGAAGTTATACATGCACCTATTGAGAGAAAATTATGGGTGCTTTCCAGGCCACAAAAACTTCCAGGAATTTTCGAATAGGGGGAAATCGAAGAAAAATTCTGACCAGGATTGGGTACCGGTATCAGGATACTCAAGAGTCAATACCCGCCTACTTTGAAATTGATGACAAAGAAAATCCCTTCAAATGTTTTTTCTGCCCGCCTACTCTTCTTTTGGTACCTTCCTACTTCAAAACTTAATGAAACTCCTGATCCTTGGGGAGAGTTACTGAAAAATCCAGACAACTGTTATATTTCTGAAATGTGAACCATTCAGGCTAGGTTGTACTCTTTTTGAAAATGTCAGCAAAATTTTTTTTCTGAACAGTGCAGTCAACCAGAAAATGCTGTACCATTTTCCCACTGGAAATGTTTGAACATTTTAACCAGAATTTTTCTTTGAATAGAAAGCACCCAGACCCTATATGCCATTACACAACTTATTATCACACATAATTATAATCATTTCAATCAGGGTATCCGGTCACCTCGCCACCAACCAACTCGCCACCAAAACTGGTATATTCCTCGTTCTTTAATCCATGAGCCGAGGTGACTTCGCTTGGTGGCGAGGTGACCGGCATTCTCAATCAGTATGTAGTGCAAATACTCACATATGGAGCTGAACCAGTTGAATATCCAGAGTAAGACCCAGCTCCTGATCCTGATACAAAAGTTTCTGCCTCATCTTCTGTGGAAAACTTCTTATACCGAGCACCAGGAAAGCCTTTGACATAACTCTCACACTCAGCCCTGAAACAACAACAAAATTTAACTCTCTCTATATATCTCGAGGAAACCAGCCAAGAACAGAGTCTAGTTCACAAGATAGCACCATTTCGCTGAAATTCGGCTTTACTAAAGAATACCCCGCCACTCGAACTAAATTCTACACAGTCTAGTTTTCAGTTCTTGATTGTCGACTTTTCCATAATTTTCCAGGCTCAAAAATTTATGAAAATTTATCTCGGCAACCTTGGTCTTGTTCAATTCACTCCATGTCCACAGTTCGACTCGTTCAATGGCGGCGCGCGGCAAATAAAATTTAGGATCCCGTTTCAATCTCCTTCAGTTTTAGCTATCCTCCTTCATAAAACTTTGAAATGGTAGTATGCTAGCCCATTTTAAATGCTTTCTTTCCCCTTAAAAATAAAACACCTTACGTCGACAGAGAATTGATTCCTTAGAAATATAATGACATGAACGAAACTGACCGAGATTATAACGTTTGAAAGGAAAATTAATTTATATACCATGTTTGAAATATTCCTGTTTTCCTTCCAGTACGCACGGCATAATAGCCACCCTTTCGTCCCATTTTCAAGGCTTTCAAAATGTTCTGTAGTTTAGAGAGCATGAACAGCCAAATCCTAAAACATGTCCGAGTGAACAAACGAACAAAACAACATTTGTTCAAAATGGCGCGAAGAGTGACTGGGTAACCACCCACTAGTTTCCAGTCTCAAACAGGCAATAGGTGACGCCTGGCGATTTTTGTCAATCTGCGCGCAACTGTGGAATATGGGAAAAGTTTGACATCAAAAATCGATCTAAAATAACTAATCTCTGTTAGTCAAACGGCTGCAAGCTTGTTATGAACAGTGAAAGAACAATGGAGCGGAAAAAAGAGGCGATTCGTGATAAGGTGCGTTGCGTTTTTTGCAAAATACTGAGTGCGTGTTTTCGGCAATTTGTATTCAGTGTATTTCCCGCGTTTATATGCAGAATACTCCGCAAATGAGAACCGAGTCGGAACATTTTGAAGATCGAGGGATAAGATAAGATTCAAATACGTTGGGTTTATTCGGCAGTATAGCCCAAATTGATCCGAATACTTAGTCCTACATCCGGGGATTGGGGCGGGGGGAGGGGGAGGGAGGGTGGTACTCAGGTATGTTTTGGGTGGGTATGTGCCGCCTGGGTCTCCAAAGTAGCACCCCATGAAGAAAGAATCTTCATTGAAAATGATACCCTGTTCTAGAAACAGGTCAATTTTTTACATCCGTTTTGTCTGCTGAGATTTGAAACTGTCATGCGTTTGAAATATCATATCCTGTTCTTGGAATCATCTCTAAAATGGATACACTGTTACACTGTCCTAGATCAGGAGCCCAAAATCATGACCCCATTGGGAAGCACATACCCGTATCTAGGCATTTTGGGAAACAAGCCCCCCCCCCCCCCCCCGAGGTACTTTAGTCCTAGTAACCAGTTAAGGTTTATGAAATTACACATTTAGAGCAGTTTATCAAACCAAAACCGGGGTAATCACTCTGGCCAATCAAAAAGGACACAGACAATCCAGTGATCCAATGAAAACTCAAAGCTAATACATGTAGCCAGCACAAAGCGCAGGAAAATTGTACGCTGATCGAATTATGACTGGTTTTGGTTTTACTTCTGATTGGCTGAGAAAGCGGCATGAGTTTTTTGAGCTCTGAATCGCATGTGGACCTGACCATCTTTTTTTTTTTTGAGAAAATATGGGAGAAGCTGCACTTCCAATTTCTCACACCTTTATTTTTAGTTCCCATCCCCACCCTTGGCCCCCAGGGGGGTACTCCGGCTTGTAAATGACGGGGATGATCGAATGAAGGCAAAACTCAGGACCCAAAAAAATCCCTAAGTCTTCCGACATTACCCAAAAAAATCCCAGGACCAAAAATAACCCCCCCCCCAAAAAAAAAATCCCTTGTCAAATTACCCCTAAATTGCCAGGAGGGGCAATGTAGCGCTCGAGTTTGATTATTCATCATACCATAAATACGCCAAAGCCGCGTCGAGGCACTTTAGTTCGTTTTTAATACCCCAAAAAATCCCCAATTTGAATCAAGTCACCCAAAAAAATAATTGCCAAATTTTCTAACGCAAAAAAATCCTGGAATCAAAAATTTCAAACCCAAAAAAATCCTTCGATCATCCCCGTCATTTACAAGCCGGAGTACCCCCCCCCTGGGCCTTGGCCACTCCCACTGTGTTTTCCTTTACTCAAGTTTACTTTTTCACAACATGAAAAGTCAGGTTCTCCTAGGTCCCAATACACTAAAGGACAATGACCATTATTGACCAGCCCCTCCAAGTAAGGACTAGTAATTTTATGGAGAAAGCGAGAAAAAAAAAAAAATGGAAGACAAAAGAAGAATTACAGTAATTCCAATGTTTTTTCCTGTGATCTATTAATAGGTGGCCAGAAACAATGTTTTCCTGGACGTGCTTGACAAAGGCTGATGACTTACATTGCTTTACTGCATGAAAGCACTCATTACTTCCATATTCAGCAGAAGACGTGCTCAAGGAATGTGAAAACTCAGGGGGCACCTGGCGCTGAAGTAAATAAATTTAATATGAGAATAGCATGGAAGCTGTAAGCATGCAGAGAGTAAAGGTAAATTGACAATAAGCCCCTTGAATTTATTTGCTGTCATGCAATACACAAACATTAGGGTGTTTTTGTCACTGTTATGCCATTTTACTACAACTACCCCCAGGGTTACTCAACAAAGTTTCATTTAAGGACTACCCTGAGATCCATACCATATTACCCTTTTTATTATACCATTTTTGGCAGTTGATTCTTTTGCATACCCAGGTGACTCACTTGAGAATGGTACCCCTAACACATACATGAGGCAGAGAGACTGCATTGCTTTTCTATTAAAGTTTGTACTTGAGTAGCCCCTTTAAGGTCTTTACGCTAATTGTTTATGCCCATGCTTACTGCACACAAAATTTATGTCGCAATGTTACGCCACATCATGCATCAAGCACACGCACTAAGGAAACTTTCTAAAACACGTGTAGGGTGGGTAGCCATTGCATTAACTTCTCTTGCAGGTTGCTCTCTTAGTGGTAGGTGACCCCTACTGTTTTCAGGATATATCACCTTTTCTGCTTAATCTGTACCTCGACAAAAAAATAAGCCAAATTGGAATGTTAGAAGTTAAAAATTTTCCATACCGTATTTATTTAATTATAAAACGCCCCACCTCCGAATAAGCGCCCACCTCGAACAAACGCCCACCCTGAAGGTAGGAAAAGCTAATAAGCGCCCGGCCTCGAATAAGCGCCCACCCCCTACCCCACAAAAAACTGAAGTGCACAAGAGGAGTATTGATAATTGAAATTGACTAAGTACCACTAAGAAGACTTCCCCCATGACCAAGTTTTCTTAGTATTTTACAAAAGCTTTCAATGAACAGTTAAAATTCTGCTTTGGTACATCTTCACGTTTTGTTATTATTTATTGTTTTGTTACAAAAATAAACTTACTATTTGCTGCAAATTATGTGAAAATTTAATAAGCGCCCAGCCTCGAATAAGCACCCACCTCGAATAAGCGCCCACTCTCAGGGTCCAAAAATTTAATAAGCGCCCATGGCACTTAATCGAATAAATACGGTAAAATATATTTGTTCAATAGACCCACTCAAAAAAACTCAGAGGAAGTTGGCTTGCATCAATTCATTTGAAATATTTTGCCGGGGTCGCCAGAAGCAGCAGAGGTCATATCGAGTGACAAAGTCAAATAATCCAAATAAGCACCTTCCTTTAGAAATTGTATATTGAAAAAGAAAATTTGGTGACCCCATTTTTTAAAATTACAATTGCATGAATTCTTTGTTTTTGAAGTCAAGGGTTCATGAAGGTCTTATGTAGATCTTTTTATTCTTGCACTAAAGTTTAGATTTGGGGTTATTTTGGCCTAGAAAATTGGACATCAAATTTAGCCGTCTTTATCAGATATAAAGACATTCATTAAACACTTATTTCCTTTGAATTTTCTTAATGACTTATTCATGAGTTTTTGAATACAGTTTTTATTCCACAAAATGGATGGTTCATTTTATGAGTAACATTTGCGAGCAAATATAACTCTTTTTGAAAGAGATCTTAAATTACAAAAAGAGAAAAAAAGGAACTTTAGATCGGTCACTGAGGCCGGAGGGACGGTCTTGACGAAACTTATTTGAACGAAAATGCAATTTAACAGACTCGACGGTTCCGCCTTTCGTAAATTATAAAGTAATTCTTGAAATGGTACGATAAAAAATGTTACTCTTCTATTTTGTCGACGATTATGTGTATTTATAAATGAAATCTTTAATCCTTTAAGATTACTATTGTTAGCGGCTACTAATTTTAGCGATTTTAGAAAATCGCTAAATTTAGTACTCGCTCAAATTTGTCTTGGTCAAAGCACCTCCCTCTTCTACTTAAAGGAAAAACAAAATTAAACAAAGTCGACTTGAAAATTCTTTAATAAATGGATGCCGGCAATTTGTTCTTTCTTGCAATGCAAACGTACGTTCAATTTCAAGTGAGTTTGTTCTTTTGCTGAACATGCCGTTTCCATTTTTAGCATTTTCGGAAAACTGCTAAATTAGACAGCCGCTAAATCTTGCTCAGAAGAAATCACTAAAATTAGTAGCCGCTAACAATATAGTAGCCTTAACTATTTAAGTTAGGTTTATTTTTTATATTGTTGGTTTTGTATTTCTTTGAACATGGTTCTCTAGAAGGCACAATTTACTGTAAAAGAAATTTTTCTTTGTGTATAATAACTAAAGTTGTTGATTGAGTCGTTATTTTCTTTTTTTCATTTCATCTACATAAAATTACGATTTGACGTGATAACTTGAAGAGAACATTGTTATAATAATTATCTTTTTACGTGTTACAACAATTTGGTTTTGGTTGCAAATGGTTAAATATGACTACGCTACGCGCATCAGTGAACAATTTTCGATAATAATAATAATGATAATGATAATAATCTGGCGTTTAATCCCCGCTTAGGCCTACTTTATCGGCAGATAATAAGAAACCGTTTATGAATAATTGATCAATGTATGACTGACATATGTAGTCTTAAAACTGTGCAATCTACCTGTTGTATTTACAAATTGTAAATGAGTGTATTTTTAAGTGTGCGTTAGACACAAATCATGTCAGTTGTTACTTTATGGAGGGAAATTTGTTCTGAATTTTAAGTAGCGAAGCGATGATTTATTTCGACGAGGTTTCAACTTAGTGGCATTTACTTGAACCTTAGACTTCGCTAAACGCCATTATTTGCATTGGTGGTAAGTGATATATTCGTTCTTGTGATTACTTTTGCGTTTCAATTTATTCTTTGTTGTATGCATGCGAAACAAAACCAAGTGTTTCTGAAGAAATTCGTCAAAATGACGCTCTAGTTAAATAAGGCATCTCTCAGCTTTGCGAAATGACTGCTTTTCAGCCATAACAAGTATTAAATGTAGCTACCGCACACCCGGCAAGCTTTTCAAGGACTGGAAGATAGCGACCTTTTGTACGTATATTTGGAAGAGGAACAAAGCTTCTTGTGTTATGACTTACATTTGCGGTTGTAAGCCATAAGTTACTAGGTTTGCAACCTGGGGTCATTTCGTCAAATCAACGGCAGTAATAGCCCTTTTAAATGCGTATTTCCCGGGGGGGGGGGGGCACTCCCATACATGAGCTATATAGATATGTGCCGCTGTGAAGGGTATGGTTTTCAAGCAGTTTAGTCTGGGATAGGGTATAGAAATCAGCGAGTTTTGGACTAGAATAGGGGATCATTTGCCGGAAAACTGATCAGTAGTATGAGGAATTAAGTCCAGAATAGGAATAGAAACTCTGAAGAGGAAGAGACCTTCTTAAACGTAAAAAATCATCGCGGCAACGTTGTTGACGGATGGTTTTCCATTTAAAACAAAAATAGTGACACAGTTCTGAAAATGGCAAGTCTGGGATAGGGTAGCGATTTTCGGTGCTTAGTCTAGTAAAGAGTTGCGAAATCAGCTGAACAGGGTCTAGTATAGGGTAAGGGTTTCGAAGTCCCAGCGGCACACCCCCACCCAAAAATATATAGAGTACCCCCCCGGGACGTATTTACTATAGAAAATCAGGGCCGTAGCCAGACTTTTGACATAGACGAGGCAAAAGTTGTGAATGTCGAAGGCACAAGCCGTTAGCGGGGTACAGAAAGAAAATTTTGAAATCTACAATCTAGAAGCTCTAAGACATTATTTTTATAGTATTTTCCATGAGGTTTTTCTTCCGAGAAAGCCATTAGGTTCAATTGGAGATTATTTCCGACCTGAACGTTTTTTTTTTTTTTAAATTTGGGTTAAAATCTAGACGACGCAAGTGCCTCGTCATGTCTTGCCTCTTGCTAGGTACGGCCCTGCTCTCTCTGGTCGCTTAAATGTGACTTCTTTTCGGAGTAAAGCGACCTTTCAGCAGAGACGTCTGAAATTCAGGCTAATTTGAAGCAAGTTATATCTCTAAGCTGTAGCTCCCACGAACCTCTTGTAGCTCAGTGGTAGAGCGTTAGACCGGTGCTTGTGAGGTCATAAGTTCGACTCCTGTTGGGAAAACTCGAAAATTTTCTTCTCGTAGCTTCTGTTACTGACTGATTAGCATCTTTTCCAACAGTTCAGCAGTTGCTGAATTCACACGACTGAGAGGCTGCTTTCCTATTCAATTGATATTTTACATTTTTTGTCTTGACCTCCTTTGCGCGCACTTTCAGGGGGTTAGGTGGTCGGTGTAAGACATTAAACACCAAAATGAATGGTTACGGATTTGTGTGCACGGTCAAAGTGACTGTGGTGACTGTGGTGCAGTGTAGGAACGCATCCACTATGGGCTGTTTATGGCATTTGCTATGTTGCTATAAGTATTGGTTTTCTTTTATTGCATCGGTCAATTACAACTATGGAAAATTGATTGATCTTTGTGGTACAGCGAAGACAAATGCAGCAGCCTCCTTTTTAGGATCTTTTCTACAATCAAAGGCCCTTTGGGCTGTCTCGTGTCGTGTATACGAAAGTGATTGCGTTGTGGCTTTGAAGCAAAGAATTTAGATTTTTGCTACTCTATAGTTTCATTGTCTTTTGTGAGACAACTGATTAGCCACAAACTGCCATAAAATTGCGTATAATTAATTAACATAGCGGATTTTGCCAAGAATGCGAACAAGATCTTCCAGGCGTCCGTTTCCCTTTTCGGATCAGTCCCACTAAGCCAAGGGAATTGTTAAAGGGGAGAACGTCTGGGCACTAGGCAGATGTGAGCGGAATCACTTAGATACAGAACCGCGAGAAGACTGGGTGCAAATATGGCGGGAGCTATAAAATTGGCGGTATTTTGAGTAATATTTTCACTTCAGAGACACCGAAAACTGCAATGTCAAACTTGAAATGTAGATCAGGTTGTAAAGAAGGAAATGATAAGTCCGGTAACTCGAACTGGCATAACATGTAGTGTACTATTCGCATCATCATCATTAATTCCTGGGTAATTTCAGTTGTTCTGGTGCGTTGGCTTTCAGTTGACTACTGCATAATGTTTGGTTCTTTTCTAATACAGTCTAAGCCTGCTATTTCGTACTCTGACAATTGGAAGTGGGCGTTATCTTAGTTCTCGCTGTTTGTAGCCGGCTATATATACCGGGGTTTTGTTAGGCTAGCTAAATGCAAATTACTATTTATCATATCCTAAGTTTCGTTTTTATTCTACCTTTCCGAGGGATCAATATCGACATACCTATAGTTTATTCTAAGGCTGTCCCCCTTTTTTATTCTTTTACCTTCAAATGCGTTTTCTAATTTTCTGTCTGATCGGCATGTAATCAACAATTAACATAATTTGACGAGATACTAATGAATCCCTAACCCTTTAAAAAGGTGTGTAGCTATTCTGTAGGAATAAATGGCCATTCTGATTGTATAGGAATCCTGCTGCTGAAAATAGTGACCCTCTTAAGATCCCAATTGTTGAGATTTATTTAGTGTGGGGTGGATTGAAGAAGTAAAAGTGTGAGCTCTTTGAAAATTTCTCCGGGGTTTCCCCTACAATGGCCTGTACAGGAATGGTACATCTATCACAAATTGAAGTATATGAAAGGTTAGGGAAACAATTGCAACTTAGAAAAACGGGCAGAAGTGCAGTATTTTTTAAAAAGGTATATGAGGGGTACCTTTTACAATACAGGTAGGTATTGGGGAGTGGGATGGGTAAGTTTAGTTTTACAGGTTAAGCCTCATTGTCAAAGATTATCTCCAGTTCTAAGTCACGCGCGTCCTGCCTAACAATTCAAAAAGAAAGGTGGTGGTGATGGTACATGTCATTGTAATCTAACAATTTTAGTCGCAAGTTCTTTGACTTGCAATCCGCTACTTACAAATAAATCAACACAACACTGTGATATATAAAACAACTTTTAATAAAATTATAATATTTACAAAGACTTGAGGAAAAACAAAACAAAAACAAATTTAAAAAATATCATTCTGCAATTACTATTTACACAAATCAAAAAATTTTCACTTAAACAGGCAATTAAATATTTAGAAAAAAAAAAAACAAAAAAAGAAAACAAAAAGCAATAAAATGTAATCCAATCTGTGGAATCTGTAAAAAAACAAAAAGAAATATTGTGCACTTCATTAACCTCTGAGCCTTGCTCTTATTTTATTTTGTTTACTTGGTGGTTTAGGGTTAAGGAAATGTAATACAAGTACTTACTATATGCTATATATGTCCGGCCACACAAGAATACCAGTAACCTAACGGGAACAATAACGGTAACGGACGGGAAGGCCCTACGAAAAAAAACAAACAAAGTTTATTGAACTGAAATCAAACTTTCAAGAAGCCGCAACTTCTAATTTGTTTTGTAGTAGTCAAATTGTTATATAATTTCTTCATTTAGGGTGGCAATGTTAAGCTCTGGGGGGGGGGGGGGGGCTCCAGGTAGAGAGGTGCATCCTTGGCCTCCTATCCCTGATCGTGTTTAAGACTTGATCGTGAATCAAGCTAAGTAACAATGCTGAAATCAACGTAAGTCAGCAATACGGAAGAATGTGTGAAAATTCGGCTTGTTACACCTCTGCAGGCATATAAGTCTATCCTGTCTGACATTGGTGCATGCAAGAATACCCCATTTAAGACAAAAAGGGGTGAAATATATACCCCGTTCAAGACAAAAAAGCCTGAAAACCATACCCTATCGGGCTGCACGTGCCCGTTTAGCCCTAATAAGGGAGTGCCCCCACCTCGGGTGTTAAGCAATGCATGATTATAGATCTGGAAAGATACCACATGGGTAGATGCAAAGTTGTATTTCAAAATACCTATGAGCAGCTATGAGGGTCTCTCAAAAAGAACAAATGCAACTGCTTTCTATAGATTTTGCAAATTAAATCTTTCTATATAATTAATCTTTCAAGCACTACAGAAAAGTAAAAAAATCCAAATTAGAAATTCTAACATTTTTCTTACCAGATGGTGTGATAATATAAAATGTGGCAGGCCAAACACGACTCCCGCTGGTTGCGAAATGTTAGCCTTCAGTCTGTTAAGGTGGCTCGTACCGGTATTTCTTGCGTGGGAAGTCTGGTGACTAGCGCGCGCGTCACGCTTTATGCCCACGAGTCACGCGCGAGATTTGAAAAGGAAAACAAACATGGCGGCCGAGTGCGAGGTTGCTTTTCTTCATTTTAAGAAAAAATTCCGCGTTCAACTGAAGTTTTTTCAACAAGAACATTTTAAGTCAACTTAATTTTCGACAGTCAAAATGTTTTCGGATCTCGCTGCTCGAGTTACAAAAGCAAATTCGCATGTGCTACGATCGATCTTGTCGGAGATCGTGACTCAATTCCACTTTTTTTGTTTCAGCTTATTTGAGTTTGCTGTCATACACATGATTATTCAGACAAAGAAATACTAAAAAGTGAGACCTAAGAGGCACAACTGGCGCTAACTTAAACTGGCTAAATCCCATGAAATCCTGAGCCGAAAAGTTTCGCAGACAAAGCGAGGGAAAGTCCACGCGTGTTGCGCGCGTATGTGCCCGCAAAGATCAGCGGTAGTCAGAACTGAGCATGAGTAAATACCAAACTTTTAAAATCGAAATTTTAAAGTGCGCGGAAACGCGCGTGGGAATTATTGAGTTCGCGAAGGCTTTAGCAAGAAAACTAACCCGATGACCCCTATTTTTTATTGCCCTAATATTTTCCTTTTATGTAAAGGAAACGCCAGAAAAAATCTAAAAAAATTCTACGAAAGGAATTTTTTATTACTTACAAATTGCTCTTTTTTGCATTTGCAAAAAATCCGCTTCGTAGAATTTTTTTAAAATAATTATACAGTTTCTTTTTCATATGCTTAAAGTTATCACGAGAAAAAAAATGGGGGTCATCGAGTTAGTTTTCAAGATATAAGCACTGGAAGCTGAAAAAGGGTCCAAAAAATCATTGCCTACCGTTGCCATGGTAGCCACTGATGACGTAATTTTTGGTATTTTGGATCAACAACACAATGGGTAATTTAATTTTACAAAAATTTTGTTACGATCTTTAATTAATTTTTTGGCCATTTTCTTCCAAACGTCGCACAGTCAAAAACCTGAAAACTGGTACGAGCCACCTTAACTGTCGCAAAACATTTATCTGTCCAAGTAACGCAACCCGTGACATGAAACCTTAAAAATATATCTATAGCGTGCACGTAAATTTAATTAACCAAAACATTGCTGGCTCGCCTTAGCGAGACAGCACACTATTCTGGTAGTCCTGTGTGTAATGGGTATTCTGTGTTGTGTGTGCGGTTCGGAGCCAAATTTTGGATGTCAGATTAAGCGCATGCGGTCCCGGGCATGCGGTCTACGATTCTGTATATTTTTATTATGTCACACGATAGCGTGTATTACCGTTTGTCACACGACTGCGTGAAGTAGCGTTTATTAAAAGCATAAAGTAAATAATTGTTTGATTTTTTGGGAGATATGTAAACTTCATCTTAATAGCGTTGAAAACCGAATATGCCGTTGAATGCTTCTTTTTGTTAGAACCATTGTTAACCGAATTTGGGCCGAATTTTAAGCAGCCCGACGAAAGTACAACTTTTTTTTTGTCTTAGTACATTTTAGTCACAGCAAAAGGTCCATACATTGTAACGTTACAGAAATGCTTCCGATGTGTTTTTGGAGATAGGGAACAGCATCTGCTAAGTTCTTCTATTAAGCCTTTTTTATACTTTTTACTTTTTAATACGTATTGAACACCGTTATATCGTTGGGCGTATTTTAAAGCGAAATTGAATGCTATTTTCCCGCTTTTGCAAGCTGCTCTGAGTAACAACTTGTGGCATGTGACTGTCTAAATTTTTCTCTATTTCAGTCGCGAGACCATTGTTTGATTTTTAGGGAGATATGGAAAATTCATGTGCTCTATTTTTATTATGCCATTACGATTGTGTTAAACATTGAATATGCTATTGAATGCGGTTATATTATTGTAACTGAAGCTTGGGCCAACTTTTAAGAAGCACGACAAAATTTCTTTTAATAGCTTCAGTAACAGCGAAAGGTTATCATTATGTTACGTTACATGTGTATTAAATGCTTGCAATGTTTACTGGAGATAGGGAGAACATCTGCTTCATTTTATAATTGTACCTTTTTATACTATTCAGCGTTCAATGTGCTCTTGAACATCGTTACATTGTTGGATATATTTTAAAGCGAAATTGTATACGATTTTTCCGCTTTTGCAAGCTGCTTGTGTGAATTCTGCTTAATTTTCTCTAACCTGCGATCAGGCTTTCTTTTTTTCGCGGCGGAGGGAAGGAGAAAAAAAAGAAAGCCTGATACAATTACTTGTCAAGTCGTCTGCCGCCTCCTAATTAAAATATCTGTCAACGTCGTCGAGAATGTCGGCGATGCCATCAGATAAGCTTGATTAGCGCCTTCAAATTATATTTTTACTCTCACAAACATGTGTTTGAATTTACCCTTTTTGAACGAGCTGATCGGATGGTTTTTAAAATTTGTTTCCTGCAAAGGCTGATTTTGTTTTAGGCTTAGGTCAGACATTTCAAGGTCGTAGTTTTCGTCACTGTGCTGGCACGATCGTCTGGCGTTTTTGGTGGTGTGATGTAATAATCTTCGACACCATTGGTGATAGATCACGCTCTTACCGAATCCCGTCGGAAGCACCGCCAAAACATCTTTTCTTTCACAAACTATTCGTCGAATACACTCCCTTTGTTCGTCTTTAAATGTTTTGTGAACAAAACTCTTAAGAACTCGCTCTCTACTTCATTCCGCTCAACACCCGCCATGATAACAATCATCCACGCGCGATATTTTTGGACCGGAAATTAGACTTGAACTCAATTAGCCAATCAGGATAGAGTTCTAATGTTGCCTTTTGTTTTCTGACCAATCAGAAAAAAGTCCAGATTCTGGACTTTTTACAGACGACTCGACAAGTAATTGTATCAGGCGTTCATTTTTCCGTTGACCCCTCCGCCGCGAGGAAAATAACGCCTGATCGCAGGTTAAATTTTCTCGTACGGGTCAGGACCATTATTTGATTTTTAGGAAGATATGGAAAATTCATATGCTTTTTTCTACGATTGTTTCTTTAATAATCGCCAAAAATGAAATCCAGAACTACAAACAAGCCATTCATTAACATACTGTACCTCCAAACTTCAGAAATAATGTAGTGTAATCGTTAATTCCTCGAGCCAGCACTCACTTTCATTATGAAATTCCTAGTATGTATTGTAAACAAGAACCGGATGAGACATTGATTGTTATCAAAAGTAATTAAAATAAATGGACTTGACAATTTAGAGATAAGGCCTTTTAGCAAGCCGAAAGGAGATCGGGTAACAAGTGTTGTGCTAGTATGGGAAGTCAAGGTTCAGATTGTTATGATCAGAATTGCAGATTGTTGACTCGTCTTTGTAAGTTGTACTGAACTGTTGGGAATAAAGTTGAAATACAGTCCTACGTTATTACTGATTGTGAGTGGAAAATTCCCGAATTTTGGATGTCAGATTTAGCGCATGCGGTCTACGATTCTGTATATATTCTATATATGTCACACGATAGCGTGTATTACCATTTGTCACACGATTGCGTAAAGTAGCGTTTATTAAAAGCATACAGTAAATAATTGTTTGATTTTTTGGGAGATATGTAAACTTCATCTTAATAGATTTATTGGGAGATATGTAAACTTCATATAATAGCGTTGAAAACCGAATATGCTGTTGAATGCTTCTTTTTGTTAGAACCATTGTTAACCGAATTTCAATTTTTGGACCGAACTTCAAGCAGCCCGACGAAAGAACAACTTTTTTTTTTTGTCTTAGTACATTTAGTCACAGCAAAAGGTCCATACATTGTAACGTTAAAGAAATGCTTCCGATGTTTTTTTGGAGATAGGGAACATCATCTGCTAAGTTCTTCTATTAAGCCTTTTTAATACTTTTTACCTTTTAATACGTATTGAACACCGTTATATTGTTGGGCGTATTTTAAAGCGAAATTGAATGCTATTTTCCCGCTTTTGCAAGCTGCTCTGAGTAACAACTTGTGGCGTGTGACTGTGTAATTTTTTTCTCTATTCAGTTGCGAGACCATTGTTTGATTTTTAGGGAGATATGGAAAATTCATGTGCTCTATTTTTATTATGTCATTATATTACGATTGTGTAAAACATTGAATATGCTATTGAATGCGGTTATATTATTGCAACTGAAGCTTGGGCCAACTTTTAAGAAGCACGACAAAATTACTCTTTTAATTTTTATGTTACGTTACATGTGTATTAAATGCTTGCAATGTTTACTGGAGATAGGGAGAACATCTGCTTCATTTTATAACTGTACGTTTTTATACTACTCGGCGTTCAATGTGCTCTTGAACATCGTTACATTGTTGGGTATATTTTAAAGCAAAATTGTATACGATTTTTCCGCTTTTGCAAGCTGCTCGAAGTCACAGCTTTCTGCATGTGATTGTAATAGTCCCGGTGGTAGTCATCAGTTTACAAAATCATTCTACAGTTTAACGCATACAAGCACGAACAACCTTAAACAAAGTTTCCTTGAGGTAATTGTTTCAACTACAGAAAGCGCAAACTCCCTTCTCCCAACAAAAGAAGTGAAGAGACCCAGCAGAGTTTTGTCCACATTTAACTGCAAGCCTGAGTATGTTCTAGATAAAATCTGCCGCAGAATTTCGAGCATTATAGTTTAGTTTCGGTAGCTGGCATTCCACCGGCAGAATTCTTCGTTTTCGAGCAGAATTTTGAAAAATCGGTAACACAGAGGAGACAAAGAATGTAACTTGCGTTTCTGTATTTGCAAGCTTTCAAACGCACAAGGTAGATAGTGTACATTAGGCTCAAAACCTATTGTGATAAACATGAGCAAAAATATTTGAAGACCGAATATAAACAACAAAATGCAGCAAACAGGTTTGGTTGTATAAAAGCATGTTTAATTAAGCTTCTCGCATACATGCAAATAATAACAAGGCTTTTCAGGTTTGACTTAGCTCACAAACAAGTGGCCGAGGTAATAGAGAAAGAAACTGTACATTTAGCTAATTTAGCACTTTAATTTACTCACCATTCGCCGCCGTCGAAATCACAGCGGCGGTGACCTGTCTCGCTGTTTTTCCCCACAGGCTCAAAACGCCAGGGTTGAAATACCATAGATGGTTCTTGATCATCCCCTGACATATCCCCTCGTATAGCTCTCTAAAAAACAGTGGAGTCGCTAGCAGAAGTTGAGCTCTCACTGCAAGAATTTCACTCAGCCATGTTCGTGACTTGTTGCGGTTCCACACACCTGTGACGTATCACATCTCGTGATCATAATCGAAGCGTTCATGGCGAAATGTCGCAAAAGCGGTAAAATACGAAGTTTTACGTTAAAATTAACCGGTAAAAAAGCTTTTGAATTCAAATGTTTTGCTTCCTGTATAATTATGGAAACATTCGGAAGCTTTTGCTGAAATATAGTTTTCTAGCCAAGAGTTGCCCTTTAACTTTTGAGATGTTTGTAAGATAAGTCAAGCTATAAAGGCTTTTTTTAGCCTCCTAACGCAGCTGACTTAAAATGATTTTATCTCAGCGTACTGATAAACATTTCTCGATGATCACCAATTCTACTGGCAAGAAGCACGACATCGCCTCAGTCTTCAGTTGCAAAGTGATGTCCGAGTACTTGCTACGGCAAACACAAAACGAAAAAACCTCGCGTTAAGTCTGCTGACAGGACTGCTGACAGGACTGACATGAGCAAGAAACGCACGAACTTCTTGAAGCGTGGGTCCCCAAATTCAGTAAGCTGTCGGGAGAAAAAAAAATCAAAATCTGGAACGATATCTATTCTTCGTATAAAGAAAGGTGTACAGAAAGCCAGAGGGCTAGAATGCTACAGCAGGCGAAGAAACTGCAGCAGAATCTAGAGTACGAGTTCAAGCACTCAAGCAGCGATCTCGCTTGGCTCGGGAGAAGATGGAATTCAGAAAATTAAAGAAGGCTTCCCCTATTTCGACATCCTGAGTAACGAAAAGCGAGAAAGTGCGACTCCAGATTGGCTTGCAGAGTTCTTTTATTGAAATGTGTGAAAAGAGTATGGAACAGGACAACGCAAGATTTGAAAGATCGGCTGAAATGTTCCGTGACGCCCTGAGCAGGCATTGGAACAAACAAACGCCATAGTTGACATTTTTAAAGATTTAGCATCAAAATAATTGTCTTTATCTAATTGTTTATCTTCTGTTATTGAAACGATACATACAATTGTTGTGCAAAACTCACGTAGCAATCATAGTCTTTTTTAGGATGCTCGTATTTTGTTCAACCTTTTTCAACGCAGTTCTCTAACGTACTTTCAACATGCCAAATGCTCGTTCCACTACAGATCGTAGCGCACCGAACTTTAGGTTTTAAACTTTCTCTGCTCCTGAGTCAGGCGTCCTCTGTCTGTGTTGGATTTCACTAGCCAGTTCGTTAGTGGATAGGCACTGTCGCCAGCTAAAAGGGGCCTTATTTCTGTTCCATTTATGTTGCCTGTTGGACCACTAAGAATTTGCTCGTTTGCTGCGAGTTCAGATAAAAAACATCATCTCTTCTGGTGCATTGCGTGTCGTTTATTAACATCGTGGGAGTGCACCGAATTTGTTGCGATTGATACACCGATCAGAAGACCCGTATAGGACTGTGAACTAACTACAGCAATAAACGTAAAAAAAGAAATAAGTTTTAAGAACAGTAAAGCGTGCCTGTATTTTTTACATAATAAGCCCTTTACAATAAATACTAATAACCTACAGTTTGATAAACTGGTGCGTTAGTTGCGACCTTTGTTGTTCTTTGATATGAAATTCCGGCGGCCTCAGATCACAAATCAAATGTTGACATGGCGGGAAAATTCGGCGGCCTCACAAAGCAAATGTTGACATGGCGGGAAAAATGTTGACATGGCGGGAAAAAATATTGACATGGCGGGAAAATATCCCCCTGTACAATTATCTCGTGTCGTCATGACAACGTCATAAACGACACGAGACAAAAAGGAAGGAAAAGGAGAGGGAGCCTGGGATCGAGGCTACAACTGCAACAATTTGTTGTCAAATCCATTAAAGCGTAAACACTTTGATAAGATCAGAACTGCGACTTATTATTATTAGAATTTGGTATTTTTACGCCTCCGTTAATCCACGGCGAAACCGCCCGTGAAAGAGGTAAACCCCCGACGATTCTCCCAGGTGACGAGATGGGATAAAATATTGTAGCAAACTGTAAATATCCACCACATTCACCGACACTGAGGTGAATAATTGTTTTAGTATGTACCACACAAGTTGAATAACTAGCGGACCAAAACATCACTTTCGGTAAACAAAGCGACGCGCGAAGGCAGTTTGTTTCTCTCGGAGGTGAATAGTACTTTGCTAAAATTCTTGACTCCTCTAATCACCTCCGAGTTAACCAATCAGCGCGCGCGTAAAGCACTTTTCACTTGTGTGGTATATACTAAATAATGCTATATACCGGATAAATCACTATCCGATGGATAGTGATCTATCCGGTGGATAGCGTTATCCACCCTTTGAACAACTGAGGCCTGGTCGAATTCTTGTGCTGCTATATCATTTCTGGTCTTTGGAAAGATAAAGTGTTCAACCAATCAAACTACGACGCGTACGTTTCCTTTATCCAATCACCAAATGCTTTTCTCGCGCGCGCTGTTTGGTGATAGAAAAGTTCTTCAAGTCACCTTTCCAACCAATCAATTGCAACGTTTCTCTTAGATAACCAATCAGAAGATACTTTATCCTTGCGCGGCTTCCAGTGGCGGGAAAGTAGTGCCGATCGAATTTCGAACCAATCGATCGACTGCAACCTTTCTCTAAATAAACCAATCACAGGATACTTTGTCTGAACGCTTCCTCTTGTGGCGGGAAAGTTCTACAAACGCTTTGAAGTAGCCGCAATATAAGCCAGAAGTCAACACAAACTCAGACAAAATTTCAAACTAATATTAAAAAAGTTGTGACATTTGTTTGAATGAACGAACCAGGACACATTCTGTCTGTGCACGAGTTCTAGGGACGGAAAGTCTCAAAACCATTTCAAATATTTAATTTTCGCGAAGACTCAGTTTTGTTGAATTTCTTCACTCGTATTGATCGAACTTCCATTTAAGACCATCTCTTATCAAAGCGACAATGTACAAATTGTCTTTTTCTCGGTAGCCAATATTTTGCCTCTTAGAATCCTCGGCATTGAACACAAGCTTGATTTGTGGCACAGCAGTTCGATATATTATAAACTCCTTGGCAACACTTATGTAAATATCCAACTGGCCTGCCTCCCAGAGTAGTTTATTTTCAGTTTTCAAAATTGCTTTGTATTGTTTACAGTGTCCTCAATTAGCATAGCAAAGCAGTGCTAAATACATCGGCACTTAAGATAAGAGCTTTATGTTTAACTATTTTCTAAAATTTAACTTTCGATACAAGTTTCTGAAAGGCTTTGTCCGACACGTCAACTCCCTTTTTTAAGTTTTTAAAAAGAGCTTTTCATTGTCATTTCAATATGACAGTATAATCGCTTCGTTTTGTTACTGTCTTTGTGTGACCTTTTTCCTCGTTTGATAGAACATCAAATTGTATTTCCATCCCAAGAACTTGTAAAATGGTGCAATTTGAGAAGGCTGGTCTGGAAAGGTTGGATATCAAAACTGGCGAAAAAGAAATTAGAATTCGCGCAATTAAAAGAGGTAAAATAATTAACGGAAATTTACCGTCAATGCTGAGCTCTCAAATGCCAGGTTTTCCTTTGTTACGGCGGTAACTTAAATACCACATTCGCTTTGATCATCTTAATTTTAATTGTGATCGCACAAAATGCCAAGCATTGATAATGTCTTTATTCAATTGTTAAAGTTCAAACGAAAGTCTCGAATTCGGGCCAGAAGTGCTGCGGGAAATTAAAAGAGGAGAATATAAAACTGGCAAATAGAAACTTTGGGTTATTTAATTTAGATTGGATTCAATACCTTCTTTTTGTAAATATAGAGTTGTCACAGCCTGTCTTTCCTTCTCGAAATACTATTTGCCGTGAACAACTAATGTTGTACTCTTTCACTGGCGTATTCCCTGACACTTTTGTGGTAATTTTTTTCAAGTTTTAAACTGCGTGGAATAAGGAGAAAATTGGCAAAGCTTGGCCAGGAACTTAAATACTGATGTCGCTGGAGCAGAGAACTGGAGATTTTCCTTATGAAATTCGGAAAGGAAAATGATTGCCATAAATACTTCTATGTAAATTTGTTTTACTAACGTCAAGGCCGGCGTTTCTGTCGCTACGTTGACAGGACGAAGCAGCTGACGTACACTGTTCAAAATTAAAACTTTCTAATTTGACATCAAATCGAAAGGAAGAGAAAAATATAACTCTTCAAACGCGAGCGCGCGGTGACCTTCAAATGGCGTCCAAAAATTTAAAACCGGACTCGAGGTTTGGTTGGTTGTTGGCAACGTTTTTTAACTGCACGGGTCGCACGGATTGCACGCTGCATTTTGTTGGGTTCTTCTAAATTTAATTAAACTGCGCTATGTTCTTAACAGGGCGATTTCGTGACGAAGTATATGTTTAGGAAAATTCTAATCTGCGTTGATTTTTTCCTTCTTTATATTCTTCTAGGAAAGACAAATCTGCAATGGATACTTCTGAAAAAGGTAGGATTAAGATTAACGTTTTAGTTAATAGGTCCTGATTTGATTTATGCTGATCTCTCTTAAGGGTTATTTTTCGGTGGGTTGGCTCTCATTAACACTGACTTATTGAAAATTCTTGACTTAAAACGGCGGCAAGTCTTACATCAATGTAAAGGTCAGTTTTATATTGTAAAACGGACCACCGTTTCACAAAATTGTTGAAAACTAGAAAACTTCAACAAAACAGTTTTGCAAGTATAGCTTTCTTTCCTGGTTTACATATCATCTATCCTCATCATTTAAGATTTTAAATAATATCGTTGATTAAATTTACTGAAAGTACACTATTGTTGAAAATGGTGCCACTGTTCGCAACGCGTTGTAGGGTTTTGAAAGCTGAAAACACGATTGACACTTCTCAAATTTTTATTTGTTTTATGGAGAAAAATTTACGAACGATGAGCAGAAAAAAAGGATGAAAACTTTTTCGACCTGTTGCCTTAAAATACGTTGCAAAAAAGACTAAAATTTGCTGCAAAATTGTCTCAGTTTGCCTATGTCAGCCTGCGAGATTGAATCGCGTTCGTTGCTACTTCAACCAATATTACATAATCCACTACCAGGTATGAAATTATTTGAAATGACTGTTGTGAAAAGGCTGTTAAAAATTATAAAGGTTTCGCCTTATGTAGTTTTTTTTCGCGCATTTGGCTTTCTCGTACCTTTCGCGTTTCCCAAATGCGCGCCCAAAAACAACAGAGGCGCCTGCTTCACAGGCTATAGCGTTGAGGGAGTAAGCGACTAGAAAAGACGGCTAAACGTCTGACTGTAGAGTTGGCAATATGGAGGCAATAGACTGAGATTTCTAGTTATTCTGTCACTTGACTTTTTGTGGATCTAGTGGGCACCTAACAAAGCGGCTCGTTTCATGGTTTTAACTTTTCATATCTTTTTTTTTACAACAATCAATCAATCTACAAATTCTGTCACAGGTTAGTCGTTGAAGTTCACTTGAAGTTGTAAACATTTTTTGATGACTTTTAATATTTTCTGAGTAGGAGAATTACGGGGAGGAGATTAGTGGATTTGATATTAAAACTGCTGTTCGTATAATCCGTCTTAATCTCCTTCAGTCAAAAATATCCTTGTTTATTTTCGGGTTTTTATTACTCCGTTGTTGTTTTTCTACGTCAGAAAGCTATTATTTTGAGGTTTCTTTCAATTTGATAAATAAAACTTTTCAATAAGAATTTTCAGTTAATAATTTTCTTCACCCAGTGGCTGGTATACTATTGGCAAACTTGTTTTATGCATCACATGTTAAAAAGTTAATAATAAACAAAACTGTCAATAAATCCGTTTTATCGATCGATGATTTAGGTTCAAAGATCGGCCACTGGGTTATGATAAAACAAAAACGTTGACTAGCGATGAAATGCGTTCATTTGGCCAGGATCAAATTTGCACGCTAGTCGACGCAAGTTTTCCCCCGTTTGGCCAACCAACGCAAGTCAGCGCAAGTCTTAAGCCCCGGCCCGGGGGGGGGGGGGGGGGGGAAACGGTAACGCAAGTGGACGCAAGTAGTCGCAAGTTAAACTTGCTTACAGACTTGCGTTCGGTGGCCAAACAGACTTGCAAGTACACGCAAGTTGTCAAAAAAGCCATTTCACTACTACGCGCGCTGCAATTCAGTACTTGAAGTAAACAGCAAGACTTGCGTTGGTTAAACGGTGAAAAACTTGCATTGACTTGCATGCAAATTTGATCTCGACCAAAATGAACGCAAGTCATCGCAAGTCAACGCTAGTGCACGCAAGTCCTGGCCAAACGGAGACGCAAGTAAACGCAAGTTTTCAACTTACGTCCACTTGTGTTTCCTTTTAGGCAGGCCTTTACTTATATTACTTCAAAAACTGAATAGCAGCGCGCAAGGTAGCGTTGAAATGGATTTTTCACAACTTGTGTGCAGTCTGTGCACTTGTAAGTAAACAAGTCTGTACGCAAGTTCAACTTGCGACTACTTGTGCTGCCCTTTGGCCAGGGCTTTATTGAACCCTTTTTTATCAAGAACATTGTCTAACTAGTTTTATACCATGCCATAGAAAATACAGCCAATCAGAATACAGGAAAGCCGTTGTATATTCGACGGTATTCAACCCAACCTTCCCATCGTGCGCTGCGATTGTATTCTCGACGAAACTTAGAAGGCGTATTTTCTATGGCATGGTATAAAATAGTTACACAACACTTTCTCGTGGTATACTATGGAATATCCCACTTGTCACTTGTATTTTCTTGGTATACACACTCGCCTAAAGGCTCGTGTGTATACCGAGAAAATACAAGTGACTCGTGGGATATTCCATAGTATACCACTCGAAAGCGTTGCATAACTAGTATGTATTTGCTATGTTGCAGCGTTTGTTAGTCCAAGAAAACCAAGTATTATGGAAGGACGGATCGAAGACACGTTTTATAAAGATCTAAGACGCGAATGGAGATCAGGCAGCATAGCTGTGATGACTGACTCGTTCAAGAATCTGCCTTTTGTTGTAAGTACTTAACTTCTTTGATAAGGCCCTGACTTATTGCGAGCAAAGTTGTACGATTGTAATCCGCGAGAGCAATGAAAGCAACGTAGATACAGTCCACGGTTTACGTAGTGCACACAGTTAGGTGCCTCCACTGTATACCCCCATCACAAAAAATAAAATTTATACCAAAACGGACGTTAGCGGACGACATAAACCACCACAAAAATGCCTTCTGCCATAAAACGAGAACGAGTTACACGCAAGTTACGCTGGAATCTCGCGTGAGCCAAACGCGGCAAACCAGCCTGTATGATCACGACGTATCAAGCTACTTTTTATCATATTCAAAATTATCTTCAAATCAAGGGAAACGTCAAAGTGAAAGTTAATTTAGGTAGAAAAACATCATAGAGGTAATTAAATACCGAGCAGGAACGAGGATAGTTAAGAATGAGACGGGTTGCAACAAAGGCGCTAGTGAAGTTTCGCCTCTGTACGACACTTTCTCCTAGTGAAGAACTGGGCTGCGCGCCCTCCGTTTCCAGGTTGATCTATTATCTGCTGCTGCGCTGCTAATGTCTAGGCTATTAGACATCTCGCCTTGAGTTTCCTGAATAATCAACAGTCCTCCTCCAAGTTTCCAGTGATCGACTTCGTTTCCTCTTGCCTTCTGGTACCCATGTGAGAGCTGTGCATGTCTAACTTCTCCTTTCTACTTCTTCGCTTATTGTCTGACTCTCCATCTCTGCTCTTCTTCTGATCTCCTCACTCATTACTGTGCCCGCTGCGCATTGGCCAGTAGATAAGCCAACGGATCAGTCAGCAAAAATTGTAATAAAACGCACACCGATGCACCGCATAACTACCTCGCAAAAAACCCTCTAACCTGACCTAACAGCATTATATTTAACAACAGCTATATTTCATCAATGTGTTTTGCCTCTAAACGAAACGTAGGAAAAAAACAGTAGGTGCGTTTTTAGCTGACTTCCTCCGTGTTCCAAACGGAACAATTGGGTCCTGTAGGTTTCTACCCCGCTTGCTACTCGTGGTTGGCCCT
The DNA here is from genome assembly GCF_052425735.1 of Oculina patagonica. NCBI lineage: Eukaryota > Metazoa > Cnidaria > Anthozoa > Scleractinia > Oculinidae > Oculina > Oculina patagonica. The sequence goes on from NC_135760.1 coordinate 5,371,352, forward strand.
TCCTTCTTTGTTCATTGGATTTTATCTCATTTAACTGTTCACGTCTACTGCAGATCTGACACGACAATTGCAAAATCACCTTTTCATTTGTGTATCCTGCTTTCTGAACGTTTTTTTTTTTGCCTGGCTTCTTTGGTATATTTAAAATAATGTCAATTTTACTTTAGTTGTTTCATCTTACAATTAAGAAGAAAAAACACTTTCTGTGTTTCTATCGGTTATCGATTTCCTTCATTTTTTACTAAAATCACACTATACAGAGAAAATTAGCTTGCGAGAGCAGACGGCTTTTTCGGCTCGAGTTTCATCCGCCGAGTTGCTTTTTTCTGCACCACGATTGCACGCAGTTTAATTTTAGTTGCTGCGTTATGTAATTAAAACTCTGGTCTCAGACGTCCCCAACAAGGCTTTTTAGTCCTGCTGAAAGAAATCAGGGAAATTTCAATAGAAAACAGCGTGATTTTTGGCTAACTTGCCCCTTCGTTTGCTTGTTGCCTTGGAAACGTAGATAGTCGTGAAAAGACCTCCTTCGTCCCTCCACAGATGAAAACATCTGCACACTTCGTTGAGGAAGACCGAACAAACTTACGCCTTCCGCTCGAATGGTAAAAAAAGAGAGTATTCTTTTTGCCGAAAATTTGTGTTGTTTTACTGAAATGCTAGTACGAAGTGATTGCAATGAACGTACCTTCAACGAAAGACAAGCCTTCGTCGGTTAAAGCGAACAACGAAGAGGTTAGTGTTTTTTTTATCGCAAGTGTAACGGTTAGTCACTCAGACAGCGAAATTGATAGCAACGGGGAAAACTAGCTTGTTCAGGGTGGTAAAATCTGGCACTTAATCTGTGGTTGACTGTTGTTCACGGTTTTAATTAGCTAATTCGTTATTTATCACTCTTGAGTGTTATTGGCAAATATTTATATATCATGAGTATTTCCTCTCGAAAGCGCCAAACGAAATGCGCAAACTTCGCCGGTGGTCTCATTCTTTAATATGATTATACGCAGTACAAATTCTTTCGTATTTTATAGTGAAGGTTTTTTTTTTCATGCACTGTACTTGTTCGAGGAAAGAAAATGAAAATGAATCGGAAAGGAATCCAGTTCCTGACATATCACTGGAATGTCTTTATTTTTAAAATCGCACTTTAGACTTCTCAAATGTGCATACAATCTGTAAATCATTATTTATTAATTAATTGCTATTGCGTTACAAAGCGTGTTTTGAATTTCAAACCACCAACTGCAACGGTTTTGTATACCTTATTACACAACATTTTCGCGTTTTTCTTAATTTTGTTAAATCGCCAAACTTAAATGTCGCCAAAAAAAAAGACAGTGGATTATTTAATAAAAGAAGTGTTGAAATAAACCTGTCGCGAAAATTGGTGATAATTTGGAGGCTGGATGTAGTTTTTTTTAGCCGAAGGGTGGTTGTTTTGAAAATTAAAATTACCTAGGAAGCAAATGTTCGATTTTTGCCAAAATACACCATAATGATCAAATATGACCAAATTTTAATTTTTTATCCGTCACTTAGTCACAACGGTTACCATAGCAACGATTGGCGTTTTCTTTTGTTCTCAAACAAGCTTGATTTTTTAGAAATCTAGATTGACTCTTGGTGTTTATTTTTTGATATGTTAAAGGTTAGTAGATTGACTAACTGTTGACAAAATTTTAGAAATATCTGTAAGAGCGTTTTCAAGTAAATCAAGAATGAAATTTTCAGAAAAACATCGTTTTAATATAAAATAGGCGCTTTAAAATTGTTTCGTATTATTTGAGCACAGTTACTCTCACTGAAATATAAATACTTACACCATCAAAGACCATTAACTAAAAGCGAAAGACTTTTTGCTTTAATTTGTTAAAATATATCGACTGCCGATTGTAAGAAATTATAAGAAAATACCAAAAACTTCATTCTTGATTTACTTGAAAACGCTCTTACATATACCGTATTTTCTCAATTAAACGCCCCCGGCGTTTATTTCAAACTTGGCTCCGTGGATCCGGCGTTTATTTGAATGGTGCAGCTTATTTGAGCAAAATGTTTATTAAACAAGGGTTTTGAATCATTATTTATGCCATGAATGTATCTTGTCATCATACCTAAAGCATATTACACCTCAAATAAATGCCTAAAAGGCTTAATTACCACTCTACCTTGGAGACCCGGCGTCTATTCGGGGCCCGGCGTTTAATCGAGAAAATACGGTATTTCTAAAATTTTGTGTACAGGTAGTCAATCTACTAACCTTTAACATATCAAAAAATAAACACCAAGAAGCAATCTCGATTTCGAGAAAATCAAGCTTGTTTGAGAACAAAAGAAAACGTCAATGGTTGCTATGGTAACCTTTGTGACAAGGTGACGGGTAAAATATTAAAATTTGGTCATATTTGATCATTATGGTGTATTTTGGCAAAAATCGAACATTTGCTTCCTAGATAATTTTAATTTTCAAAACAACCATCCTTCGGCTAAAAAACTACATCGAGCCTCCTTAATATGAATTTCCAAATATATAGAAATTCATTTTGGAAGCCATTTGTCAACAGTATACGGTTATTTCTCTTTATCAAAAACAGAAAATATTTTTAGTTCAAAGATCGACTTTTCTCCTTGTCAAAGGGTATAATATTTAATTGTTCTGCTCTTAAAAGAGGTCTGAAACTTGTCAAATTATTCCAATGGCGCTTTAAGAGCGAATTTTTCCCGTGACTGAGTGAGAGGTGGTACAAAATTTTAAACAAGCCTACCCTCAATTTTTTTTCAGAGATACCTTATGGTAAGTCGATCAACGTGCTATGATTTTTTCTTAAAGAGCTATCTTTGTTTGGCAGAAAAAAAATAAAAACTGTCACGCCCGCCGACTGCCATGAAATGGTCGAATTTCGTACCACGATTAAGAACATAAGAATGATGCTGCTCACAAGCGCAAAATAAAGCAGACTTCTCTCGATTTTGTATATTTGTTAAGGAGGCATTTACAAATGATTTGAGTCTAAGAACAGTATTACAAAGATCGATTTGAATATTTAGAGCCTGTTTAAAAATTACAAAAATTTGATTGCTTAAAAATCTCATTTTGGAGCATTTTTTCAAAGAACTCTTTTCCTATGCGGTATAACTCAGAATCACTTAAGACTTGGGCTTTAATAAGTGGAAATGATGTTCTTTTTAATGGTATAAAAATCAGTCTTGGGCTTTTAATTGCTACGAAGAACTTCCCCTTTCAATTTGGACGAAATCACAACACCGACTTGTCAACAACCGCAAATAATCGAATAAGGCTCGAATTACGCTTTCTCTTCTCAAAGCCAAAATTCCGACAAAATCTTATTAGTAAACACCCTATTTGATCTAAAACTCAATATTTAGCTTACCTGGCGTAACAATTTGTTGAAGATTGCTTTGTATCCTACTTTTGTTTCAAAAACGTTACCAGCACTCGAACGGTGTTTACCAAATCACAGTATTCAGAATTCCCGATAATTTCAAATTAGCAATAACTTTGCCAGAAGGTCCTTGAAAAAAAAACCCACCGCATTCCGGTCTTCACAGTTCCAACCACATTTAGTAAAAACGGCCACTTCATAGAAGAAACTTGCTTCACAGTTAAAAAAACCGCGTTTTGGCCGTTGTTTTTGCAGAAGATCAACTAGAGCGAAAATGGCGGCTTGACATCTGTCACGCAATGATACGTCACTTGAGGGGAGGTTACCCATTGAATTGAGTTTGGTGGTCTATGTCTTTTGAGAAATACCGTAAAATTGCAGTTATAATCCATGGATTTATACAACTTCGTAAGTGGTTTTGATGGGGCTTAATATAAACGTAATGGCACATAAAAAATATGAACGGGGTAATAAAGAGTTTAAAAATCCTTTCCAAAAAGTCACGGCATATGTAGATGAAAGTACGTTTTCACGTTAAAATAAAAAACACAATAAAGATACTATAGAAATTATTTTTATTTAACCTGAAACGGGGAAGGTCACTGAGTAACTGTTGCCGTTTAACGGAGTACTGCAGCTGTATTTTTGGTTGTTTTGTTTTTTCGAAGTAACTTTTTTTATTTATTTTGGTTTTATTTTGGGGAGGGGTTTTAACGTCAAGGTCTGGCACGGATTAAAGAAAGGGGTAACATATTTTTTGTTTTAACAAAGTGGAAATAGCATTTTTAAATATCAGAGATTCTATTTACAAATCAGAAAGGAAAAGTAAACTAGATTAGGTGCAGCTCTAACAATATAATGAGCGTCGCGCCATTGTTGATTCGTGCTTTTATTGAATAGAGAATTTTACAGAGTATAGAATGGAAATCAATTACTCTTTTCAAAGATTAGTTGGGGGATACTGCTCCAAAGATAAGCGAAGTCGAGCTGCGGAAAAAAGTTCTGTTATACTCCCTCTGCGTTCATGTGAAAAAGATATCTCGGCTCACAAACTGGCTGCGGGTGTTAATGATGTTGAATCAGAAGTAGATATCATTTTAGCACGGCATCAATCTTCAATACAGTGGAACCCCGTTAATACGGACACCAACGGGTCAGGCCAAATTGTCCGTATTAACGGGGTGTCCGTTTTAAGCGGGGTCTCAGAAAAAAGTCACGGATACATGTTTTATCGACACAAAGACGAAGGCAAACGTTTTCGCGGCAACAAAACGTTGTTGAATTGTACTGTTACTGTAACAAATGCAAACTGTGAACTCTCTGACTAAAATTAATAGTTTTTTGCACGATCTAGTCCGACACCGAACTAAACTTTAATAAAATAAACAGTGGAATTATTTGAAAATGTCGCACCTAACTAGATACAAGAAATAAAACGTATTTCAACAGAAATCGAACGTCGCGACAATGGCAATTGACAGCAGTGCACATATAAACAGTGTCCGTAAAGCGGGGTTGACAATGTATGACAGTTTGTCACTCGGGACACGGAAAAGTGTCCGTTGTCCGTATTAACGGGTGTCCGTATTAAGCGGGTTAATTTAAGAAAAAATGTATGAGGTTTTCGTCGGGATCAACGAAACTGTCCGTAATACCGGGATGTCCGTATTAAGCGGGTGTCCGTAAAGCGGGGTTCCACTGTAATTTAATGTACCTTTGAATATTTTGGACATTGCTATCTGCCCATGCCAGCTCATCGGTCCTCTCTAGGCAATAGATGGAGAAGAGGCTCGCAACGGTGCCGCGTTCCCGCAGAATTATCGAGGCTTGCCAAAGAAGGGAAATCACGCAAGTCTGACCGCGGAATCAACACCCGCGGGGACTGCTATATGAAACAGACGGGGATGCTCGTCAGAAATTTTGAAAAGAACCCCTAAAAAAGAACAATCTGGGTGTGGCTCGAGCTTTACTTGACCCCTAGACGACTCCAAAAAACTAAAAATAGAATTTCTATTGGTATATTTCTGCGTGTATAACCCTGAACGAGACCATTTTGGCTGAAAATATTGCTATTTTTTCGCGGAAGACCCTAAGTGAGACCAAATATTCAAAATTTACACCCCCGTCACTTTCATATGCGAGCCCCCCCCCCCCCCCCCCGGAATCAACAAAGCGCTTTCTAGAACGATCCTTCGACGTACGGGCATATTTGTCCCTGCTGGGTCTGGTAAGTCTTTGCGATTTTTGTTAATTTTCTATAGAAAGTACAGTCGAACCTCGATTATCCAGATTTCCGATTGTCCGGAATTCCAATTTTTTCATGAATATTATATTCAAGACCAAACTCTTTCAACATTTAAATGCCACTTTCTTCCTCTAGAAACTGTTATTAAAATCGGAATCGTAAATTAGCCAATAAGCGAAGCTTCGAAGGATAGAAACTGTGACGCCTCGAGTGCGCTAAGTTCGTGAATGAGCGTTATCGTCATCGAATTCGAGCCAGAAGGGGTTTATTGTAAGTCAGTTCTCAGTCCGTTTAATATCGTGTTTATATAAAATGCGATATGATTAAGTTTAAAAAGGAGAAACCTAACACAGTGTGATGTGTTCTTTTTCTCTGTTTTAGTCTGATAAATTCTGGCAACTGTGGTGACGGATATATATAAAATCGAGCTTAGCGCCGTCTGATGACAAATGTAGATTATGTAACGTTTTTCTGACGTAATAATATGCTGAAACAAAATCACCGCATTCGAGTGAATGCTAGCCTGCGCGGCAGGCGTAAAAAGTGGAGGGAAAAGGGGAGGGAAAAAGACGGGGAAGAGGGAACGCCTGCCTTAAGAACCCCCTACGTTTTTTCCCTCTTTCTGTCCCTCTTCCCAGCTCCCCCTCCCCCTCCCCCCTTCCGACGTCTGCTATGCAGGCCTAAGTGAATGCAGTCGAACATTATCGCGATCCCGTTAAAAGTGTGCGGGACGTTCCTAGTGATCTCGTACTGATTAATCACCCCCCAAAGTAAATTGAATAAAAGTAAAAACGTTTATGACAGACTCCTCTGTGTATTGCAAGCAGGAAGGGTGAACTTCCATATTATGGTTAAGTTACAGATTTTGGTCACACATATAGGGTGTTCAGGACGTGGCAGGCTGCCTTCCAGTTTAACCACAAAGGTTTCGTTTTGAGCTGCACTTAAAGGTAAAACATATTCTCGTGATTTGTTGGCAGTCTTCAGATCATTGATAAGACATAGAAATGGTATCCGGCTCCGGGGTCAAATTGAAAAGCTTTTACCACGCCCAGATGGGGTTCCGTATAATAGTATAATAATTTTAACAGGAATAAAAAGCCTGTTCAATTTACCGTACCGTTGGTGCTAGATGCAGTGCTTTTTTCAAGTCTTTACATCTTGATTTTTTTGTATTGAATAAATCAAAGGGAAAATGGAGTTCAAAAAGCGGCTTTTTTATGACCGAGTGAGAGGTTGCACATGTGGACGAACAAGAGAGCATGAGAAAACTTTTAAAACGTGAATTCGAGTTATCGGGAGTCGACTGTATCTAAATGGCAGTTGAAAAAATGCAGACTTTGTAGGGAGCCCCCTGTACAGTACCCACCCATCCCCCGGGAGTTCGTGACTCATTGCGTGACAAATACGAAGGTTCACGAGCAATGACATGTAACCGTTCTTTGAATTTCACAACATCTCATTTGAGGCTTAAAACGTCGTTAAGTGAATCTGTTCATCGTGTTATCAAGTCCCTTGTACGAGTGGCTGTATGGAACCTGAAATGTGGTTAAAATTGTCAAGAAATACCATGTTTACGAGGGCCTTTGCTAATAGCGACTGATTGTATCATAAGCAACATAGCCGCTTGCCCGTGCAATTAATTGCCGACAAAAGAATGTCAGGAATGGGGAAAAAACAATGTTTTACCACTGCTTTTGCAAGGTAAGAGTAAAATATTAATAAACAAACTCGTGTGTAGCTAAATGATAAGATTGTATTCGAATTTTGGCTATATTAAGAGAATGTGTACTGCGTAATTCGATTATTTGCTTTGTTTACATAAGTCACTGTCGAGCGATTTCTTCGAAGTAGGACGGTCTATTTCTTGAATAAAATCAAAAGCCCAAAGCAAATTTTTATATACTTAAAAAGTACATCATTTCTACTTATCTAAGCCAAAGTTTCAGGTGAATCCGAGTTATACCGCATAGGAAAAGTGCTTCGTGAAAAACGCCTCCGAAATGAAATCTGTAAACAATGAGAAAATGGCGATTTTTAAACGCCTGCCTGGATTTCATAGTTCAGTTGATTATCCTTATTTTAGACTCATAACATTCGTCAATGCCTCCTGTACAAATATACAAACTTGAGAAAGGTCATCTTTAATTTACGCTTTTGATGAGCTTAGTTCTTGTGACCATGTTCGTCGCTCTCGTTTCGGCCATTTTATGTCGCCGGGCACTCGTTACAGTGTCTGAATATTTTCTCGAAAATTAAAATAGATTTAAACGAAAAAAATACACCACGTTTATCGACTTACCATAAGGTATCTTTGAGCCAAAAATGAAGGTAGATGACTTTAGAAGTTTGTACCGCATTTTTTTGATTTCACGCGGTCTACAAAAAAATTCGCTCTTAATTCCTTCCCAAAATGGTCTGTTTTCTCCTTTTGAGGCTTTTAATAGCACAGATCTCTGTAGTATACCGTCTTTGTCATGGATGTTTTTTTACTCTAATGTCGCCCTTTTATCTTGCACATATAAATGGGTATTTACAAACTGGCGTCAGAAGAGGGACACGGTTGCATTTGGTTTCATCAATTCTGTAGGCCGGCGGGTTCTGGGCTAGTCTCTTGTGCAATGCTTCGCTTCAACGCTCCTCACCACCTGACGAAGAAGTGTTGTGTGACGACCCGGGTAACGCCGGGCTTTGAAGGAGACTCGGCCTAGTCACGCTTGTCGTTCCAAATACGGGAAGATGAATGAAGATATGAGCGAAAATCTTAGTGCGCCAACTAAACTAGTGTCAGCGTAAAAAAATTCTGTACTCTATGCTAGACCTGAAGCAGAATTTAATCGCATTTATCAAATCCAGAGGCGTTTATATCCAGTATTTCTTTTCTTTCCGCTCTTCTTATGTCCAGTACAGTAGTTTCCTATAGTTTGCAGACTTGTTTAGTTTCCTTTGAAAGGGTACCGTATCTCAGACAAAAAGAAGAAAAAAATGTTATGTTAGTTCAAACTAAAACACCCAAAATCTTACTCGTTTTTTTGGGCCATGATTTAGCTATGTGTACGGGAGTGTCCGTCCTGGTCTTCCTCTTCCGGGCGGGGAGGGGGAGGGGAGTACCCAATTTTTGTACGGGGAGGCTCCGCCCCGAGATCTAAACCCTTACCCTTTCATATTCCATTTTCGAGAGGAAAGGTAACCCTTTTCATCTCTTCTCTCTTTTCACTTGAATAACTCCTCATGAAACGATCGTTCTGTGGGTCTGTTCGAAAAGATATATATATATTTTGAAAGATCCTTTTGAATACCTAAATGATAGTTCTCCCTGCCCCCTTGTATACTCTACCTCGTGAACTCTCTACCCTTTTACATACCTACGTCCTGAAAAGGATACCCCTTTCTTGTGGAGCCTCCCTTTGTAGTCCGCTATAGGGAGTATCCGCCAGCTTCCTCCTTTCCCCCGGTTGTTAAAATTACTTGTTTTGTGTTTGATTCAGTATTTGTCCGGTTCTTATCACCATTGTTTAGCGTGGCTTTAAGAAGCTCATAATCTTATTGAGATCATAGGAAGTCAGCCAATTACAACTTCTTAGAACAATACCAAATGACAGGAACTCATTAGGAAGTGAGGAAGTCTAAATTTGGCCAGGAAGTTGTATTTTTATATTTGGTTATTTTTAGAACTTGAATAGGTAACAATATAGACAAATTTGAAAACGCGAGTCTCGCAAATCCGTGCTTACGTTTATGAGCTACTCCAAAAAAAATCCTTTGAAATTTTATTAGCAAAAATCTCGCTTGCTGAGACGTCGCTTTTTATTCGGTTTTTTATTAATTGAGGAAGAATTGATCCTCTTGTATTTATTCCAGTTTAGAGCAGGCCGAGTTCAGAACAAATACCCTTTTCTGTCGTTTCCTGTGGAGAATTTCCATCAATGTCATTTTCGTACAAACTCTAAGAACCTTGTCAAATTTATTTTAGATTGAATTTAATTTAATGAAAAGACTGTCACTTTAATCGTGCTGTGTTTACATTCAATTTAGCCACTGTGGAATACAAACACAATACCGAAATAATTTCACTTCAATGCTATTTTATTAAAAACAAAAATGTCACAATTTTCACGTCAATGGATTTTTCGACCTCAAGTGAAACAAATAAATCATCAAAGGTCTGATTTTTCCCTGATTGTTATGGTATAAAGGTTGTCGTGCTTGTTCAAGAGTATTTATATTTTATACTCCCTAATCAATCGTCATCAGTCTTTGTGTTTGACTTGCAAGATAAACCTTTCGTCACCGGATGCGTAACTTTAAAAAGCGTTATCCTATTGGTTGTCGTGACGAGTGCTAAAAGGAATCAGGAACGAAGGTTCAACTCAAACTATCGGATAAAATATGGCGGATTATTTCAGCACGCGAAATCACTTTCAGAGCAAAAGCGAACGCTTATTTTTGTACTACCATTGTTGAGAATACCATGGAATGTTTCAAGGGAGAGAAAACACACATTTACAAGCGAAGTGACTGAAAATCGAAAGTTAAACAATCGAGGGAAAGGCGCTTGTTTCAATCAACTGCACGTGAGATTTCTTTTGACACGTTAACAGATTTTTAACAGCTAGTAATATTTTTGTCATGTCACAAAAGTTTCGGACCATCACCAACGCGGTGTCTGCGGGAAGGAAGTTGAACGAGTTGGCTGCCAAGAATCAAAAAAACGTTACTTTCTTTATGGAACCGGATGGTGTTGCGCATATTTTCACTCTCACCGACGCGGAAAGGGTAAGCTGAAAGTGTTGTCTTCAATTAAATTTTGCTGTGATTTGTTTCTTGAAGATTTGACTTGACACTGAACACGAGACATTAAAGTCGCAGAAGCTTAGCTTTAGAACACAGTAACAATCTTTAGGCTATTTATTACAGCAGTACATTGCAGTATTTATGCCTTATTACCTTGCTAAGGTAATGATATCTCGTGATTATTTTGTTTATGTTTTGATCTTTACAAAAACACCGATTGTTTTTTAGCATAACTGTTTATAGGTTATCGGTTGTCGTTTGACCTAAGGTTATCATTCTGTGTTGCGTTACTCCTAGAGATTGTACCCTATATAGGGACACACATTATATCATTGAGGGGGGTGGGGGTGGGCAATTTTTCTCAGCAGGTTGTGCCAAAAAAATTATTTATATCATTTTTCTTTTCTTTTTTCCTCACGGCTCCCCTTGCACGATTTTCAATTCCGCCATTTTTTTTGGTAATTGCCCAGCCCCTCCCCCGCTAAAAAATAATGGTCCGTCGCTTACCGCGGAGGAGGAGGCATCGCCAATTGCGGGTAGCCGCAAATTCTCTTGGATAATCCGGAAGGGTAATGCCCAATAGTAAAATGCACTAAACGTTGTGATTTGAAACCACAAACGAAACTACAGAAGTCAGTAAAAAGACCACTTCGTGAAAAAGTGCACGCATGATTCTTGAGGTGTTATCAAAAGTCCAGAAGTGTCTATTTTCTGTTCACCACATCGTTTAGGAACTTAAAATTGAGATTTTTTAAGCTTACACAACTTAAACTGTGGAAGTTTTAGCTGAATATTTTTTGTTGCCGAATATATTTCCACCGGAATTTTTGACTGCTTCATCCTATCTGAAAATCGTAAATGATCTTTTTTCTTATCTAAAAGATCCTAAAACAACAATTTGCATTGATTTTCTAAAATAACGAGAAATCAAGGTGCGAACATTTCACTTAAGGCAAGATCATTCAATCAGTGCTAGGATTTTGTATATTTATTTACTCATCGCATAGCACTTCCCGCTAAAGCTATGACCTTTCTGATAGCTATAACAGAAGGAGCAAAGATTTTCACTTGTGAAAATTTGCCGTTCGTTGGAAAAAAAAATTAATGTATTCACGTTATTTTCATGCCATAAATCTAGTGTACGTAAAGTTACTCTTTTCTTCACGGAGGTTTCTTGAAACTATTACACTGAATGCGAGGAAGTCCCGTTCCGCGCGCCTCCTTCCTCGCGCGCTTTCTTTTTCACGCACGCCCCTCTCTCGATTTTCCCGCTAAACCACAAAGATTACTAGACATGTATCCCCAGTTGATGGTTTTCTTTATTGCCTATTCGGTTTTCTTGGCAATAAATATTGTAAGGACAAATTTCTCGGAGATGTTAGTGGCATTTGTAAGTTTTGATAGACTTGGCGGATTTAAAGAAGCACAACTTCCTTTGTCTTCTTTTCTTTTCTTTTTATTGTTGTTGTTTTTTCTAACTGATGTTTTAGGTGTGTGTTATATCTCTTTGAAGTTTCATGCAATTCTAAAAATCAGGACCCCCAAAACCTCGCACTGAGCATTTTTTAAACGATTGTTTTGAATTTGTACATAGGAAAGGGGAAGGGATGATGATAAGATGAAAAACAGATAGAGAAAATGAAGATTTTATGTCAAATAACTGGTTGTGTATTTACCTCTATGTTCCTCTTCTTTTACTTCTACCTTTTACTCTCATCTCCTTATCCAGACCTGGCGGGGGAGGGGGGGGGGGGAGTGCCCGCGCTGACTTTGAACGCTTATTACTTTTTCAAGATTCAACCAAATGCTGCCAAGAGTTTATCTAAAATTTATCTGGGAATAATAGGGTAGGATAGGTTGCTGTGTCAGGAAATTGATGTCACCATGGCAACAGCATTTTGAAAGGCATGTTTTCCCAATTTGTAATATTCGTGTTTCTATTAATGAAAAATAACTTTAATGCAATTATTTTCGCCTTTTTAGGTTTTTAAGCACAGATTTATTGATTTTGAGTACTTTGCAGTAATTTTGAGCGGTTTTCTGACGTTTTTGAAAAAAATTGAAATCCAAGATGGCGGATCCAAGATGGCGGCTGTTTTGACATCATGACGTCATTGTCACGTGATGTGACGTCATCATCCGACGTGACGTATACCAAAGATTGTGATTGCTTTAATATTCTGGAATTTACGGGGGTCTGAAAAGATCCAAAAAAGCCCGGTCTGAATAGGGTTAAAGTTCCAATCGAAGCAAAAATTTCACATTAAACAGTAATTTTTCGCATTGATATTTTAAGTCGCCATGATTTGCTAAATTAAACGGCTTAAAAGGTTTTGCAAAGAATGTGTAGACTAGACGCTGCGCTAAAGAGAATAACCGATTCACTTGATTAAGAAGTTTTTCTTCTACTTTCTCTCGTTTCGTATGACAATGCGAATTTTATTTTTAGCGTCAATGTAACCGCTTTTGGAAATAAAATGTACACTTGATTAATACTAGAGATTAGTCAAGTTTGTGTACTTAGTTTTGTTAATTTGTCTTAGTGTTTGCCGTTGCTAGGTTTGTAAGCTTGTGGCCGTAAAAATATTCAAGCACATCAGTGGAGAATCTGCTTGCTTGCAGTGCATAAAACAGCCTTTATTCATCACTATAGGACAGAAATTTATTACAAAATTTGTTTCACATTGTTCCAAAAAGCCGTTAACGCATTGAACCTATTACACCTCAATTGGTTTTTAAGTGTTTTTTCTTGTTCGCCTGGTCTAATTAATTTCGTTTAATCCTCAATGCAAATTGAAATTTAAGTGATCGTCATTCATAAACCGGCTAACATTCCGGCGCGCCGTATGAGTTTTTGTAAAGCTCTGCGTTGTCTATCCTGGCCTAGTTGTCCCAGGATAATTAACACTAAAATAGATTTAACTGTAGCCGAGCGATGAACAACTCTACGCGTTTGATCTTTAGAGAATCCTGGTGCAAAGCCTAGTTCCGAACTCAACGTCGACTTTACTGAATCGCTTTGTTGTGAAGAATTTTCAGTGAGCCGCTTTCTTCTCAGTCATGCCTGCAGCCGAAACACAGGGAGCAGGAAACAAACTAACCGTCAGCGATTCCTTGAGAAAATACCTCTCGTCTCGGCGAGGGTCTGGGGTCCCATCGGCTTTGAGTGAAAGTGAGTTAACACAAGATGAAAAGGTATGGTTTTATAGAAATTCAATTTAACAGCTCGTCTCGGCTAATGGCTTGTTTCGATGCTCAATCAACGAATAGTGTCAAATTTACCGCTCTGTTTCTATAATTTAGCTCAATCTAGTTTTACTTCAAGGAAACGAGGATTGATTAAAGTTGAATGTTAGATTTTCATGGTTTTAATTAACATTATTCCCTAACTGAATTATTTCTTTGAAGTTTTATGCAGTCTTGAAAAAATGCCGTCAAAGCTGTGTTAAGGTCCCACAAATGTTTTAGTATAACTGGCAGATTCTGTTTTATTTGCTTGATCAAATCTTAATGGGCTTCTGATTTGAACACCAAAAATATATTCGATATCGACTTTACTTCACCGCGCGCGTTTTGGCCTTGAAATTTCGCTTCCGGTTGAGTAATGTACCACACAAATAGGGGACCTGGGGATAGTTGGGTTTTGACGTCATGACAGGAAGGCTTCTTAGGTGGTTTGCATGTCATCCTCTGTTGTTTTGTGTCGCAAATGATCCAATTGATACACGATTTACATGTAACCTGTTCTTTCAAGATGTTTTTCATAGTTCATTACTTCAGTCATTGTCCAGCCTCTTATCTGTCACAAAAAAACAGCCTCGTCACGTTCTTTTATCTGCCTGCCCAAGTATTTAACTTTTCAGTCTTTCCTTAGGCGGCTGTCTCCAGAAACTTCATTGCTCGATAAACACCATGAAGATATGAACATTTAAAAATTGGCGTGGCAGGGGCGGATCCAGAATTTTTCAAAGGGGGGTGGCTGTTGACAAATATTTTTGTTTAGTATCTTGTTTAAGCCCTTTTTTATCGAGGGGGTTTAAGGCAGGATTTTTAAAGTGGGAGTCCAAATTATTTTGTGCCAAATTATTATGGGCCGCTGACTTCATGCCCCTAGGGGGGTCGGGGGGTATGCTCCCCCAAAAAAATTTTGAAAAAGTTGAAACCTCTTAAACGTGATTTCCGTGATTTCTGAGTAGCTTTAAACATCTATTAAACCGCTGTTTTTCCTTGATAATTTGACAAAACTATATTTTTGGGAAAGAAACTCTAGTTCTTAAGAACAATGATTGAAATTTGAAGTTGAACTTACGAACTTACACGAAAGAACAGATATGCGTTGTTTTGTTCACCCACGAGCGTGGAAATTTTTAGCCCTAGCAAAGTGGCCTGGAGACGACTTGAAGAGTCAATGCTTTGCTTGTGAAATCGTTTCGTTCAATTTTGATTCATGCAAAGAAAACAGTAAGAAAACTGGCTAAAAGGGTACAAATGCTAAACATATTTACACTTTTTTCACCTTACCCAGTGTCATTGTCCTTATTTTCTATTTTTTTGTGTTCATTTTCATTTTTCTTGTGGATCAAGGGGGGTGGCTAGCCACCCAATCCACCCCCCTGGATCCGCCCCTGCGTGGATAGTGGAAAAAATTTACTCGTTTTACTCCACATTCAAATTGTATTTCTCAGTTATCACACACTTCGTCGATTAATGTGTTTACTTTTTCAATCAAAAATTCAAATAACAAATTCCACTTGCTTATTGCAATACATTACAAAATTTAGTGGCACATTAAATGAGCTACGTCACGGGGATTTCGCAGAAGTTTGGTTGTTACTGTTCTGAAATTAGTGGTAGGCAAATAAACCCGTGAAAAACATTATCTTAAAAAATCTAAACGAAGATATAACCTTAATTTGCGGATAGAAATCAAGCTACGCCTCGATAAATATCGAATTCTTAAAGACGCGCGGAACCAACTTGAAAAGACGCTTGTTAACAGTTTCAGTGCTTTTATATAACAATTTTAAATAAAAAATGAATACTTTCGTGGCTGGTCTGACACGCATGTTTCGTCTCCGCCAAGAGACTCATCAGAGACCTTTTGGTGAAGTCCCGCTAGCGTCGAAATGATGGTGCAATCTGGCTTTACATCGCGTAAGCATTCCCAATTGCGTAACGTGTAAATTGTTAATGAATACTTTCGTGGCTGGTCTGACACGCATGCACACAAATAAAAAACGGACTATTATTTTTAGGTTTCGACACAATTATAAATTTTGGCTTTTCAAAAATCTGGTAAAATCCGCGACAAAGCCCCTTTAGACAGTAATGTTCCTTAAACATTACAATCCTAGTTTGTTACATTGAACCTAGTTATATGGCCTAGCTTCCAAGAGTCTTATGTCGCTCAGTGGTAGAGCGTCTCACGGATTGGCGGAAGGTCATGGGTTTGACTCTTCTTGGAAGAACTTGGAATCTTTTTTTTCCGAGTAGCTTGTGTCACTAACTGATTAATATCTACTTAATAATGTTCCTTATAGTTGATTATTTTCTCTGTATTCTTATCATCTTTCTGCTTTACTATGTATAACTATTTTCAAGGCTGGTTCTCATATAATCACCCCGATCGTTTCTATCGCCTCTATCACTTCAAAACGTATTCTTGCGATCGGGCACATTTATGAGAACATTACACAGACGATCGCTATAACGTCTGCGGCGACTGGGGTGATCACGATTGCTTGGATCGCCCGTGTTGTATCTTTCTAGCTTCTCTTTCCCTTCTTCGTCGTAAAACTGCAATAACTGAGAAGATAGGAGGCCACGAGTTTTGCTCTTTCATTGAAGGCTGCCACTGTGTTGGATTTAGGACTAAAATGATTGTTTTTCGTAGGTCTTTGAGAACCCCCGATCGCTTCCAGTCGCTTCGATCGCCTACTATCGTCTTAGTTTTTGCAAATGATCTATGTGATAGAAACGATCGGGGCGATCATATGAAAACAAGGCCTAAGGAAAAAATAGTTGTTAATCGATCACTTTTAGAAGTCATAACAACACCGTTTCATTTTAAGTACTTTCACTGATGATCATTTTAAGGCAACGAAATATTAATTTTCTTTCACGTTAGCATTTAAAACCAAAGTGCATTTTGTTTTTTGTTTTTATTCTTTCCTTGCTTTTAATTGCTTTAATTTATTACATTCTTTTATTCATTGCTAGACACCTTTCCTCGCTGCCATTAACGACAATTGTGTGCCGCGGAGCTGAAAAGCTTCTTTGAAAGCCATTGCCCTGAATTGCTGCTTTAAATGGCCTTCCCTTTTGTTTGTGGTGGTTTTGTTTGTACCCAAGAAAAAATTATACTGGACAGTTGTACAATTGCAAAAAGGATTCGCTCGAGTGCTTCCGAGAAAACCCGGGCAATACAGCTATTATCCGGCACAACATACTCGGCAAGCAATTAGTTTATCGCAGGTTTCATTTGGCATTTTGTTATGAACCAAACGCGTTCACCTTTCTCTGCTATGTTTCACGTGAAATACTTTAATTTCACATTGGTGAAGATGTAAGGTTTTGAACCTCAAGGATTTTACAAACGCGTCCGGCTGTAAACAAATGGACTTCCCTGAAAGACCCATTAGTCGAGCTCGTTCGTCAAGTTGTCGCCGGCATGCAGGGTGGATAAGCGATTCAGAGTACCTTGGCGAAATATCTTTGTTATGCAGTGAAGTAGGTTGCATTTGCTGTCTGTTTTGTCAGTTATTGTATACCTATTGATGTGTTATGTTTGCAGTATCTGCATAACTATCAGGCTGATATATTGATGTATTGATAACTTAATCCGACGAGGTAAAATGGTGAATGAATGGGAAGATTACGAAAGTCCACAAATGTTTTTAGATGTTATACAATATATAACATAAAGTGTGCCTTCGATCTTTTTTTTGCTTCCTCAGTCAGTTTTGATCCATCAACTTTTATGCTTTTAGCTGGTTTATTAGTTTATATTTGATTGTTTTATAGAAGGTATGTGGGACTTGTTTTGGCTAGGCATATTATGGAGTTAATTTTGTAAACTGAAGAAACCGTGTGAAAAGTTTCAATGTGACAATAAGCGTCGAGGCTGTTAGACAGTGTTTTCTTGCTTTATCCGTCAACCTAATGACTTCAGTAGCTCATACTGTATCTAAGAGAGTGAGAGAGCAAACCTGTGTGGGTGTCCCTACCGGGGGTTTACAAAGCACGTATATTTATGTTAGTTTTACGGAACTAAATGGCTAACCCTAAACTGTTATTGGCTGCTAGCAACTAATAGTTCTTATGCATGATAATGTCATATGCCTAAAACTCACCACTAAGCCTCGTTTACGCAAATTATTCTCAAAACCTCTGCCACCTTCATGCACTTTTCACGTGGGTATTCTTTTCATCTTTGTTTCTTTGGGAATTCGCCCATGATAAAATTTACGTTTTGCACTTCAAAAGCGTTTTTGTTGGTGAAATTAGCCAGTTTGACGTAAACATGCATGAGGACTATTGTTGTTCTAGACTGTTCTATCGCATCTCACGGATTCAGTTCTCACGGAAAAAGGTGTTAAAGGAGGACACAGATGGACAAATGGTTACCATAGTTACCGCGGTTGACTCTCAAAAACTGCTTATTGTCGACTTTTCTATGTTTTAAACTATTGAAGGAACAGCAACAAATTATGTCCGTTCCATTAGCTAGGCCACGGGTGGCGAATCCAAAAAAATAATTTTTCAAGTTCAATTTTCGTCCTAATTGACTTGACCTTTCACCATGCTATCATAACTGTCCTCGTTTCATCTTGTCTTGTTATCTTTTGTGCTTTCTTGCTTTTAGCAGTAGCGGATCTATATGAGGTCGTTCAAAATGGCGAAGGAGGGAACCGAAGTGAAGATGGGCCTTTTCCTGCTTATTAATGGGGGCGGGGAGAGGGGGGGGGGGGGGCAGGTGAATGATGGGGAACCTCCCCGGTTTCCGCCACTGCTTAGATCTGCTTAGGATACATTTTTTTGTAATGTTCTTGATTTGAAGGTAGTTTTGCGCGTCGAAAAACAACGAATTCTTGTATCGTGGCATGGTATATTTTAATAGAAACCAAAAAAAGACAAAAGTTGTTGAAAGTATACATTCCGCATTGAGCTATAAGTTTTGCTGCCTTGAATATAGCTACTTCGATGAAGTGTTTAGTTGTAAACGTTAAATTCCAGAAACTATATAATTAGTCTATTATTCGCGTAATTGATGTAAATAGAGCGATTTTTGATTGAGTGTCTTCAAACCAAAACCAACAGAGTAAACACTCCGGTCAATCACAATGGAAACTGTCAATCCAGTGAACCAATTAAAACTCGAAGCAAATACATGTAGCCGGCTCGAAGCGCGGAAAATGTGTGTGAGCGAGTCAAGATTGGTTTTGGTTTTACTGCTGATTGGCTGAGAAAGTTGCGCACGTTTTATAAACCAATCACAAAATTTAGTAAAGCAAAACAAACACAGACGCAAATTACTTTCGACGCTCAAGCAAAATTAAAATCGCTCTATCACGGATTGTAAACGATAATTGGCGAAACTTCGTTTCATATACCGGTACTTTGCCAACGAAAATGTTTACACAAGTAATAACGTCCAAAAATGTAAACGTCTGAAAGAAAAATCAACATCTGGACGTTCACAAAGCGAAAACAATGACTTTCATTTTTTTCTTCAGTATTTTGATATCTCCCTGTTATTAGTTGTGTTCAAAAATTGTGGCTGATTCCTCTAAATACTTCTGCAGTGGTACTTGTGTTAATCGACGGGCCAATTAATCTTCTTTCACGGGCAGTTTTAATTGCGTTGGAAATTCTGCGGAAATGTCATGCAGAATACGTCCGAAAATGCCAAAAACGACGTTCGAGATTTTTTTTTTTCCGAGTAAAAAAGATAAATCCGAACTGTTTCGTTTTGCTATCTGATACATGAAAAAAGAACGTCCATTGTTATAAGTATCGAGTTTTACATGTAAATATTCACTTTTGAATTAAATTAAGCAGTTGCCTAAGCGACACTTCTATAAGTGCTATTATTGTGCAAACAAAAACCTTCTAGCCGTACAATTCCACGCTTGCTGATAATATTTCAAATTCTTCCTACTGGTTGCCTTACTTTTCTTAATGTAAGTTCAGAGAATTAGGTACTTCATCAACAGAGTATTTCCATAGTTAAAGCCTGAGCCTTTTTGTCCGCTTTATCCATCTGCTTAACAATAAATTCAATGTCTTCGAGGCAGAATTAGTTGTACCAGAAGTCAATTATAGAATTCTTGTTGTGGCTGACTATCTCTAACCACGAGAAGGACTTGTTAATACTAAGCTCTCCATCGCTATCGCTCCCTAACATTCACCTGGCGGTACACATTTTGTCTTGATCTCTGACAGGCTGAAGAAAACCAGGTTTATTACCCTCGAATTGACTTGTATGTTCTTCTGTTTAGAATTCATAATTTGCCTTTTTTTATTTGAACGCTGAATGTTTTTTCCTGTTTTCTTTTGCCTCACAAAACGAGACAATGAATACATATCTACAAACAAGCGGCGTTACTTTGACAAGAAAGATGTATTTTAGCAACGAAATCTCGGTGCGTCACCTCAAAAACTCTCGTCGAATCTTAATAAAATTTAACCCGGCGGCGACAAGGAGTTTTTCTTTCAGATTTAATGAATAAATCATATACTGCTCATTACTAATCGCTGTATTTCACACCTTTGGTTTGCCCACCTGTTTTGACGAAAAGCTCCTCACAATGAAACAAGCCACGCGCTCTTATCATTCTATTTGCACAAAGCCTGACAATCTTCAAACGATCTGAGATGTCAAAAGTGGGTTTGCGCATACCATTTTTATGCAAATAAATCGGGAACTTACCAAGATTAAACATAAATACACCGTTTTATTTGATAGCTCAACGACTTCCGCAGGTAAAGTATTAATTCCAATAAAAAAGGGGTAGCATTCGGTAGAATTAAACTTTAATTTTTGTTGTAATTACTACATACAACGTAAAAATATGCACGATTTTGTTTTCAATGTAAGAAGTTAAGAAGTTGAGCGTGAAATTGTAAAAGTAACTTCTCGCTAATGTTTCAAAACAAAGGTGATACACGCATGCGCAGTTTTACATTGCTTTTTCGTATCTTTAAAGACCTTTCATGGCAAACGATTCTGTAATTATTATCTAAACCATCAAGTGCACAGCTATAAATCAATGTTCGACATGGTGGAATGTTACGGTGAAATAATGCTACTTTAAATCAACAGCGCGAAGGAAAATCTTTACTGAAAAAAAAAAAACTGGAGGAAGCGCGGATGTAACCGGCGGTGGTGAATAATTGATTTAACTTGCGCGGCGTTTCTATGATGCCTAATGGTGGATCGGGGTCGAATCCCTCCAGCCGACGTCCTTCGCTTCGGCCGCCTAGTCCAGGTTCGGACGCGGCAGTGGCTCAAACACAGTCCCGGAGAGGTTCTAAGGTGCTCTTTGATACAAAGACTCCTCCGTCAATTCTACGATGGGAGATTTTAAACCGCGTTCTGGCGCTCTCTGTAAAGGGAGATTGGCCGGCAGTTGACCAGCATCTTAACAGTCTGGGACGCAACAACATGGAAATATCATCGACCGAGATCGAAGTAAATGATCTGTACTTCTTGAATGTAAAGAATTAATCTGATACTTTGAGGCGTGCGCCAGGACCGCTTTCCATTGCAAAACTCTCAAACGTGGGTAGAATGAAATCTTTTCGAGGCATTTTTTTCCTGTTTCATGCACTGGCTAGATGCGCAAGGTCTTGCAGTTGCTGTTTCTGTGATTCATGGCCGGATCATTATTATTTTAAGAGACACAAAGATACCTAACAATACCAATTATACTCAGGGAAATGATCTGTTCCTAGTTGTTAGGGCTTAGGCAGTATTAATTTTCTCGCGTCTGGACAGATTCATAATTGAAATAGGATTTTCGTTGCTGTATGTTATCGCTCGTTATAACATCCTTTTTTTTCGATTGACCGCCTAAACCGCCCTCTTGGCGTTTCCTTCGTCTTTTTGCTTGTAGGCCTCCAGTTATTTTTGCTTGTAGGCCTCCAGTTATTTTTCTTTGCGACATGCAATAAATTTAAACATTCGATTTTTTCAGCGTAGATCGCTGTGTTTTAGGGTTTTTCGTCCCTAAATCTGCGGTGAGCACTCGACGCAAAACGTAATAGCTTTTTAATTTCGTCGAGTCGTCTGCCTTAAAAGGGACACTGTCCGTTGAATACAAAGTGGTCGAAATAATGAATATTGAATTCATCGCGCAAGCTGTTAAGCTCCATTCAGAGCTCCGTTGATTGCGCACTGTTTTAATTCGCATTACCGTGCGGTACCGCGGTTGTTTAGAGTACTTCTCTTTTAAACATGGCTTCTAAACCCGAAAAGGTGTGTGTTTTTCCGCCCCGCTTGCCTGCATTTCTTAGTGACCATTTCTCGTACCCTTACTAACTGATCTCTTCCCTTCTCTCTGTCTATTTTTTTTTACAGGACAACGGTTTAACGCCGTTGATGCTAGCGGCCCGTGACAACAAGCACAACATCG
Source organism: Oculina patagonica (assembly GCF_052425735.1). Classification (NCBI taxonomy): domain Eukaryota; kingdom Metazoa; phylum Cnidaria; class Anthozoa; order Scleractinia; family Oculinidae; genus Oculina; species Oculina patagonica. The sequence continues at coordinate 5,393,431 of NC_135760.1, forward strand.
TCGAAAAGCTTCTTGAACTCGGCGCAGTAGTCACCGACCGGGACAAGGTAAAATACTGAGTTGATTTCACTAGATACACTTTGGTCGCTAATTCGCCACTGTTTTCCGAAACCATTTTTTAATTACACAAGATCGCCATCAAATGATTTGTTTGCCTTTTCAGTGGCAGCCTTGCCACATCAAATGAGATGACTTTCCTGGGTTATACCCTATTTAATTAAGATTTTAGACAAAATATTCGGGACGCGTTTTCCAAGTCTGTGATTTCAAGACCAGTGCGAGTTTGCAATAGTCGCATTTGTAGATTTGGTGAAAAATTTTTGGGCCGCTTCGTTTGTCCGACGCGTAGTGCTGTGGTTTTTTGTTTGATGTTCTTGCAAATTACTATCTAAACTAAAACTGTATACAGTAGTAATGTGTGTTTTGAACTAATCGGAAGATAAAAAAAACTTTTTTTTTGCGATGTCAAATCGAAAGTATCTTTTTGCAAGTCAACCCGTTCGTTTTTCTTTTTGTGCTTCGAGTTGCGTAAAATATAATGGCATCTCTCCCTGTTTGTCTGCTGCCTTTTGTCTTACAATATTCTTGCAGATAGGAAAAATTGAATTTCTTGCATCAACACAGCTGACCGTAAGCCAAGATATCAACTGTTTTGAAATCTCAGAATGGCTTAAAGTTCCGCGAACAAGCACGCTTTCTGTTTAAAAAAAGAATATTCGCGCTTTAACATTTTGTGGACGCAGATACTTGAACATATACTTAAAGAGCGGTAAACCGCAATTTCAACCGGGTCCTTGATTCTAAATTTTAGGATCAAATATTAATGTGCCATTAATTTTTAATCTCCAGCACATAATTGAGCTCACCATGAGGTCTTTTTTGTAGTAATATATTTGCACTGCAATGTTTTTGTTGCGCCGAAGCGAATTTTGTCCCTTTCGATTCCTTTTGTGCAAGCAATTTTCAAGGCCATATCATTTGAAGATTTTCCGTGAACAGAAATGTCCGACAGTGGTGACAAATTGTTAAAGGCGACAGCTGCCTTTTCAAGTCAACTGTTCATCGCTTAGTAACCGGTGTTCGCATAAATTTTCCACGTGATTCGCGGCAGTTATAGCTACGTTGAGCTCGAACGCGTTGATTTTCTTCAAGATATTTAAACTTACTTTATTGTAATGCTATTTTATCCTCTTGTTTTGACGAAGAGCTTTGCCGTAGACATTTTTTTAAGCGAGGATCTATTTCCCTTCGCACCTAAAACAATATCGTTGTTTTGAAAACATTTTCAGTTTAATACATGCACACTCTCTTTATTCAAGCAGTTTTTCCTCTTCTTAAATACATAAACTTTAGGTTATGTTAATTTGTTGATAACTAATTTCGCTATAAAACAGATATTTTCCAGTGTTTTAAAAATATAAAAACAAGAAATCCTCATATGTTGTTATCGCTCGTTGTAACATCCTTTTTTTCGATTGACCGCCTAAACCGCCCTCTTGGCGTTTCCTTCGTCTTTTTGCTTGTAGGCCTCCAGTTATTTTTCTTTGCGACATGCAATTAATTAAAACATTCGATGTTTCTCTCTACCCAGGTGTATAAATGGGTACCGGCGAAATAATGCTGGGGGGTTCCCTGCGATGGACTAGCATCCCATCCAGGGGGGGGGAGTAGAAATACTCCTAGCTGCTTAATGCTAAGGAAACCGGGATAAGCTCCGGCAGTATGCGCCACTTTGGCTCGAAGCTGACCTTTATATAATTTGTTGATAACTAATTTCGCTATAAAACAGATATTTTCCAGTGTTTTAAAAATATAAAAACAAGAAATCCTCGAATGTTGCTTTCGACTTAAAATATTCCTACAGTCTGCGTTTTTTTATGTTGCCTTCGACAATTTGCGTAAAATAGACAAACGTTCTACGAACACACGGGTTTTTTTTTGGCTAAAGTGTCACCGAAGAAACGCTTTAATAGTTTAAATTATTATTTTTTTCGTTTCGAACTTTCCCAATAGCGTCCATTGTTTGCAGTACATTTGTCGCTTTTTAAAACGTTTAAAGTAACTTTTTTTTTTACCGACAAACAGATCCCTGCCTTTGTGAAACACAAATTGTTGACACTTACGAATTGTCGGGTTTTACTTCTCAGACACATGTGCTACAAATTATTCACCCATGTTTGCTGATTGGAAATGAAAGTAAAATCGCTAGCCAATGAATGCAAGAGTACTAATCATTTGTTGACCTAAAATCTACCCTTTTCTGTTTATTAACTGAAATCGAGACTAAATGAAAGATTTTAATGTAAATAAAAAGGTTATTTCTCTGAAGTCGAGAGATTTTTCTTCCGATTTTAAAACGTCTCTAATAAAAATGATACTTCAATTAAATTTTGTTTCGTTGCTGAAAATTGTTTCTTTTCTAGTAATTTTCAAATTGGAAATCACACGCAAGTTGAATTTTCACGTTTATCGATTATCTCCTCATCTTTTATCGTAGCTCGCGGGTTAGATTTTCTCCACTATCTGACAAACGTTTTTTTAAAAACTCAGCCGTATTTGAATTGCAAACATATGCTGCGATAAAAAGTTAATTACTTTTGAGTGGAATCGAACAAAAGACCAATCTTAAAGTATAATTTATGAATTATCTTCATGTTATAATTTTTACCTGAAATTTGTGGAAATAATTTTCGCTAGCTAAAATAGCTTTAAGGGGATAAAAATTAAATCTTTGCTACGTGCTTTTTTTAAAAAAAGCTTTACAAAAGTGATAGATTCTAATAAATAGCAACTGAGGACGGAAGAAGCTATTTGTGTCAAAAATGTTTGTATTCGGAGTGAAAGAAGGTATTTATCATTTTGAATTTCTTCCGACATTTTAAAGTTTTCGCAATACACACAAAGTGACATGAGTGGGGAATAAATAATTTCTTAAGACAGATATTGCTCGAAGCTTTAATTCATTAACTAAAAACAGCCAGAGACTTAGGTTTCCATTGCTTTTTTCCGTTCTACTGTACAAAATCCTTTTGCGATGTGTACCATTTTAAGTCGCAATTTTACGACAATTTGTTGCATTTGCAAAATTGTTTCGACGCAAACCAAGCAAGAATATTTTTCTTCCTCTATCAAAAGCTGTCGTTTTACAATCTTCTGTCATAAAAGCATCTATTTTGGAGGAGAAATTCGGAGGAGGAGGAAAGTATTTTCATTTTATCAGTTTTGAAAACAAGGTGATGTTAATTACAGGAAAACAGTGAGATATTACAATAAATCTCTCCGAAATGTAATCAAATTGTACATGATCGTGTCCACGCGTCAATGTTCAGCAGATGATATAGGATGTGAACAAATGGTGATTTTTAACTGTACAATGCATTTGTAATTTCATAAGAATTATTGGAAAAAAAATTTCCTCATAAAAGCATTTTTTTCTTTCTACACGAAGTTTTAGTCATGGGTACGTTCGTAGCATGTTCTTAAATTGTGGGATTTACCATCCTCAATGAACTTATACTGTTTGTTTTCCATTGACATGCATTATCATGGTTCCTGTAGATGTTAATCTTAAAGGAGCGATACGAAGATTTTGTTAGTGGTACATTTTAGAAGTTGCAGTTTGTTCAGTTTGTTTGACTCTTAAGCTTTACGCCTTGCGATTAATTTTGGTCTTTCTAGCTTTTAAAACTACCTTTTTGCGTGGTTGTTTTGCAGTGTAATCGTTCAATTCGACATGTACTTGCTAGATAAACAGCAGTACACAATTGTGAGAGAGAAAGTTATTACTTGCGATAAACGATAATACACAAACTAGCCATGATTTACAAGATGCAATCAGTAAATCGTATAGAGTCCCAAAAGAGACATAGAAAAAGCACTTTCTATTCAGACAATACGCAGTTATAATCTTTAGCATCAGAAGCCTGTCAGTTAGCATAGATTGAGGCTATTGTTTGCAGTTATATTGCATGGTCATATATTTACAACTCCATTAAAGCGCCAAGTGGCCTTCTGCGCAGATGCTCGTTGGATTCATCACGTAGTCTCTAAAAGAGCCAAGTCATGTACAGTGCACCTTGAAAACAAATTGTTTTTCAAGTTTGACTCTCGTAATCCGTCCTATATCTTTTTTCAGTCGTAACCATCCATGTTTATTTTTGCTTTATTAATACTCCTTTGGCGATATTCAACCTTGAAGAACTACCGTATTATTCGAGATTTCCCTAAGCAAATTGACTCCAAATATCATGGCATGATATGTAGTTCCTCAAATATAAAGCTACTATAGGGCGATTCCTTTTTGATATCGGCGGTCTTTGATCTCTTCATAAGCATACAATTTTAGTCCAGCCATTTTAAAGATACGAGAGGAAACTTGTTGAGTAGTGGATGAAAAGTGTCCGTTGAAAGGGTGACATTTACAGACGATCCAGAGTTGTCACACAGCTATACAGACGTCCGCATATTTTGCAAATTCGGAACTTTTGAATGAAACCTCCAAGGCTAATGAAGGGTAGGAAATACAGGAGAAAATTGCCAGTGAGTATCTATTGTTGTTTATTAGGGACGTCCTGATTGAAGTACGCGTACGCGAACGAGATCGAGTACGAGTACGAGTTTAAAAATCTAGTGCTTATGGTTTTTGATTATCAAATTTCATACCAATCTCGTACCGACAGTCTCTTACGCAACTGGTCAGCAATAGGGAGGAGTGAGGGCTCTGGGAACAAAACTGGATTGAACTTCGAACTTCGCACTCAGGAATTTAAGCCAATGAATCAAATGTGATGATTCAGGTGATAATGCAACAGTACCATTGATTCATTACAAATCACATTATCTCTCTCGTACTCGTACTCCGATCTGAAGGTACCTAGTATCCAACAAACGTTCGAAACGAATACAAGTATCTCACGATGTTTGAACTTAATTCTATAAATACCGGTACAAATACCATGGAACACAAGTACTTGTTTTGAGCGTTGATGATTACTGAGCACTCTACCGAGTACAGTTGGATAGTGAACAGCGATTCTACACGTTATATGTCTGATAAGGGCCGATTTACACGGTACGACTTTCTCGCATGTGACAGTGTTACGCGCATAGCTATCTTTACTACATACATCTTTCAATATCGTTTTTCGACGTGCTGTTTAAATTGAGCCAATTAAAACCGATGCATACCGGTGTTGGTTTCATGCAAATGGGCCCACAAGTTTAGTTACGACAGGCCAACGACATGACACTTAGGACCATTTACAAGCGCGTGCGTCTGTCGTAAGGATGTGGTAACTTGATTTACACGACGTGATTCGTGTTGTAGTCATGGCGTTAGGGTGTCGCATACGATAATCGTAGGCAAAATCGTACCGTCTAATTCGCATCCACGATATATGTTTTGGGCGTTTTACGTAAATGCGCTCAAAAGTTATCATTTTACGCCCGCCTTCAGTGTTACGCGCATAGTTATCTTTCCTACATCCATCTTTCAATATCGTTTTTCGACGTGCTGTTTGAATTGAGACAATCAAAACCGATGCATACCGGTGTTGGTTTCATGCAAATAAGCCCACAAGTTTAGAAGTCATGCTAGTGGGATGTTATTGGCGGATTTCGATCCGTTTTTTTTTAAGCACGTGGAAGATGGATGTTTATAAAAAGCCTATGAAAGAAAAAATGAAAGGGGGAAAAAAAAAAAATTGGTTATCTCTCATCAACGGACTGTAACCATAACACTTTTGATGGTGTTAAAGCGAAGATATTTGTGGTGTAAATTACCGTATTTTCTCGATTAAACGCCGGGTCTCCAAGGTGAAGTTGTAAATAAGCCCCTCAAGCATTTATTCGGGGTGTAGAATGGTTTAGGAAAAGTGGCAAAATATATGGCTGTCAAAACTAAAGAACGAAAACCCTTGGTTACAGAACATCGGGCTTGAATAAGTTGCAGGATTCGAATAAACGCCGGCTCCATCAGGCCAAGTTCAGGGGGCGTTTAATTGAGAAAATACGGTAATCCATGCCATTATCATTGCAGGTGGGACGGTCAGCTTTACATTATGCATCCTCCTCTGGCTCAGATGGGATTGTCAAGCTTCTACTCTCCAAAAAAGCGGATACTACTCTTACAGCAGGGGTAAGAATGTGAAAAGAAAAAAAAAGAACGTTCCCCCCCTCACGACGAATTGTTCATGCAAAGAGAGACAACTACTTTCTAAGGCTACACTCCAAACCACGTATATGAAGTAGTAAAAAGCCGGCCATGCAAATCGTGTTCTTTTGTATACATTAGTGAAAGTAAACGATCCTGGAACTCTCGGGAGGCAGAGCACAAACCTGCCACTCGAGGCAATAATGAGTCTGCAATAAAACAGCACGTGGAGACCACTGGTCATGACATTCATCCAAACTATGTGGAAATACTGGAAGGTGGCGTGAGCAGCCGACACAAACGCTTGTTTTTGGAATCTCTGCATTCCATTGTGAACACCGAAGCTGTTAATGAACGCCAGCCCTTCCCTAAAGCGTATTTGCCACTAATCGTATCCCTTAGGGACCGTCACAAGTTTTTAAACTTTTAAATTTATTCATTTTTTAGTCATTTTATTCTGAGAAAGGCAACAGAAAGGTGCCGAAAATTAAGTGCAAATTTTATCATTTTTAAGGTCAGATACAACCATATTTTTAATGGGCTAAACTGCAGAATTCCCCGCAACTAAAGCTGTTCCGCGTAGCCACCGAAATTGGCTACGCGGACCGTCCGATCAAACGCTAGTACTGGGAGCGAAAGTAGTAAGAGTAATTTTCTCATTCGTCAACGTGTTTTAAAAAGCTGACTAAATTTTTGTCGGGTGTATTTCGCGGTGAGTTCCACTTTAGTTTGCTTGCGGTTAGTTTCACTCCGGTTTGCTTGCAGTTAGTTCCACTTTAGTTTTCTTGCGGTTAGTTCCACTTCGGATTGCTTGCGGTTAGTTCCACTCTGGTTTGCTTGCGGTTAGTTCCACTTCGGTTTGCTTGCGGTTTAGTTCTACTGTTGTTTGCTTGCGGTTTAATAGTTCCACTACAGCTTGCTTGCGGTTAGTTCCACTCTGGTTTGCTTGCGGTTAGTTCCACTCTGGTTTGCTTGCGGTTAGCTCTTATTTGTTTGTAAGGGAAGCACACTAAAACTAACTAAAGCCGTTTGTTCGAAGGTCGAAAGCTATTGCCGTTCAACAACATTCATTTTATACGAAACAGGACGAGGTAAGATTTTGACAATTATCGATTCACTGTGTTATTAACTTTGTAGTTTCTCGTTGTTCGTCACAATTTTGAAACACAAATACAGTCAACTCTCTCTTAACGGACACCTCTATAAGACGGACACCTCCATAAGGCGGACACCTGGTGATGGTCCCTGCCGTTTTCAGTCATTTTACTGTAACAAAACTCTCTGTAAGACGGACACCTCTCTAAGACGGACAACGGACACTTTGAAACCGCCAACGGACACGCACAAAAAGATATTTTTTAGTAAATAATACTTCGAAACTTGGTATCAACATAAAGCATAGTAAGTCAACGCCTTTAGAATATTAAACTTACCAAAAACAATCTACTATAACGTATTCCTTAAGTATATGGCACCAAAGAGGTAGTTTTCTACTTACAGTATTACCGTTTGTAATGAACAAACAGGTCGAATTTTTGATACTTTTTTTCTCCACTTTATAGTTTTTTTTAAATTATGTTTTTTTTTTTTTTTTTTTTTTTTTTTTTTTTTTTTTGTTTCCTTTATTTTTATTTGCTTGATGGCATAGACAAACGTTCGTGAGTGAATTTCAAGTGTTATGAATAAATTTCGACTGCGTAGACGCGTAGACGCGTAGTCACTTTCCTGGTAAACTTCGAGAGCTATGAATAAATTTCGACTGCGTAGACGCGTAGACGCGTAGCCACTTTCCTAGTAAACTTCGAGAGCTATGAATAAATTTCGACTGCGTAGACGCGTAGACGCGTAGCCACTTTCCTAGTAAACTTCGAGAGCTATGAATAAATTTCGACTGCGTAGACGCGTAGACGCGTAGCCACTTTCCTAGGAAACTTCGAGAGCTATGAATAAATTTTGTCGGCGTATACGCGTAGCCGAGTAGCTGGCTGCACCGTGTAGCTTGAGATGCGGGGTATTCTGCAGTTGCTCCTTTTAATGTTTATTATGATCACTGACCGCCCAAAAACATATATGAAGTAGGTTTATCTTTAATTTTCATTTCAGTCTGAGGAGCAGCTGCCTCTTCACATGGCCTGTAGCCGCCCCTCCGGCGCCCTGGAGATCGTCAAAACGCTCCTGAAGGCCTCTGGAAAAGATGCCAAGCTGACTTGTGACAAAGTGAGTAAAAGACCGAACAGTGTCGGTTTTGGAAAATCTTTATTGAAGCACTGAAAGATTTTTAAATTCTTATTCTAACATAGCTAGCAGAGCCGCGCAATCAAAATATGTATACGTGAGCGTGCACCTTAATTCAATAGTGCACGCTTGTAGCACGAGCAAATTCCTTAGCCAGAAAATCCCTTTTGTCGTGCGGGTTTTGATGTAAATTGCCACAGGCTATGTTAAAATCAATTGGTTCATGCTTTTAGCTGTGCACGTTCGAGTTATGATGCAATTAGGAAGTTTGGAGAGCACCCAAGAAGCTAGAGTTGCTCTCCGCCATCGCCTCGAACACTTTACGCTCTCCACTTCCCCGTGCCCTAACTCGATGGTAAAAAAAAAAAAAAGGGGGGGGGGGCGCCCCACCCCCACACTCAGGCAATTTTCAGATACGATATCAACATGTTCTTGTTTCCTTGAGATTGAAAAAGTAGTTTTGTGTCACGTGTCTTGGATGGGTGGAACAAAAGTAAAGCCCTGGCCAAACGAGGATGCGAGTTGATGAGAGTTTTCGTCAACTCAGCGTGCAAAAAAGTGCATGTCCGATAGCCCGGGGCTAGTGGATTTTATCCTTTACTTGCCCGACAGGCAAGTGAATTTTTCGGGGAAAATTTTTGAGAAAATTAATCATGCTTATCGGGATTTTTTGGGTTAGTGAAAATGTCTTTTGGGCTAGTACGTCCTGGCTATTGAATTTCTTTGCACCCTGCCGTCAACTCTATCAACTATCCCCAAGTCGGGCAGAACGAGAACGAGAGTCTTGAGGGTCCGTTAAGACGGAGAGAAAGAAAGAGAAAACTTTCATCGCCTCCAATGGAAAATTTGAGCATGTTCAAAGTCGATGAGAGCGCATGAGAGTCGATGATAGTGCATTAGAGTTCCAGGCCATACGAGAGGGTCGCCCACTACCTCTCGGAACGAGTTAGTTCATTGGTTCTTAAAACAATAGATAACAGGTGACAACAACGCCCCTAGCCCTGAATAACAATAGAGGTAGTGTCTACAGCGGGCGAATGAAAATAGAGGTTCCAGAGAGGTAGTGTCTTACTGATATGAGAGCGAGAGTTTGAACTCTCATCAACTCTCATCTTCGTTTGGCCCGAGCTTAGGAAAAAATGTTGTCTTTCTAATTCCAGAATGGCTCAATCCCGTTATACCTTGCGGTCATGGCAGGAAACCAACAAGTCGTAAAAGAGCTGCTTGGTACCCAAGCTGAACAGCAGGTCAAAATCACCAGAGGGGTATGATATGCTTACGTCACGACAGCCCCCCGAAGAATCGGCGGGATGCCAACTTCTCTCAGGGCGCTGTTGCGATCTCGTTTTACGTTCTAAATCTGCCTAGTATAATTTGGCGCGAGTGACTACAAATGCGTGAAAAGCTGGTAAAACGTTAGGCGTATTCTTCTGGGATTATTAGTTCTGTTCATTTTACAGAGTAAGAACAACAGAACACGTCTCGCTTGATCTAGTAATATCAAAAGAACGGTTATTTTCATACTCTTAACGCACATGATCTGACAACTAATGTCACTCCTCACGTGGTATGTGTTACAACAAAAAAAAACAAACAAACATGATCAACTAGGCCATGATGCTGGCAGTAAGCTCGGAGAAGAAAAAAAGGGTAATGTGACATTTTGATAGTTTCCGAAGTGCTGGACACCGCCGAAAACTCGAAACGCGAATCGAAAGTTTATCTTGAATTACTCATCGATGCGTGAATGAAGTTTTTCTTTAATTGGCACGCCCGACCGGACGCGCCCACGTCTCAGATTTCTCGCCAAAATTTTCCAAAAGAAAGCTGTTTTGTCCGCTATGAGTAAACTGCACTCTGTCAATTTGGATGGCAGAATAAGTCCAATAGAGCATGACTTTCGTCTGCTGTTTTATATTCTTATTCTGGTGTAGTCCCAAAAGATGCGTCCTTAGTTCACCCGCACTGTTTAGAGGCACCTGGATCAATACTGAGAAGCCAATAAGCCTCCCAATACACGCGTCACGCATAGGCAAAAAGAGAGGAAAATGTTTTTTCTGCTGCTCCCTGTTTCACTTCTTTTCCACAGCGTTTACTCATACAGTCATTTATTTTTTAATCTCTTTTAGACTAGCGGAGACACAGTGCTACATGCCGCTGTCCGGAAGAAGGACGTGGATATTGCAAAGATTCTTGTAGAGTGTGGCTGTCCCGTCGATTTGCAAAACGTAACTAAAGAAAACGTCTTTTCCGACTTTCAATTATAGCCAAGATTGACGAAATCTTGTCTTACCTATTCGCGTCTGTGTCATTCCCTTTTCAGTCCGAGGGACAGACAGCTCTCCACATCGCTGCTTACGAAGGAGACGAGACAATGATCAAATTTCTTCAAACAGCTCGAGCCGATGCCAACATTGCTGATTCAGTAAGAAGTTTCATGTTTTTTATTAGTAAGATAACTCGAACTCTAAGGCGAAAAATTAGAGCGGTTTTCACTTGAGTGTCGAAAGTAGTTTGCCAAGTTAATATTTGCTTTGGTTTTGCATTACTACGCTTAGTGATTGGTTAAAAAATCTCGCGCCACTAATTCTTAGCCAATTAGAACTAAAACCAAAACCAATCGTGACTCGCGCTAAAAAGCGCACGTGGGTTTCCCGCGCTTCGTGCCGGCTACATGTATTTGCTTCGAGTTTTGATTGGTTCACTGGATTGTCTGTTTCCTTTGTGATTGGCCGGAGTAATTACTGGTTGGTTTTGGTTTTACGACACTCAGTTGAAAACTGCTCTATCTTGGAGGAAAGGCAAAGTGGCGTTCATTGAATGGAGCTACTTCCAAAGTAATCCCCGAGCCAGTCAGTGTGGCGCCAAACGTTGAGTAAACCAATCAGAATTTGAAGCATAAATGTGTAAGACAAGCGCGGGAAGCTGAGTAACCAGTACTAAAAGTGGAACACATGGAACGGGGGCTAAGCATGGAGAAATATGTAACTGTTGCTAAGCGTGGGAAAACACCGGGGAAAACATTAAACCGCTGCTAGCCGTCATGAAATTTAAAAATAGAGGTTAGGCATGACGTTCATTTTTCCCGCGAACGGCAAAAAATCAACTTCTGCCGTCTGCCGTTTGGCGTTCGTCAGGAGCTCCTGCGTTCGTCGAGTAGTTTTTTGTTTGTGGTGAATGTGGGTTTTTCCCCTATTTTTATTAGGGATTAATTTTAGAATTCGATAAAAATGTAGCAAAATGATGAAAGGCAAGCTCGTGTTTACCGCCTGCCGTATATTGTAAAATGAGAGGTTAAGCATGGCGTTAACGACAGACGGCAAACGGCAAAGATAACTTCTGATTTTAAGTTCTTTTCTTCTAATCGGCAAATAAACCACACAAAAAGGGAATAACGTCTCCTACTATTTATTGCAAATACAAATAATTTCACTCTTCTGTACACACACCTGAAGAGAGACGAAAGAAGTTTCATTTTTGCCGTTTGCCGTTTGCCGTAAACGTCCTGCTTAACCTCTCTAAACGAGTCTCTCTAATAACCGTTACTAAGCGCGGGGAAACGTGTGATCATTGCTAAGCGTAGGAAAACATGAAACTGATGCCAAGCGCGAGAAAAATGTAACCGTCGCTCAGTACTTGAAAACAGGAAACGGATGCTAAACGTGGGAAAACATCGACCCGTTTCGCACCCGACTGGCCAAAGGAAGATTTCTTTCCCCGGGCTGATTGGTTAGAGCGCGTTTGTCGAGTTTTGTGAAATTTCCGAGGTAAACAAACAAAAATCTAAAGTAGATATGTTTCCGTAAACTGTGTCCCCGATTTCCAAAATCCGGTACTTCAAATCTTTACTTATTTGACAGCTTCCCATTTCTATCTTCCCCTTTTATCTCTCACCAGCACGACCGCACACCACTACACTTGGCGGCTCAAAGAGGTCACTCAACTGTAGCCGAATTCTTAGTGGATAAGCTGAAAGCAAACGTGAACTTAAGAACAAAGGTGTGAACATTTTGACATGTAAATATCTCATTTATGTTGTCATTGCCGTACTGGTACTTATCACTTGTTTGTTAGTGAAAACAGCGCAAATTGAAACAAAGAGGCTTCATAGCACTTAGAGCAAATTATTCCTCGCGAAGCGAGGCCGAAGGCCGAGCGTAGCGGGGTGTATAATTTTGTCCCTCAAAGGGATCAGGCGGGATGAAATCTCGTGTGGATTTACGGTCATATATATTTCATATATATATATATATTTGTGAGCTTGGTGTGTGGCGGAAATGACGTCACACGGCCGCCGCGCGCTGGTGGCCTAATGGTAAGGCGTCGAATTAAATCAGATCTTCGGAACTGAGGTCGGGGTTCGAATCCGGCTAGTTTTTTTTTTTTTTTTTTTTTTTTTTGGTTCGAATCCTGAGCCTTCATTTTTATCGTTTTTCTTTTCGGATTAAAATAAAATTGATTCCCACATAATACTCCCTCAACGCCTATTCAGGCTATAAATCTTTCATCGCCATCAGGGGCGCGCGGGCGGAGGCTTCGAATCCTCCTGCCATTCGTTCTTCTTTTTTTTTTAATGCCATCAAATAAATGTCCAAAATGCGACTATCCAATAATTTGTCGATGATTTTGAAAATAGTCTGCGCTTCCCAACGCTTTATACCTCTTTACGAACCAGAAAAAGCCACCATCTTCAAAGCCGAGTAGACCCTGGGAACGAGGGTGTCGCGGCCATGCCCGTTGAAATTTCTAACAAATATATCTTCCTGCCTACTATACTGTGGAAAATTGAATATGTACAATTCAATAAATGTTCAACTTCAAATAATCCACTCCTTATTTATAACACCCCCCCCCCCCTCCCCAACCCAGAGCTTCGCGAGGCCCTGCGAGTCACGTATTACTAGTTTAGTTAAGACTTTCAACACTTTGCCTTCAGGATGGCAGTACACTGATGCATATAGCTTCACAGGCGGGACACCCCGAGACTGCACTGGTGTTTCTAAAAAAGGGCGTGCCTCTTCATATGCCCAACAAGGTAAACAACATAATAATGAGTAACTTGTGAAACTCATTTCAATTGCATGGCCAGTAATTGAAAAAAAAAAAACGCTTAACAACTTTTATTTAAATGGACACACACTGGAATTTTACCGACAGATTGTTCAGTTAGAACAATGTAATAAACCGCTGTACTACACGGGAGAACTACTCAATAGCTTTGATTTGAATGGTCACACTCCTGAGTTTAACGGCAGATTTTAAAATTAGAACAACATTGCACAGTATAATAACAATACCACATGGAAGTCCTGCTCGATAGCTTTCGTTTGAATGGTAACACACAGACACTAAAAACACACTTAACTGATTCAAGGAATTTTTGTATGTCTCTTTGTTGTTTTCCACTTAGGACGGCGCCGTGTGTCTCCATGCTGCGGCAAGGAAAGGTCACGTGGGTGTTGTTAGGGCGTTGCTGTCAAAAGGCGCCACCGTGGACACAAAAACAAAAGTAAGGCTCCATTGCTTGCTCTCAATTGATGATTTTTTTTATTCTCCTTACTTCTTTGTTGGACGGTGCATTGTAAAGAGAAAGCGAACAAACCAGTTCACACTCAGCTAAATCGAACTTGCACAAAGCTCACTTCTGTCATTCACTTCATTCTCACCTCATTCAGGACCAGTACACCGCTCTGCATGTAGCGGTGAAGCACTGCAAACCACAAGTGGTCCAAATTTTACTTGGATACGGCGCCAACGTTCAACACAGAGGCGGAAAGGTGAGATTTTTCTCTGTTGCGTGATGAGGTCAAATGCACTGCAGGTAGTCAAGAGATAAGAAGAAAGATTCTTTACTGAAAGATCTTTCAATAATTACAAAGGGATTTAAAACGCTTAAATAAGTATGTTCGCCTTCGTGGAGTCCACTGTGTGGTATATGATAGGAAATGTCTTTGTGCCATAAAGTACGCTGAGTAAAGTTTCGACTGCAAGAGCAGTCCGTATTCTTTCTACTGCTTGGACATCAGGGAAGCGAGTTTTCACTTGTCGTTGGAAGAGCAAGACTGCGCTTTCCTTCGAATTCCGTTTTGCAACAGTGAAAGATCTATATCGGTCGATTTGAACACTGGAAGAAATACTAATGGAGAGCACTGTTAACAAGCAACTACAAAAAACCCAAATATTAATGTAGTGGAATCCCGATAACTCGAGGCAAAAGTCGTCCCCCACTCTCAGTCGAACACAAATTTACTCCCGATTTCTTCAACTCCTCGATTTCTCGAACCACTGTAGGGCAGAAACTTGTTAAGAATCCTAGCTGGTAAAAGACAGACCACTTGGGTACATACAAAGCAATGAGGAGTTGAATTAGGGGCCAAAAAACACAAATGTATCTAGTACCAATGAGGAGGGTTTGAACCCGGGACCTCCGTCCAGCGCCCAAACCACTAGGCCAGGCCGCCTCCAAATTACTGCGGCCTGCCACAAGGAGATATCTAATAAGGCAAATTCTTCCTCTTATATCTCTTTTCTTTTCATAAAAGATTTTCAGTATGGTTTTTTTTATTGCAGGCCGAGGAGACGCCATTGCACATCGCCGCGCGGATCAAAGATGGCGACAGAGTGGCGGAGATGCTGATAAAGAGTGGAGCGGATGTCAACGCACCGAGTGACGTAAGAAACAGCGTTGTTATACGAAAAATCTGCCTATAACAAGACAATATTCATGCTCTTTTACCCTCGACTTTTGCGAAATTTGGAAAGTACCTGGACTATTTTGACAGCAAAGCTCATTTCTCTGTTTGAAAAATTTAAACTAAAAACGTTTTCTTTTTTTAAACACCTATCAGAGAACACTGAATAGGGAGCTAAAGCAACGTCAAAACGAATAAAATTAAGTCAACTTTTAATTGCTGACGATATATACAGTTCCTACAGATTAAGGTTGTGAGATTGCTTTTGATGCGATCCAAATCTCTACACAGACATTTGTCGTGCTGGAGCAACCTTAAGCAGTTATACGGTGCTTTCTAGCGTTCGTTTTTGATATGGAAGACTTACTTTAGAGACGCTTTCGTTGCCGTTTCCTTAACGGTCGCTTAAGCTTCGTAATAACACGTCTTTCTTTTTAGAATGGAGAGACGGCTGCACACGTTGCAGCGCGGTTTGGAAACTTGAAAGTACTAAAACTACTTATTAACGAGAAGGCCGACACTGCAAGGAGGGCAAAGGTAATCATGGACACATAATCTAATGAATGTCTTAAAACTAGGGCACCATATAGTATAATAAGCCAATCAGAAAATACCATAACCGAATAGCCGGTTACCTTGTGTCAACCGCGCGAAAACGTGTAACCAGTGGCGAATGCGGAAATTGTTTTAACGATGTAATGCGCGGGAAAAAATGATCCGTTGGAAAGCGCGGGGAGACATGTAGCCGGTAGAAAAAGCGCAAAGCATGTATTGTGGAAAGGGGGAAAAAGGGGTGTGGGGGTAAAAAGGGCGTTTAAGGGGGGTAAAAAAGGAAGGTGTAAGGGGGGGAAAAAAGGAAGGGTAAGGGGGTAAAAAGGAAGGTAAGGGGGTAAAAAAAAGGAGGGGAAAAAAGAGGAAAAGAGAAAAAAAAAGCATGTGACTGGTGGAAAGCGCGGAAAAACCTGTAGCCCATGGCAAGCGCGGGAAAACACGTAACCCGTGGCAAGCGCTGGAAAATGTAGCGCTGGTAAGTGCAGGAATAAATTAAGCCAGTGGAAAGTGTGGCAAATGCTTCGGTTTTATTCTGGTTTGTTAGACCACATCGTAAGGGATTTTTAAAGTGATTGTAAAGCTCTGGAAGCGCAAAACCAAGAGTAACTAATATTTTTACGTAGTTTAAAATGATTCAGCAGTGCTTGTTTAATAGAGCGGTTGTCATTTGAGTGTCGTATAAAAACCAAAACCAAGTAATCACTCTGGCCAATCACAAAGGGAACAGACAATCCGGTGAACCAATCAAAACTCAAAGCAAATACATGTAGCCGGTACTAAGCGCGGAAAAACATGTGTGAGCGAGTCACGATTGGAATTACTTTCGGCACTCAAGTGAAAATCGCTCTAATCCAAAGAGCAACTGTGGCTGACAAAATTTTCGATTTCTTCCTGATTGTACAACACTAGGTCAAACTACCAAACAGTTTTTTCTTTGCCCCACGCTCGTGACGTGATGAACATGTTTCTCATTTCTTTACCGAGCTTAAAATTTAACATCTTTCAGCTTAAAATTTAACATCTTTCAGCTTAAAATTTAACATCTTTCAGCTTAAAATTTAACATCTTTCAGCTTAAAATTTAACATCTTTCAGCTTAAAATTTAACATCTTTCAGCTTAAAATTTAACATCTTCCAGCGCGGGCGTTGCTTTTTGTTTGTTTTTCCCTTTTTCTTTTTTTTTTTTTTTTTTTTTTTTCTTAAAATGTAACATCTTTCTTTATTTATCACCATACAGTACGCTATCAACAGTTTTCTTCCGCCTTTTTTTCCTCCCTTTTTTTGTTCCTCCCCCTCCTTGCTGATCCTAGAAGTATGCAGGACGTGTGTCACACAGACCAGGGGGGATACGGGGGGGGGGGGGGGGGGGTTATTAACTGAACCTAGTAAATGGCCTTGCTCACAATGAGTCTCTCAGTAGATCAGTGGATAGAGGGCCACACGGTGTCTGGGAGGCCATGAATTCGATTCCCGTCGTGGACTAAGTTTTTTTCTGTCCCACGCTCGTGGCGTCATGAACATTACATCTTGCTCATACCAATCAGTTTTATTAATGACAAAGCTGCTATAGTAACAAGTTTTCGCGTTTGTTTTGTTCGTAGAATGGCGAGTCTGCTCTGCACCATGCCATCCGTGCCGGGCACTACTCTGTGCTAGAGGAACTCATTGGAGTTCTGTTCCAAGTCAAGTCCAAAGCTGTGGCTAAACTTGTCCTCAATATGCCGACTGATGTAAGTAGGAGAAAATGTACAGCGAATCAGAATACGTAGGGTGAAGGGAAAGCCCGCGGGGGGGGGGGGGGGGTCACTCAAAAAAGTTTTATACGGGGAGGCTCCGCCCCAAGCTCTTACCCCTTACCCTTTTATGTACCGTTTTGACAGAAATTGTACCCCTTTCGTGTACCTTTTACTGAAAAAAGGTACCCCTTTCATATACCTAAAAGACGTGGCATAGCCTTAGAACAGGACGTTTTCTTGTCATGTTTATGTAGCACTTAATAAATTAAAATAATACAGCCATAAAGTGCGTATGTTCGAAATATTTTAATTACAGGCCTTTTAAAAAAATTAAATGACGGATTTTCATACCCTTTCATATACCTAAACTTGTGAAATCACTACCCTTTTATATACCTGAAGCCTGAAAAAGGTACCCCTTTCGGGCGGAGCCTCCCCGTATAGGCCACTATATGGAGTACCCCCCCCCCCCGGGAGGTAAAGTTTGCGTTCGAGCCTAGTGGCCCATCAGGCTGGAGCTTCACAAGGTTTTAAGTAGCATGAAGCGACTAGGAGTATTTCTACTCCCCCCTGGATGGGATGCTAGTCGATCGCAGGGTTACCCACCAGCAGTAAATTCACCGGTACCATTTATACACCTGCATGGGTGGAGAAAGGCACTATGAGTTTAAAGTGACTTGTCCAAGACTGATTTGAGAAAACTGCCTTATACTTCCTTTTACAAGCACTATAAACTTTATCTCTTAAATAACCAATCCTACTCTTGTGCATAATTTCGTTGTTTTCTGCATATTAGCTTATATTTAGTATGATTTATTCATCTTTTAACATATTTATTCTACATACGTTTGTTATTCATATTCTATTATTTCTAGTAATTTATGTGTCTTGTCTGGTTTTTTTTTTAACGTGTCAGTGACCAACAAGATAGCATATGCTTCTTTGGTCACTGAGCACATTTTATTTTGGTTTTGTATGTACTGTATATTTTCCTTATTTTAATTATTGCATTTTCTGTAAATAGTGTTAATATTATTAAATTTTTGTAAATAGTGTGAAATAATAAAAATCTGAAATCTGAATCCAAGAACACGATGCAGTGCCCCGGCCAGGGCTCGAACGCGGATCGTTCGATCCGGAGTCCGGCGCACTAACCATTAGGCCACAGTGCCTCCCATAATAATACGTAGGCGCTGTGGCGTAATAGTTGGCCCGTTGGGCTCCAGATCGAGAGATCCAGTTTTATGCGCTGAACCGGGTCACTGAGTTGTGTTCTTGGGTAAAACACTTTATTTTCGCAGTGCCTCTCTCTTCCAAGTAAACATGACAAACTGAGAGGGGTACCCTGCGATGAACAAGCATTCCATCCAGGGTGGTGGTAATACTCCTAGTCGCCTAATGTTACAGATATCGGCGTTTATCGCTGCATTAAGGAGCCACCTGGCTGCATGCTCGAATACCGTAAAATTCCGGTTATAAGCCCCCCCCCCCCCGCTTATTAGCCCCCCCCGGTTATAGACCCATCTACCTGGAAACAAAAAAATACATCCGATTATAAGCCCCCCCCCCCCCCAGATATAAGCCCCCCTCTACTGGGTGACGGTACTGAACAGGGCTAAATGTTGTTTTATCAAACGTTTTTAACTGAAAAACGTATTTCGATCAACACTCCCGTGTCTCTTTTCGAAACGTTTTTTCATTCCGCTTATAAGCCCTCCCGGATATAAGCCCCTCCGCTTATAAGCCTACCAAAAACCCCTTACGAAGTTGTATAAGCCCAGGGCTTATAACCGGAATTTTACGGTATCTGGGATTAGAGCGGACTTGAACATTTTAAGGTTTCAAACAAGCTTGCGCAGGATTACGGATGACTTTCCTTTGTCTTTCTGTCTTCTTCCCCCACTATTCTAAAAGCACCTTAGGTAGTAGCAGAGGATATGCTTTACTCCCGCCTAACGAGTTTTGTTAATTGCAGAAAGGCGAGACTCCCCTCCATTACGCGGCCCAGCTGTCCAAGTCCAAAGTCAAAGGAAACGCTGATATTGACATC
This sequence comes from Oculina patagonica, assembly GCF_052425735.1. Classification (NCBI taxonomy): domain Eukaryota; kingdom Metazoa; phylum Cnidaria; class Anthozoa; order Scleractinia; family Oculinidae; genus Oculina; species Oculina patagonica. Next base: position 5,412,847 of record NC_135760.1, read on the forward strand.
GTAAAACTGCTCCTTGAACACGGTGCCGACTGTACAGCGGTCACACATCAGGTGAGGGTCAATTTTGTGTAACCAACACATAAGCAATCATTAGAAAATATCCGTCACAAGCTGGCGGAGTTTTACTCAGAACCAAAGAAGGCCATGCGGAAAGCAATACAATGCAATGGAAAAAGTAAAAATTGTCTGAAATGTGACGTATCTAACTTAGCGTTTAAACCATTGGACAACGACTTCTTAAATAGCCTTCTAGCCTTAAAGAGCCTACACTGAAATAGAAGGTTGAAAGGCATTTTGTAACTTTTTTCTCACGTAAGCGCCCTCGTTCTCTCTTCCTCTCTCGTTCGCTCGTTCCCTCACTCATACACACGCTCCCGCCTTTCGTTCACCTTGTACGCACACACGAACGAATTTACTCGTGCACGCACGTAAAGCACGCACGTAGCGATTGACGCACTTGCACACTCACTAACTTACTCATGTAATCCCTCACTTTACTTTGGTGCTAATTATATTGTTTGTTTTTTTTTCGATTTTCTTCAGTCGATGGAAACTCCAATCCACGAGTGCTCACGCTCAGGAAATAATGACATCTTGATCGCTTTACTAGAGTCCATTCCTCCTACCAAGCTTCAAGCCACGGTCAATAAACGATCGTCGGTAAGCAGTAGATCATGACTATACGCTATCTTACGGCACATCCGCATTAAAGACAAATATTGTTCCATTCCACATGGCAAGTTGATTATTCATTCGCATAAATAGCATAACGAGCCAATCGGAACACGAGTCAGAACAATAGGGGAAGTCTCTAACACTTCATTACTTTTTTTACGTAACGCGGAATTTCACCGACGCTAGCATGTTGTCTCTTACTTTTATCACCAACGTTAAGTTATTGCATTGTCTGAGTAATTGCATGAATGTCTTTCACCATTTGCCGAGCTATACTTTAAACTGGTCTATGCGAAACGTCAGGTGTTTACAATAGCTGTAATAGTCAACTTGTTCTGTTTCCTTAACGTGGCTAAAGAGGAGTGGTTTATTCATTGCAGAGTGTTCTACCTGTATCACCAACGTCACCCGGGATGACTTTCGTCCCAGGATGATTCATCTTGTGTCTGTCATTTTCTTGTTGCTGTTTTCTTGTTTACAGATGATACAGATTTCGTCCCGGGAGAGCACCGGGGACATGGGAGAAACACCTGGAAAATGTCACCCGGGAGAAACGTGACGAAAAACCCCATGTAAACAGTCCTTCCCGGGATGAAATGTAATGTTATGTAGCACGGGGATGAATCACTCGGGGGGACCCGGGATGAACACGCCATGTAAAATGAAATTTTTTCATCCCGGGACGAAACTCATCTCGGCTCTCATGTAAAGAGGCCCTAAGTCGTTCAGTTGCAACGCATATACCTTCAATACTGTACTTTGCGAAACATCAAATGTTTGTAATAGTTGTAATAATCAACTTGTTTTCTTACTTAACGCAGCTAAAATGATGTGCTTTCTTTATTTCAGAGTGGTTCTTCACCGTTACTTGTCGCTTCATACAAAGGCAACGTGGAAGTCGTACGCACGCTGCTCAAGTACCACGCCAGAGTAGATGTGTTTGATGAGGTAATTACTGCTACGATGTAAATTGAATATAATATATATTCGCGATTTTCCAACGAAGCATTAAAACGCAACAAATACTTGCTTACCTTACATTTTTCTGTTTTTTTTTTCTTGTTACCAGTCCGGCCGCGCTGCTCTACACGTGTGCGCTGAACGAGGCCATCTTGAAGTGGCTAAAGAACTGCTGGAGCATAAAGCTTATGTAAACGCTAAAAGCAAGGTAATACACTCTCTATCACATTATGCTCTGTTCACACGAAAACTTAAACCAGTTTAGTTGATGTAAAGGGGAAAATATAAATTTCTACTTAATTGTAAGTTGGCGACTTGTATGAAACAGAATAATCCTATATTGTTCGTCTCTTTTATATCCCTTCCATACTTTGACGAGGACTTTTTGTAATCTATAATTACTCCTATGAGCACAGAATGGGTTTTTGTAGTCGACTGGTGCCCCATCTCTCTTCCCGCTCAACAGATTCCTATAGAAAAAGGGCGTTTTTCGTCTCCACACAAAAATGACGGCAATACCGTAGCTTACATGCAATTTCTTTCCTTTTAGAAACGGAAGATTGCGTGACGAAAAAAGAAACAGTTGCGTTACACTGATAAACACGGCATGATGGCTACATTTCTTCTCCTCGTTTTTGTTTGCTAACATGATGAATTGCTCATTTTAGGTAGGACTTACTCCTCTTCATCTGGCGGCAGAGAGCGGTCATAAAGAGCTGGTTGGTCTTCTAGTCGCCAGTTACAAAGCTAGTGTGGACGCCTTGACGCTGGTGAGTGTTTATGACTGTGTTTTTCCTCTGTTCTCGAAATAATGTTGCAAGGAACTGGGGCATAAGCCTGTCTATATTGATTTTAACGTTGATTAAACGCGAAAAATTCTGTAAACAGGAAAAGAAGACAGCACTACATTTGGCTGCGGAGAAGGGCCGTTTACAAGTCTGTGAACATCTTTTGGAGTTGAGAGCTGACATCAGCGCGTTGGACAACGTAAGTTGCTTTCTTCTTGATTGCCCCTTATCAATGTCGGGGGCGCGAGAAAATGCCTTTATGCTGCATGCTTAGTGACTTGCCGGCCAGGATTTTAGAACATTCTCATTCTTAGTAAGATTTTTCCTATCAAATAGGCAAATTTAATAACTGTTGTCAAACAAAACTTAAGTGACCGCATTTAATAACACAATTAACCAATCAGAACTCACAGTGAGAACATGCAACCAGCGCCAAGCGCGGGAAAAAAACGCAGTTAGCGCCGAGCGCGGTTGAAAAGTGGTTTTCTTTTTACTCAATCACCGCCAAGCGCGGGAAAACAGGCATTCAGCGCCAAGCGCGGGGAAACACGAAGTCAGACGCCGGGCGCGGGAAAACACGCAACTGATGCCAAGCGCGGGAAAACATACGCAAGCCATTAGCCACGATTGGTGTTAGGGCTTCGCTTCTGATTAGCTCAAAAGCAGTACATTGTCTCCAATTGGACAAAGTACCTCAAGAAGGTTTGTTATTTTTTAAGCAATATACGGATACTTTTGAATTGTACGATTTGCCGTTCCTGATGTTTACCCTCTATTCATTTTATTCACAGAAAGGTCAAACGCCTCTTCATTACGCCGCGCAAAACGATCATTCACAAGTGGTGACGCTGTTCTTGAACCGTAAGCCTGGAGTCATGATGCAACAGAACGCGGTAAGGAAAGAGCGAATAAGTGTCACAGGTACCCCAAGTCGGCTTGGGCTGCCTGTGATAGTACGACATTGTGTATTAACAGGAAAAAATGTTAATAATCGTTTCTGTGACTATCATTTCCTTTTCTGTTGCACAGGAAGGCAGTACTTGTGTTCACATTGCAGCGATGAAAGGCAGCGTATCAGTGATGAAGGAACTTCTAAAATTCAACCCTTCAGGAATCACAACGGCAAGAAACAAGGTAACGGATAGCAAGTTATGCATGGGGGGAAAACAGAAAGTTAAAAGCAATACTATCTAGCTTTAGGAAACGCTGTAGTATTAATTTGTTTTTTCAACGACGAGAGACAGTGTTTGATATATCTTCTGAATCGCCAAAACTAGAACTAAGGAGTGCCAAATACCGTCACCGATTTCCTCTGACTAAACTTGATGAAGTACTTATGAGTTTGAGAAGGAACATTTCAGCATTTCCTAGGCGTAAAAATTTACTTTGTGATAATCACTACGCCTTTGAGATTTATCAATCTTGCAATCTTAACAATAGTATTTTGCTTTTTCTTCACAGCGGAAATTCGCTACGCCCCTTTTACTTGCGGCCAGCGGTGGTCATAAAGTTGTTGTGGAAGTGTTGATAGCGCACGGAGCCTCGGCCAGTGATGAAGATGCGGTATGTACCAGGCCCCGCTCTTACACCGTCCAAGAATGGGTAAGAAAAAGGGCCCTGGACCTCTTTGAGATACATGTTTAAACTTTGCAAAACGTATTTTACCAAGCCAACATTAGTCAATAGTAAAAAAATGTAGGTACCGGAACTCGTTTTTGAGCGTAGCTAAAGTTAAAGGTGTTTTTGACAGTTTATATTGTTGCTATGGCTTGTTATATCAAGATGATCATAACACGTTTACCAATGATCGGGCATTTGTTTGATTTTATTGTTTTAACATCAATTGATAGCGTACAAGGCCGTTGCATCGACCATTAAAACACAAGTGGTGTAAATCGTTACCATCCACCTCAACACAATTTGTGAGAAATTAACTATGTTAGACCGGTTTTCACTTGAATGTCGAAGTAATTCGCATTTGCTTTGGTTTTGCATTACTACGCTCAGTGATTAGTTTGAAAAATTTGTTTTGCGCTTCGCGCCACCAACATGTGTATTGTTCGAGTTTTGATTGGATACCTGGATTATCAGTGTCCTTTATGATTGGCCAGAATGATAACTTTGGTTTTATTTTTACGACACTCAATTTAAATTCAATCTTTTTATTATTTCTTGGAAAAGTTGAGTAGCCGCGGATTTTTTGAGCGGAGCGAGGGGCTGTACACAGGCTACAGTTGAGCAGTTATTTACCTCTAGAACCAAGTAGCACGAGAAAATGCGAGAACAATCGCGTAAACGAACAACCATTTGTGCCTTTTTCTTAAAACGGTGAGGAGTTCCTCGTAATCACTTTATCTATCACCACTGTTTTCTCCCCTCGCAGGATGGAATGACAGTTCTACATCTAGCGGCTAGGTTTGGTCACGTGGACGTCTTGGAGGTTTTGCGCGGGAAAGTTCCTTGGAGCATGGCAAGCGTAAAGGTGAGAAGAATTTTAAGGCTCCAACTAACGTAACGAATGTTTACAGCAACAAGTACTTTTCGAATCATGAGCTTCTGGAGGATAGATAAATTTGGAGTGGTCGTTAATTACGAAGACGGCGTTACTTTGAAGGGTCCGTTGATTTCAAAGGGTACTTTCTTTCGGTGGGCTCGCGTAATGCCTCTCTCCACCCACATACACATGGGAACCGCCAAGTTGTAAGGGCAACTTGATAAAATGTTAGAGGGAAGCTCTTTAACGGAGTAGCATCCCATCCAGGCCGAGTAGCAATACTCGTAGTCTTTTCATGCTTCAGAACTTCACCTTAAAGGACTTTACTTTTCCTACCAAAACCTGGACCAAAACTGTGATATTTAAAGCGGCGGATACTTATTTGGCGGGCTACTTTGGGGGGTGGGGGGGGGGTGGGGGGGGTAAAGACCTACACCTCTCCCTCCCCTCTCCCTCCCCTCTCCCTCCCTCTCCTCCCTCTCCTCGCTCGCTGTCCTTCTTTTTTCAATCTATCCCCTGCCTGACAGCTTACAGTTCACAGGCTATTCAACGCTGCACTATGTATTGCTTTGATTTCATATTTATTTTATTTGTTGTTTTGCAGACCGGCCTGTCCGCTCTCCACGTGGCCGCCCAGTACGGTCAGATTGAAGTAGTCAGGGAAATGCTGCTCAAAGTGTCCGGCACAATCAAAAGCGAATCTCCTTCAATGGTGGATACCGGCGATAAAGGACCGCGCTCAGACGTGAGTTATTAGATAAGGGCCACAGATAGAGACCTTGTTATTATATTAGGGACAGAAGGTTTGGCCAGAAGCATATATGCTTCCGGTTTGGCCCGAACACCTCACTAATACTGACTACTGGCACTGTGGACACTACGCAAATTTAACGAGGTTTGACTGAGTCGTCGTTCACAGTCAGGTCGTCGCATGCCGATGAACTCAATACGCCTTTCAACTACATGGATACACTGTCTCGAACGTACATACCAGCAGCTGTTCTCTTTGCGTGTGCACGCTTGTAGCTGAACAGTCCGTTCGCTGAACTACACACCATGGTTTTGAGAAAGATATTGTGCAGTCAGTGACACAAGACACTTGGGAAAAATTCCCGAGTTCTCTAACACTGAGCTAAGCTGAGCTACCACTGAGCGTAAGACCGGCGTGCGTAAGGTCATACGTCGACTCCTGTTGGGATAACTCGGAATTTTTTTTCCGAGCAGCCTGTGTTACTAACTGAATAATATTTTCCTCATTTTCTTTCTCCAAGCTAAAATTATACCAATCCTTTATTTTCATACACCGTGGTTTTATTGTAAAAGTAGGACAATCAGGAGATCACACGTTGTCGAACGGGAACTCGGGAATGAGAGGCGTTTGTTTTTCTGTTTTTTTTTTTTCCTGCATCCTAACTGCTTAATTAAGCGAAGTTTCTTTCAAAGTTTTAAATCATCTTAGTGAGCTGTGACAGAGTTTCAGTTTATTGTTCTTGCATGTTCGGGAAACGATACGCTCGAAAATTGTATCTTAAATTTGAAACACCTCCACAAAGCCTGCTAGGGAATGACCCCCCTTTTAGTACAGATACTAAGACCGTTTAACAGCATAATGCTTTGGGTTTTTCATTCAATGGCTGTTCGTCCTTTTAAGACAGTCTCTTTTTTTGATTTTCTGAGATGACTCTTTTTAGCGACCTATACCATCCGTTCGAAAGTCTCCGGTTTCTAACATTTTTCTTGTTTGCGCCCGCAGTACTGCTTCACTCCGCTGCATTTAGCCGCACAGTCAGGTCACGTGGGTGTTGTGCGAATACTGCTGAACTCGCCTGGTGTGCGCGTGGACTCGGCGACAGCCGTACAGGTGAGAGGTTGGACACTTGATGCAGTTAACTTGACGTCAAACAAAAAGAAACCTCCTGTTAATGGACTCCTCTTGCCATCAAACTCAAACTGTTATGGCTGGTAGCCTCGCTAGTCTTGTATATGTCGAATCAAAAAATATTTATTCAGTTATTTTCAAATTGATTATTACTTAGTAATAAGTAATACTCTGGCATGTTGCTGGTGGCGGCATTTTGGGGGCGTGATTATCTTAAAGACGTAAGTTGCAAACCTAAATTTAGGTTATGTTGAGACCTTCAACTGAAATATGTTTTGGCGCAGAACTACGCATTATTTGTCCAAAGAACCAATAACAAATGGCTGCACATGGTGATTAACCTAAAATAACGACCTACTATGTACATGCCAGAGCATTTGATTGTTTAAGGTTATAGATCTTCTCCAAGAATAGCAAAAGTCTGGGATGGTTTGCTGACAAAAAGCGCCTGTACTCCTGTTAAAATCATTGTTCGTTTCTCCTCGATCTTTGACGACTATCAATTTAGCAACGTTCAGTTGTTATTTTTTTTTATTTCGCGGATCTAGGGTTCAATCCCTCTTCACTTGGCTGCAGAGAATGGTCACTCTGAGGTTGTCAGTATTCTGTTAAGTAAGTCAACACTGCAGCTCCACGTCAAAGACAAGATGGGCAGAACGGCCATGCACTTGGCGGCCGCCAATGGACATCGAGAACTGATCTCTCAGCTGATTGGACAAGGAGCGGATATAAACGCGCCTGATGAGGTATCAATCAATCAATCAATCAATCAATCAATCAATGAATTAATGAATCAATCAATTCAATCAATCACTCAGTCAGTCAGTCAGTCAGTCAGTCAGTTAGTGGATAAATCAGCGTGTTTATTTCCCTGTTCAAAATGGGAGAATATTCTCAAATTTCTTTTTGTCGTCAAATACTTAAAAATACCGTCGTCACACACTCCGGTATCATCCACAGACTGAAACGCTAGAACCGTCTATAACAGCATAGTTAATAGTACTTCGTAAAAGAACTTCTCAGTAGCTGTCATTTGAATGGTCACACACTAGGTTTACATCCACACACTTAAAGTTTATGGACCAACTTGTACAGCATAATAAACAGTACCTCATGAAATTCATATATTGTACTGCGTATATAGCTTTTATCAAATGAATGGTCATCCATACATTACTAGAACCACCTTGTGCAGTCAGAATACCAAGCATAAACTCGGGATTGCCATGGATTTCAGCTAGTGATCAGAATGGAAGAATTGAACCACAGGCCTCTAACCACTCTACAATGTTTTCCCTTAATATCCTGTTTGTTCGTGGCGCGTTCAGTTTCTTGTGTAACCCTAGTCGGCTCACTGACATCAACATACAGATTTCTTTTTACTGGCTTTCACAAATTCCTTATAGTACTAGTTGGGAGAATTTGCAGCGTTACCAAAACATTCGAAAACATTTCGTCTTTTCCAATTAGAATGGCTACGCACCAATGCACATGTCAGCCGAAGCGGGTCATGTTGAAGTTGTCAAATTGCTGGTGGAGTCTGGGGCGTCACCGAGGGCAGAGTCTCTGGTTAGTGAACAGAATATTATTATTTTATGCAAAGGCCTTGTTACATGGTCCTAGGGTCCTTCCGCTATGTGGAGGGCAGGCTACGCTCTGGGACACTCAAAACAAAAGAATCGAAAGCCAAGTCATGACTGGTTAAAGTCGCTTTGTTTTGGATGTCCCAGCGCGCAGCTTGCACTCCAGCAAGGTGTTATTTTGTACCACTTGAGCGGTAGCAGCAAAGGGCCCATTCTCCAAGCGGGGAGAGGGGATTAGGTCAATCAAGGCCTTGTTAAATATTTGACACGTTTTTGTACAGCTTACCTCCAAAAAAAGAGGAGTTACTAGGAGTTACACTTCTCACACACCACTGGGCGCCAGGCCGACCGCCACCGACCTAACAAACCAACAAAACAACAGACACGACACGGGAAAGCACGGCAAAGCAACAAAAAAACGCACCGAATCAGGGGGGGGGGGGAAAAGGCAGCAAGGCGGACGCAACAAAAACACGCCCGCCAAAAGCACGACCCCCCAGGTCCCAGCGGTGTGGAGAAACTCCACTCACTCAGCAGTGGAAAATAAACGTAGTTTTGTTAGGTCGTGTCCTGCTGGGAGCAGTGATTTCGTCGACAATCACTTTTTGTTTATTTTGTTAAAGAGCTCCAGTAACATGACACTTTAATTTAGCTCCATTTATGTTGAAGCAGTTAAAAACCTGTTTGGGTTGTTCTACCGAAAACAACCTGAATGGGTCTGGCTTGTGTTGGGTTTTTCGTGATCTACTGCAAAGAAACCTTTTTTCGGTTTGATTTGGTTAATTATTTACCAACCATTTCAATCGAACACGGTTGGAAATGCGTCATTGAGGATGCTTTAACCAAATCGACCATACAAAAGTTCGATTTTGGTTGAAAAAGTTGATCAACCAAACAAACTGTTGGGCAACTTCTATATCAACAAACATATCGCACAACTAAATAGCTGTTACTGCAGTTGAGGTTGCGATAGTGTATTCTTTTGTTAAGATGGTATGCCGCAAACGAGGCGAATGGGTCAACGCATTGGTCAACACTATGCAGAGTGACCCTTTAGCCTCATTTCTCGTTCCTTATGAAACCTTTAAGAACTGCAATCACAGCTTTTACAATAACGTTTGAGTCAACCTCGCTCCCATGGTCTTCTTGGACTTTCAAATCCAAGATGGCCGTTACTGTGTTTGTTTGCGTTCGCGCGTTAATTTTGCATAGCGTGCAGAACTAGAAGCTAATGCCACTCGTTCAAAAGATTCCAAAACAAGCTCATAACAACTTCACAGGTTGATATGTTTTCGTTTACTAACAATTAACAGTAAAATTACAGTTCATTGTGACAAAAGTCAGGTACTCACATTTTTGCCTTTTTCAAGTGAATCGACTAAACGCCAGGCTCTTATGGATTTTGGATTTATTTTGGCAATTGGCGATTCTCAGATGTCTGAAAACATTTCAGTGGCCTTCGGCCACGTAAGTCTCTAAAAATGTATTTTGCCGTGTTATTGGCGAGCTATCGCCCTCGCTTTATCGTCAGCCGAAGTAGCTGGCCTCCACTTCTCTAGACAAACTAACAGTGAACTGTACAATTTATTTGAATGACAACAACAACAGGAACTGTAACAACAAAACAAAACTTAAACGAAATGGAGAAAAAATTATTGGTTAAGGATGTCCCATCTGACTCAATTTGAAGCGAGAACATAACTAATTGCATGAAAGTTCATTAAGAACGATGCACAGTGGTAATTAATATTAATTAACGGAACTTTGCAAAGGATCACCCATTGGCAAAAATTGTATTATTGTACTCATTTTAAAAATAACCACGTAAAACGTACGTTTGATTCTATCAACGGCTCATTTGAGACAGTTGATGAAGGGGTTTTCCTGAAACGTCTCTCTGTTTCTCAAGAACTATTTAGCACTTTTTCAACACAACATTTACACGAATTAAATAACCATACTTGGTGAAGCGCTTTTTGTGCATTGAATAGAAAACCAATTTGTAAGGGTTCTCTTTAACCTTACATTAACTTCCGTTTGCTTGTTGCGGAAGTGAATATCCCGCTTAATTTAATTTTCAGGTCTCTATTAATAAATTATGCCCTGCAGAACCAGAAAAGAAAATCATTAACATAAATTCCGTTTATACTTCAGGTTCCTGCATGAACTTTTTGCCCCGTTTGGAAACCGTGGTAATATTAAGAACGCGCAAGAAAAAATTCAAATGGCTAGCTAATTTTTGCGATGTGTAAGGCTGTAGCACCTGCTTTAGGCACAGAGATGTGAAATGTTTAAGCACCCCAAAACAAATATTTTGTCCGGTAACCATGGTTTTATTGTAATTTTGATGCACTTTTAAAAACGTGAAATGGATATCAATTATGTTTATTTGTCATTTTCTAAGACAAAACTCCACATTCAAAATTAGTTCGGTTGTATTGAAGCAATTAAAAACCTGTCTGTTTTCAAAATTATGAAAAATCCTCTCTGTGACGAATTGCTGCTATACCAGCCCACGGATACCGAAGTTGAAGACTTACATTCATCGTATATTGTTAATTGCGTCTTGAACGCTTTCCTAAGCATTACTGCCATTATCTTGAACATCGTCACAATCCAGGCGCTCCGAAAAACTTCCTCGTTGCCAAAGCCTCTAAAAACATTGCTTCTGAGTCTTGCTGTTTCTGATCTTGGTGTTGGTTTACTGTGCCATCCTTTATGCATCGCTTTGCTGGTCGAATGGATGAAACAAAACGCTGCAAGCAATTCAAATTGTGCCTTGTACACCACGTTCGTCTTTAGCATGGGCCTGTTTTCTGTGCCAACATTTTTCGGCGTTACAGCTCTGAGTGTAGACAGATTCTTGGCAATTCATCTTCATCTCAGATACCAGGAACTTGTGACTCACAAGCGTGTTGTTGCTGCGGTGATCTCAATATGGGTGTTCAGCTCATTTTTCTCGTTAATAAGGTTGTGGATCCCGAGAAATATCTTCTTCGCAATTTTTATTTGTATTGCAATTGTTTGTCTCTTGACCACAACATTACTTTATTTCAAGATTTATTTAGCTGCGAGACGGCACAAGGAACAAATTGAAGCCCTGCAAGTACAACAAGTAGCAGAGCCTGGCGACATGGCAAATGTTGCGAGCGTCAGCAAATCTGCAGTCGGTACATTTTACGTGTATCTTGTGTTTCTGGTTTGTTATTTACCACAGAGTGGTAGATTTGTTGCTCTAATAGTCGCTGGATCGACTACCGCAACAAAAGGGTTTTCTCTTTTTTCATGGACACTTATATTTCTCAATTCATCTTTGAACCCTGTTATTTATTGTTGGAAGATGAGACACATTCGACACGCTATCATGGACATACTGCGAAATATATTGCCGATTCGCAGCTGAGTCAAATGTTGAAAGAGAATGCTTGACAGAATGTAAATGGGACCAAAAACAAATATGTTTTTTTTCGCTTCAACAATACCTTACAGCTTGTCGAATAAATGTAACTTCAATCAATCAATCAATCAACTTTATTAAAAGAGGGTAACGGCAAACAATAAAAACTACTGACAAACAAGCGGCCCCGGATACAAACCAAAAAAAAAACAGAAACAAAAAACTAGATGATTCCGCAAAGTATGTTCTTTTGTTATTGCGTCTTGAACGCTTTCCAAGCATTACTGCCATTATCTTGAACCGCACAACCAGGCGCTCCGAAAAACTTATATTAAGTTCTTATATTAATAAGAACATTACTTCCTGTTTAGAGTTATAAGACTGCTTTGTTTTAATTGTTATTTTTAGCAGCAAGATGTCCAGTATCTAGATTGTAAATTCAGCCATTCCCACGCTCTCTGTGTTAGACTTTCGCTTCGCACATATTCGGAGCGGGACATGTACAAATAAAGACCCGTAATGACTTAATTACTATTTAAAACTAAGATACACAAGTAAAACACAGGGGCACCCATCGAGAATATATTTCAAACCACTTAAATATAGCCCTTTGTGTTTTTTTTTTTTAAGGTAGTATAGTATATTTTTTTTTTATTTTTTTTTTTTTTTTTTTTTTTTTTTTATTTTTGAAAAATTTTTTTTTAAAATCAAAAGCCCAAAATTTTGTTTTTTATAAAAATATAAAAAAAAAATTTTTTTTTTTTATAAATATAAAAGGGAAAAAAAAAAAAAAAATTTTATTTTTTTATAAATTTTTTATTGGGGGGGGCCCCAAAACACCCTCAATGTCATCTGCACAGCTGTAAAACTCAGAAACAGCACAGTTCACGCTTTGTAAGAATTTTTGGACAAGCGCTTTTTTACGATGAAATTTAAATCCTCGTTTTATGCATCACCTGCTAATAACAAACAAGTCGTTCCTGTAATTTGCGGACTGATGAAAACTTTTAACAGCCTCCCAGGGCGCGGAGCAAGGGTTTAAACTGCCGCTGTGAAAAAAAGCTGTTATCGGGTGGACATGGAACAAAATAAAATAGCAGGCGAAAGACGAAAGACCCCTTAGGAGTCTATTTGTCACACATTTGTGCCCAGTTGTTTATTTGCGATTTGTGGCCGAGGAAGATTGGTTTTTATTAGCTCTCTTAATGCGCGGGGTGTGATGGGAAACGAAGTAGAGAAAATTATACAGCGAGAAGTCCAACCCTAGAGGAGTGCAGTAAATTCACGCATGATCTCTTTTCTTTTTTGCGTAAACGAACCAAACGTTAGTTTTTTGCACTTTTGGACTCTACCTAACCCCTCAATCTATCTCCGACCTGGCAGCCTGTCTGCAGGCCCACGGTTGAGCTTGTAGACGTTACTAAACAATTTTAAGACCGTTGGTTCGACCACGTACGTTTGGTGATTGTAGCTAGCTGCAAAACATACTTCATAATGGAGACAAGCGTTTTCATTGGTTGCCACAGTTTACAAATGGGAACATAATTACTTGTATTCCAAGTACAGAAGAGAAAAAAAAATAAAGGGAAAATTTATATTTGGTGACGAGTTTTGCAGGTGATAAGTCATTGCCAAAAAAAACATTTAAGCACATGAGTCGAATCAAACGCTCATTTAACTTTGTATGCCAAGCGTTGTGTCGATATAAAAAGCATTTAGTGGTCTGCGTTATCTTGCTTCTTTATTGCGGCAGTCCTGCATTAATTTTTCTTAAAATTGAAATTTACTTCTGCAAAGACAGGCAACGTAGACGCTTTTCTGATTCCTTCATGTGAGGAGTTTATTCTGCCTTGGTCTTAATTATTCGAAGCGTGTCGGGCAGAAAAAAAAACATTAAAACAAGCTAATTTTTCAGATGATGCGTAATTCTAAGACACCTGCTCTAGGTGAAGACATTGTATTTGAAATTAAAGACAAGGTATTGACTTGAAGCAATTACTTTATTCTAATTCATTGTGATGAATTTTATATTAATAAGATGACTGTAAAGTCGGGATCAGCAGAGCTTCTTCACAACGGCGTCTTAGCTTATGCGTCGAAAGTTGGAAAGAAACTTCCGAAACACCTTCCCGCCTTGGAGGGAATATAATGGGGTTATGATCAAGGTTTACAGAAGTGTAAAAGAACATTTTTTTTGATTTTTCATTTTCTAAGACAAACTTCTAACATGAAAACGAACTGACCGGAAAATTTAACACTGGAAAAATCGTTTGGTACTGTTGAAAGAATTCAAAATCATGAAAAATCCTCTCTGTGACGATTTGTTGGTGAACCAACCCACAAATACCGAAGATGACTTGTATTCATCGTACATTGTTAATTGCGTTTTAAACGCTTTCCTGTCCATTACCGCTGTGTTATTTAACTGCGCCACAATCCACGCGATCCGAAAAACATCTTCGTTGCCAAAGCCTCTGAAAACATTGCTCCTGAGTCTTGCTGTTTCTGATCTTGGTGTTGGTTTACTTGTGGAGCCTTTCTACTTTGGGCTTCTCGTCAAATGGTTACAACGAAACAGTTCAACTGGTGATACATGCACTGCGTTCCTCTTTATTATGGGCTTGTTTTCTGCCGCGTCTTATTTCGGAGTTGTGGCTCTTAGTGTTGACAGATTTTTGGCCATTCATCTACACCTGAGGTACCAAGACGTTGTAACTGAACGGCGAGTCGTTGCTGTGGCGATCGCGATCTGGGTGTTGAGTGCAATTCTTTCGTTTGTTCGGTTGTGGATCACAACGAATATGTTTTTGGTATTTTTTGTTGTTATTTCGTTTTTGTGTTTTTTTACTACGACATTTCTTTATTTCAAGATTTATAGAGCCGTACGACGCCACAGAAATCAAATTCATTCCCTGCAAGTACAAGTAGCACAGAATGGCGAAATGACAGCAAATGCTGCAAGCATCAGAAAATCTGCAGTCGGTGCATTCTACGTGTATCTCGTGTTTTTCCTTTGCTATTTTCCACAGGGTTGCAGGTTAATCGTCATTATAGTCACTGGGTTAAATAACGTGACAAAGGGGTTTTCACTTTATTCACGGACCCTCTTATTCCTGAATTCATCTTTGAACCCTATTGTTTACTGTTGGAAGATGAGACACATACGACACGCTATCGTGGACATACTGCGAAATATATTTTCGAGTCACAGCTGAGAATGAGAGGGAGAGAATGCGAGACCGAAGAGCAAATGGCACCAAAAGAAAACACAATTGACTTAAAAACTGTTTCGCATGATAGTTTCTTGGATGCGTATGTTTTTCTGTTATTGTTAATTTAATATATATTTTTGCATTTTTTACCCCAGGCTTGTTGAAAACGTTTTTTCTTTAAAGCACAAACAACAGAAACGGCTGACTATTGTAAGCAGGTGGTATATATGACGAAGAATAATAAATTCACTAAGTTCTCTTTCCTTTCTTGTGCACACGAAGTAAGGTGGTGTTCTGTTGGGATCAGCCATTTTGACTGTAATCGGTTTTTGGTGAAGTTGTCCGCCAGCAGAACACATAAATAGAGAGATTAAGCTTCACGTTATACGGCAAACGTCAAACACGATCGAGCTTGCCTTTCATTTTGTTACCTTTTTATGGAATTCTAAAATTAATCCCTCATAAAAATAGGGAGAAAATCCCACATTCACGACAAACACAAAACTACTCGTTTCCGCGTACGAACGCCAAACGGCAGACGACAGAAGTTGAATTTTTGCCGTTTGCGGGAAAAATAAACGTCATGCCTAACCTTCCTTATAATTCCAATTTTCCTCTGAAACGGTTGATAACTGTTTTGCCTTCTTTTAGTGGAACCAACTTGAAAAGTTGGTCATGGTTGATTTTTTCGTGTTGCGCAGCGAAGAATATTTTTTTTTCGTTGATTTGGTTGTATGGATTGTTGAGCACTGATCAACCTTTTTTTAACCTGAAACTTTTACAAAATCAACCATAACCAAGTTTCATTTTGATCGAAAAAGTTGATCAACTGAACAAGCAGCTAGACAACGTCACTGCCATCGTCAGCAAACACGTCACATTGCTAAATAGCAATACCGGCAGTCGACCTCGTTCCCAGGGTCTTCTCGATCGAAAGGCCAAGATCAGAGGGCGCTACTTTGTTTGTGTTCGCGCGTTTATTTCGCGCAGCGTCCAGAAACTAGAATCCAGTTTCACTGCATTTCCATTGAACTACAAGAAGTGTACAGCAGCTGTCACTCAATACGTTCGACAAAGTTTGTTCCTTTTCCTCTCAGTTTTTCATGAGAGCATCGACTTCACACCAGCTTTTTCTTGGTTTCTTCTGGGCTATTTCCTTGTAATTTTCGACCTGCCCTTGCGTTGAGGCACGCATGTCTGAAGAATAAATTAAAAATTACGGTAGCATTGGAAAGCTTTTACTCTCGCCTTACAAGCCCAAGTTAGCCGGGATTCATGCAACTTTGCGGCGAAGTGCGCAATTTGTTTGAATGGCCGAACAGAGTGAAACCTCAAAAAAGACAAAAATGAAACAAAATGTAGAAATTTATGTTACTTATAGATGATTGACTCAATTCGAAGTTAGTGCATAACTTAAGGAAAATTCACAAAAAGGTGGCACAAATTTTAGAGGTAATTAATATTTATTAAGGAAAGTTTGTAAATGTTCATCCATTGGCAAAAACTGCATAAAATACTCAAGTCGATTCCAAAAATTGTTAAAATACCGTAATTAACTTTGTGTATTGAGTTTTGCGTATTTAATAAAGACAATTTAAAATGATTTTTTAACTTCACTTGAAACTTTTGTCTTTTGTGGAAGCGCATGTTCTGCTTAATTCAATTTTCAGGTTGCAATATGATGAAAAAATGATATTACATCATTAATTCCCGTTTTTTTTTTGGCTTCTTGTATGATTTTTTTTCCTATTTTGGAAATATTCAAATAAGCTAATTTTTCTGATGATTATAAGGCACCTGCTCTCCCTTGGTACTGAGATGTGACATGTTTATAATAAAAAAAATGGCCAGTTGCCAGTTTTATTCTAGATCTGATGGACTTTTAAAAGACATGTCAAACAGATAACGCAAAAGGTTTTGTCGTTTTCTAAGAAAATTCACTGAAATCAGCAAACCGTTGGACGGTTCTATTGAAAGAATTCAACGTTTGTTTGCGATCATGAAAAATCCTCTGTGTGAAAAATTGTTGCTCTACCAGCCCACGGATACTGAAGCGAAAGATTTATATGCATCTTACATCGCTAATTGTGTTTTCAATGTTTTCCTATCGATTACCGCCGTTATCTTGAACAGCGTCACAATCCAGGCGTTAAGAAGAACTTCATCGTTGTCAAAACCTCTAAAAACATTGCTTCTGAGTCTTGCTGTTTCTGATCTTGGTGTTGGCCTACTGTGCCATCCTTTGTGCGTTGTGTTGCTGTCTAAGTGGTTACAATTCAGTACTTATTACATGAAATTTTGGCGTCACGTTAATTTAGCGATTTTGAAAAACCCGTATTTAGCGCACTTTAATTAGCGTTTTTGTAATTTTTAATTAATTCCTTATTTTTATGTTTTAGTGAATTTTTTTTTGAATTATGGTATAGTATTTAAAAATTTTTTAAAAAAAAAAAAAAATATAAAAAAAAATTTATTTATTTTTTTTTTTTTTTTTTTTTTTATTATATTTTTTTTTTTTTATCTCAAAAATAAGTTTAACACACGAGAGGGGGGGATATATATTATTTTTTTTTATTATTTTTATTTACATTTTTTTTTTTTTTTTTTTTTTTTAATAAAAAAAAATAAAAAAAAAAAAAAAAAAAACCCAAAAAAAAAAAAAAAATCCTACTTGCGCAATGTATACTGCATGTGTTTTGATCATGACTTTGCTTTCTACAGCTTCCTTTTTTGGTGTTATGACTCTGAGTGTGGACAGATTCCTGGCAATTCATCTTCATCTCAGATACCAGGAACTTGTGACTCACAAGCGTGTTGTTGCTGTGGTGATCTCTATGTGGGTGTTCAGTGCATTTCTTTCGTCATATGCCTTGAGAGTCCCAACGAATATTACTTATCTGGTTCTTGCCGTTGTTGCATCTGCTTGTCTCCTTACTTCAGCGGTCCTTTATTACAAGATTTATTTAGCCGTTCGACGCCACAGAATTCAAATTCATACCCTGGAAGTACAACAAGTAGCACAAAGTGGCGAAATGGCGGCAAATGTTGCGAGCCTGTACAAATCAGCAGTTAGCACATTCTACGTATATCTCGTATTTTTGGTTTGTTATTCGCCGCAGAGTTGTAGTTTAGCTTTCATTATATTGTCTGGAACAAATACCGTTATAAAACGGTTTTCAATTTATGCATGGACCTTGTTATTTCTCAATTCGTCATTGAACCCTGTTGTTTACTGTTGGAAGATGAGACACATTCGACACGCTATCATGGACATACTGCGAAATATATTACCGACTCGGAAGAAAGAATACTGACGAAGCTCACGAAGGCGGCCACCTCTGTGTAAAACACATGAAAATCTCACACGAACGTTTGAGTCAAAGACTTGATGAAGAGATTATGAACAGATGAAAATTATTTTAAAGCCAGGAGTGGAGTTGTTCGTTCACTAAGACAACCTTAACGCGTACAACGGCTCTAGAACTTTGTCGCCCTGCGAATCGTTAAATTCCGTTAATTTATTTGTAAGACCAAGAGCTACCCGGCCATAACTGTATTTACCGCTTCGGGAGTCTTCAAAGGAGGCCCTCAAACTCATAAGTAATTCATCAGGTTAAAACAAAGGGAACCATAAACTTGACGGTGGTTTGGAAATCTGATCTCAATTTGCATTTACCGCTTCGGGAGTCTTCAAAGGAGGCCCTCAAACTCATTATTAATTCATCAAGTTAAAAAAAGGGAGCAAAAACTTTTACGGGATTTGGAAATTTTTTCTTCCGGCTTAACTCCTTAGTTTTAGTTTTGTTGAGAAGATATATCCAACACTTTTATATCGCCGGACCTACAGACGATATAAAACAATTTAAAGGACCCTAGTTAGCCACGCCTTTGTTTTGTTGGGATTTTCGGTAATATATTTCACGCGGAGCGTGTTCAAACGAAAGAGTTCCCTATGAAACTGCTCAAGGTAATTTAAGACTTCCAGTAAAACAACTTGAAGCGGGGCATTAGGATTTCTCTTCACAGTACAAATTTTTATAATTTCGATGATATCTGAAATGGCACATTTCACGGATTTCAAGGCGCGGCTGACTAGGGTCCTTTAAAGAGCGTGTATGCATTATAAGTTAAGTCACATGACCGTCTGCAGACATCTGAAAGCTGTACTTATTTTCCATCGACTTAATATGGAGGAATTTTATTCATTACCCTTTGACTCACTATTTGACAGTTACAGCATAACTATTCGTATTCTAATTAAAAAAAGACTGAAGAATTAAAATTAAGAGTCGATTTCCATTTATTGACGAATGATTGCAGGTGATTAGTCTTTGGCAAATATTGCATTCTTAAAATGAGGTCGTATATTTGTTTTTTTTTTTTTTTTTTTTTTTTTTTTTTTTTTTTTTTTTTTTTTTTTACTTATGAAGCATTTTGTCGCTTTAGCTTGAAATTTCATTTTATCTTCTTTTTCTGCTGCCGTAGTTCTGCTTAATGTTTGTCGTAACAACTGAAACATACGCCCACAGAACATAAAAAATACAACAGACAACATGAACATCTATTCCTCGTTTGGAACCCGGCCCTTAGTTGCGGTCTTATTCGGAGCGTGTCCCGCAAAAAATATATTCAATCTAGCTTATTTTTCAGGTGACGAATTCAAAGGCACCTTTTCTAGGAGGAAAAATGACATGTAGAAGCGACCAAAAACAAATATTTTGTCTTGTAACGGTGGCTTGATTCTAGGTGTGATGAAAAAAAAAAGATGAAGAGAGCTTCTTCATTGCTGCTATTTAAGAGCGCTTTTAATAACGTTTAAAATTAGACCGAGACTCTCGAAACACGCCCCTGTGAATTATTATTCAATTGGGTTATAGAAAAGTTCTTGAAGCATAAGAGAGTATTTTACCCCGTATTTATCAAGATGAAACTTTAACGTGCGCGGGACAATTAAAGAACTAACTAGGAACATTTAGCATCAGAAGAACGCCGCCGGTACCTTTCAAAAAATGCAGGTAGAAATCTGACAGATTCTTTGTTTTATAATTGAAGGGCTTTTGTCGTCGAAATATAATTGTAACTAAGCTTCCGAAAGCTATTATTATTATTTTTTAAAAGTGTAAAGGAACATATTAACTTTCGCCAGACAATTTAAGACCTGATGGAGAACTTTCACCACTTGAAAAAACACCTGTACGTTCTCTAGAACGAGACATGGCATTTGAAACGTCCAACTAAAACAAATATTTCATCTTGTAACGGTGGTTTTATTCTAATTGTGATGAACTTTAATAAGATGTCGGCAGCATTCAAGAGATCTTTGTTGCTAATTTGAGACGGCTTTTTAGTGCAAAATTTGAACAAAGCTTTCGAAACATTTTTTAGCAAATGTTTGTTCAAGGGATGTAAGATCACGTTATAAAAAGTGTTAGAGGACATTTTGCGCCTGATCAGCAACATTCAGCATTAGAAAAACTCCGTACGGTTGAAAAACATACACGAAAATGACAAGCCCTCTTTGTGACGAATTGCTGCTCTACCAGGCCACGGACACTGAAGCAAAAGACTTATATTCATCGTACATTGTTAACATTGTCTTAAACGCTGTCCTATCCATTACCGCCATCATGTTCAACAGCGTAACAATCCAGGCGATAAGAAGAACTTCATCGTTGTCAAAGCCTTTAAAAACATTGCTTTTAAGTCTTGCTGTTTCTGATGTTGGTGTTGGTTTATTGTGCCATCCTTTTAACATCGTGTTTTTGGAAAAGTGGACCCAGCAAAACACTGAAAACAGCCCATCCTGTACCGCATACACCGTGTTTGCGTTCGTCGTAATTCAGTTTTCTTCAGTTTCATTTTTTGGCGTTACAGCCCTGAGTGTAGACAGATTTCTGGCAATTCATCTTCATCTCAGATACCAGGAACTTGTGACTTACAAGCGTGTTGTAGCTGCGGTGATCTCAATGTGGGTATTAGCTACATTTCTTTCGTTATTTAGACTGTGGGTCTCTACCGATATCACTTACGTGGTTTTTGCCATCATTGTGGTAGTCTTTCTCGCACTCTCAGCGGCGCTTTATTGCAAGATTTATTCAGCCGTACGGCGCCATAGAAACCAAATTCAAGCCCTGCAAGTACAGCAAGTAGCACAACATGGCGAAATGGCAAATTATATTATTAGCCGTACGACGCCACAGAAACCAAATTCATGCGTTGCAAGTACAGCAAGTAGCAGGGAATGACGAAAAGACAAATTTTGCTAGGCTGAGAAAGTCCGCTCTCGGCACATTTTACGTTTATCTAGTGTTTTTAGCCTGTTATTTGCCCCAGAGTTGTAGTTTGGCTTTTATTACGATATATGGATCAAATAGCGCTACAAAGGGGTTTAGTATTTATTCAGCAACCCTTTTGTATCTCAATTCATCTTTGAACCCTGTTATTTACTGTTGGAAGATGAGACACGTTCGACATGCTATCATGGACATACTGCGAAATGTATTTCCAACACAAGGCTGAGGAAGACTTCGACATTCGAGTGACGGAGACGGCTTTCGTCAGTTACAAAATATGTTTGGTTGCTCAAAAAGCATCTGAAACCTAACAGGGTTTAGCAAAAAACAAGAACCTTTAATGTACTCTTGCACTTAGACGAAAAAGGTTAACACAGAGAGGAAATTAAATAAAGTACTGAAGAGTACTGGCTTCCATTAGCATTAAATGAAAATAAATTATAGGTCGGCAAGAGAACAGATTCACACATAAACAAAAAAAAAAGAAAAAGCACACTATTAGGGAAGTCTATAAAGTTATTATTACATATGAATATAAAAATATTAAAAAAAGAAAAGCATACAATAGATGGCTACGACAACTAATAACACATAAATTATTATAAAATATTATGTATACTCTAAAAGAAAAATAGAAATCTAGAGAAGGTTCAGAAATTAACACGAGTTTTTATTCCGAATTAAAGCTTCGTAGAGTTTTTCATAACCGGATAGTTGCGAAAATAGTTTTGGTTAAATTACAGTATTTTGTATACAGCCGCCCTATTGGTGTCCTTCTTTAGGGCACCAGTATTGCGGCCATAAAATTGAACACGAATGAAGTAGTTTTTACCATCAATATCACTCGCCCTCACTTCATAGCTTTCAAGCTGTCACCTCTTAATTATTATCGGGTTTTAAAATTTAAAAATGTCATAAAAATTTCCGTTTTGTGATAATTAAAAAACACGTTCATCCGGGACATCGCAAAATTTCCGAAGCAAAGCACTTAGAAATTATTGTTTTTTATATCTAGAACATGTGAAAAGTCAGATGAATGTTACCGATATCAAAGAAGAACAAATGACGCCAAGAACATCTAATAAACGTTAAAAGCACTCAAAGCTGCTTGACTGCATAAGTTTTATTTTGTTGTTTTCTTCGAGACCTTAACGTCAGCCATGTACGTATGTAAACTGAATGCGGCTTGCTGCAATGTAGTTTATTATCTGACGAACTGTTCTTTGATGAACAGGAGCGGTCTGTTTGGTTCGCGCTTTTGATATGTGCAGTAGTAAAGAATAAACTATTGGAGAGAAAAATCTATGGCCCTTTTAGTGAATTTATTTAGCCAAAATGCTTATAAACAAAAGCAAAACTATAATGTATTATACTTTAGAAAACTGCTTTTTGTTAGCTGGAAACCTTTCTCCGTACTGACTGGCCGACAATTTGAAAAGTGCATGTGCATGTGTGGTGAGCTTTGTCGCGCGCTTGTGCTGAAAATGTGCTGAAAATGGATTTTTATTCATTCATACAAACCCATATTTACATTTTTCGGACCTATGCTTCAGTTCTGTTTTATACACAAAGCCCAACCTCGCTTGATCGCGTAACAAGGCAGAGCTACAGTCAGCCATTTCAAAAAGTACCAAGAATTTAATATACCTTGCCCTAGCTTCTTTTGTTCTTTCCAAGTTCCGTCCGGACCTTCAGATATCGCTTCCTATTTCAAATTTCAATTTGCCGGCCACAGTTTCTAGCAAACTCTTGAAGAAAGGCCGGAAAACGAAGACAACGCATGTCTACCTCTTACGCTGCGTTATGTTATTTTTAACGCGAAGAGAATTTTGGCAATATAGGTACACGTATGCAGAAGACTTTGCCAGGTGCTTTTACTTAATTTTTCAAACAAAACGTTAAATTCGAAAGAAAAATCAAGAAAACGACATAATACAAAGCAATCATTCAAAGTTTTGTAAATCGAACGCTCTACCGCTAAATAAATTCGCTCCTTAAGCGTTCCTCAGTCAGTTGTGATTTGGAAATATATTTCGCAGTATGTCCATGATAGCGTGTCGAATGTGTCTCATCTTCCAACAGTAAATAACAGGGTTCAAAGACGAGTTAAGTAACATCAGAGTCGTTGAACAAACGGAAAAAGCTTTTACACCGGTAGTTAAGCCAGAGATTGCAACGACAAAGAAAGTGCAAGCACTCGGCAAATAACAGAGCAAGAATAAGAGGTATACATAAAAAGTACCGAGCGCGGACTTTCTTAGCCTAGCGAAATTTGTCATTTCGTCATTCCCTGCTACTTGCTGTACTTGCAAGGCATGAATTTGATTTCTGTGGCGTCGTACGGCTGAATATATCTTGAAATAAAGTACTGCTGAGAAAACGAAACAAGCTATAAACAATAAAGCAATACTGAAGAACAACACTGAAGAAACACTAGAGCCAAGCCACCGAAATAAAGAATAAGATAAACTGAACACCCATATTGAGATAACCGCAGCAACAACACGCTTGTGAGTCACAAGTTCCTGGTATCTGAGATGAAGATGAATTGCCAAGAATCTGTCTACACTCAGAGCCATAACTCCGAGCAATGACGGAACAGAAATTAAGTTCGAGATAATAAGATATGCGATGCATGTAGCACCAGTTAAATCGTTTCCCTGTATCAAACTGACCAACAACCCAAAGAAGAAAGGCTCCACAAGTAAGCCAACACCAAGATCAGAAACAGCAAGACTCAGAAGCAAGGTTTTTAGAGGCTTTGGCAACGATGAAGTTCTTCTCAGGGCTTGGATTGTGACGCTGTTGAATAGGATGGCGGTAATAGTCAGTAAAGCGTTCAAGACACAATTGGCAATGTACCATGAATGTAAGTCTTTAGCTTCAGTATCCGTAGGATGTAATGACGGCAGCTTCTCCTTGCAGATAGGATCTTTCATGCCGGATCTTGTATGTTTTTTGCAGTACGGTTCTTTTCTAATGTCCAGTGCTCCCTGGCGCCGGACGTTTTAACTTCAAAAATGGCAAACCAGGTTTGAAAATTTTCAAATGCCATAAAAATATCCGTTTTGTGACAAGATTTACAAACACGTTCATCCGGGACATCACAAAATTTCGAAACGCAACACTAAATCTATACCAAATTTGGATTGAAACTAATGCTTTTTGTATTTAGAACATGTGAAAAGTCAGATAAAAACAGCCGATATGACAGAGGAGCAAATAACGCCAAGAACTACTTACTTTTAAACGTTAAAAGCACTTAAGTCCATTAGCCCGACCACCAAAAACACCGTACTGTTGAAATCATACTGTACAAGGTCATGAAAGATCCTATCTGCGAAGAAACACTGCCGTTGATCTATCCCACGGATACTGAAGCTAGAGACTTACATTCATGGTACATTGCTAATTGTGTCTTGAACGCTTTATTGACCATTACCGCCATCATGTTCAACGCTTTCACAATCCAGGCGCTAAGACGAACTAGCTCGTTGCCAAAGCCTCTAAAAACCTTGCTTCTGAGTCTTGCTGTTTCTGATCTTGGTGTCGGCTTACTTGTGGAGCCTTTCTTCTTTGGGATGTTGGTCAGTTTGGTACAGGGAAACAATTTAACTGGTGCTACATGCACCACGTTTTTCTTTATGTCATACTTATTCTCTGTTCCGTCATTTCTCGGAGTAATGGCTCTGAGTGTAGACAGATTCTTGGCAATTCATCTCCACCTCAGATATCAGGAGCTTGTGACTCACAAGCGTGTTGTTGCTGTGGTGATCTCAATATGGATGATTAGTTTATCTCTTTCATTGTTGGGGTGGCTTGGCTCTAGGAGTGTTACTTACGTGTTTATTGCCATTAATGGGGTAGTTTCTTTTGCTCTCTCAGCGGTGCTTTATTGCAAGATATATTTAACCGTACGACGCCACAAAAATCAAATTCATGCCTACAACAAGTAGCAGAGAATGACGAAATGCCAAATTTCGCTAGACTTAGGAAGTCCGCTCTCGGTACATTTTACGTATATCTCGTGTTCTTGCTCAGTTATTTGCCACATGCATGCATTTTCCTTGTCGTTGCGATTTCTGGCGTAAGTACTGGTGTAAAAGCTTTTTCGATTTGTTCAACGACTCTTGTGTTCCTGAACTCATCTTTGAGCCCTGTTATTTACTGTTGGAAGATGAGACACATTCGACACGCTATCATGGACATACTCAGAAATATCTTTCCAAGTCACACTGACTGAGGAACGCTAAAGCGAATTAGCGGTAGAGCGTCTCCCCCAGGCTTCCAGATCGCGGACAAATTCGACGCGTGACAACTGGACTTCTCAGCTCTTCTTCGTTAATTTTACTTAATGTTAACAAACTTAGAGCCCAGTTGCCTGCGTAATTTAAATATTTTAATACCTCCAGGCACCATATGAGTTTGTTGAACGTCTTCATTATATAGTGCAGTATTAACAAAAGAACTATAGTGACAGACTGTCGAAAACAGGTGATGTGTGGGACGAAAAATAATAAATTCACTCACGTTCTCTTTCTTTTATTGCGCAAACGAACTTATTGCCATTTTTCTTTGTTTTCTTTTGGGACTTTAGCGTATAATTATCGACTTACAGACGCTGTTAAACAGTTTTTAATATCTCTCGTTCAGACAGCTACATCTAAAATGTGATTGTCGGCAGATGCAATAGCGTTTATTATATGACAAACTGGTCAATACGACAGAGAAGCATCGGATATTCTCATTTGTTACCTACGCTTTGGAAATCTTTCAATACCGACCAAATGATGAATTACTCGCGAATTAATTTTGCCGATTTGCTTTCTTGAAACTTTGTATAAATGTAAATTACTTTTTGTCAAGTGAAAACCGTTTGCCCGTTATCTCTGGTCGAAAATTAAATTTTGGTGACACCGCGTTTTCCGGCCGAGAATACACTTACTTATTTATCGCCAAAGATGTTAAAGAACCAAAAATGCAAGAAACTAATAAACTACCGTATTAGGCAATTTTAGGTCTCTTTTTTTGTTTTGACATATACAGCGCGTGCGCATTGTAAGCTTACACCCCCACCTGCGAACATCTGTGAATTTGTGGAAATTGACTGACGGACTTGAAATAAAGGAGCAATTATTATTTTGTCGATGCCTCTTTGCCTCAGTTGACAGTTGGAACTTAACTGACCCGTATTCAAATTAAAAAAGGAAGAAAATTATTAGTCGATAGATCTACATCAAATAGATGAATTATGGTTTTTATATTACGCACACATCACAACTGTCGCATGACACTACGTACGTTCATACGAAAGTTTCACGTGATTATTTATTGGCAAAAACACATTTTTATATTGAAGCCGAATCAAATTGTTAACTTTATTTTTTTCTCAATAACTGAAATTTACGCCCGCGCGATTTAAAAAGGACAAAAGATAAAAAAAATGAAAAGAACTCAAAACATCAACGCTTTATTGCTCCCTTTCCTTGTCAGGCAGAATGAAGTAAACCAAATTAATTTTCAGGTGATGAAGAACCAGACTCTTGTTGTGGGCGGAAAAATGACATTTACTGCGTGCAAAAACAGACACTTTGTCTCGTAACCTTGGATTTATTCAAATTTAATGAATTTTAATTAAAGATGACCACAACAGATCGCCTATTAAGCGCTTCTCCGTTGCGTTGCTTATTTGGGAAAGTTTCTGCCTCCAAAACTGGAACGGAACAACCAAATTATATAATTATCTATATTAAATCCTGCATCAACCAAAACTGGGTTTTCCAATAATCTCCATTCTCGGACTTGCCTTCTTCTTCGGATATTGCAGTCTTAGATATTCGAATATTACAGGTGTCGGTATTGAGATATTGAATTTTCCGGGCTGTGGTCACGTTTTAGAATTGTAAGCCAATATTTGACTCATTGTTTTTCTACGTGCCCTGACAAACCAGGAAAAATAAACATAAGAAAAACAGCGTACTTTTCAAAGGAACACAAGATCATGAAAAATCCTCTCTGTGACGAATTGCTGCTATATCAGCCCGCTAAAGCCCAAGTTGAAGACTTCTATCCATGGTACATTGTCAGTTGTGTCTTGAACGCTTTACTGACCATTACCGCTATCATATTAAACAGCGTCACAATTCAGGCACTGAGAAGAACTTCATCGTTGTCAAAACCTCTAAAAACATTGCTGCTGAGTCTTGCTGTTTCTGATCTTGGTGTTGGTTTACTGTGTCATCCATTTAACATCGCATTTTTGATCAAGTGGTTACAGCAAAACACAGAAAACTACCCATCTTGTGTTGCGTATACCGCGTTTACCTTCATCACAAACTTGTTATCTAAAGCGTCGTTCTTCAGCATCGCAGCATTGAGTGTTGACAGATTCCTGGCAATTCATCTTCATCTCAGATACCAGGAACTTGTGACTTACAAGCGTGTTGTTGCTGTGGTGATCTCCATGTGGGTGCTAAGTGCGCTTTTTGCTTTATTTAGACTGTTTGTGTCCACTGATATTTCTTACTTTTTTTTCGCCATTAATGGGGTAATATGTTACGTGGTCTCAGCGGTCCTTTATATCAAGATTTATTTAGCTGTAAAACGCCACAAAAAACAAATACAATCCCTACAAGTTCAGCAAGAGGCACAGAACAGTGAAGAAATGGCGGCAAATGTTAGGAGCCTTAGCAAATCTGCACTCGGTACATTCTATGTATATGTCGTGTTTTTGGCCTGTTATTTGCCGAATAGTTTTAGTTTGGCTTTCATTGCATTGTCTGGGTCAACTTCTGTTACAAAGATATCTACCCTGTACACGTGGATCCTGGTGTTATTTAATTCATCTTTGAACCCTGTTGTTTACTGCTGGAAGTTGAGACCCGTAAGACGGGCTGTCGTAAACATACTGCGAAATATATTTCCGAGTCAATTGAATAGAGATTAGAGCTGCACTTGCTCAATATATATCGAGAGCCGGGTATATTGAAGGTGCGGCGTTGTGGTCAGTAAACATGCGTTTTCAGACGTGTTTTTAGAGTTAGCTACCCGACGTAATTGGCAGAGAAATCTGAGAATTAAGACGAAGCCTGGAATGAAGCAAGCAAGCAAGGTCAAGCAAGGGGTAGTCGATCTCGTCTAAGACATTTTCTGGGGAGACATTTTAGAATTCTTGGTACTCTTTTTGACTTTTTCGCTGAAATTTACACTTGAACGGTATAGAGTAGTATAAAGAGAAATGCCAACCTACTCGGTCAATATGTAAACATGTAGGGAGAAAATGAAAATAACAAATCCCGTATTATTTGCCATTGTTGGCGCGTCACAGACAAGAAAAGTTCACCATGTAAACTTTGTTGTAAGAACAAACAACTTAAAATGCAAGGCTAGTACGACGGAAATGAAGATAGGCAGTCTTTCAGTAATATGCCCAATATTGGCCATTAAACTGAAAGCCTTGCCTACTTTATTTTCGTCGTACTACGCTCGTTATGTAAGTTTTTATTCTGCACTTTCAGTGACGTCTAGTAAACGCATCCCCTTCTTCGAGAAATCCGGAAAGAAAGTTATGATGAAATTTGTAAAAGCGTCGACTGGCCCTCTGCATTTTTAATTTGTGACACTTGTTGTGAGAGCTTTATATCACTGCGAAGACATGTAGATATATATTTTAAGTTTAAAGACAAGCGGTTGGACTCTAAATATTCACTAGCCCGAGTAATATTTTAAGAGTGCTATTACCTTAAAGGCTAACAAATTAGTTAAGTTTTGAAACCCTTTTAAACGTGTTGATTAATTTTCATAATCGCTTTTTTTTTTCTGTATGTATTTATCGTCGTTAGCCAAGAGAGATAGGTCTAAACGCAAGACTAGAAAAAACTGGTTTTCGGACGTGAGTGGGAATAATGAATATTAAATACTTAGTTAACATCTGAAAAGAATACTGATTGAATACCGGATTTCTTAGACTAATCGCCTTGGGCGCTTCCTTGTAATTTCAAGTTTTTTCAAGTCAATCTCCATGTTTGAACCGGCTTTGTAATTTATACAATTTTATATTTGGCAAGAAACATGGAGTTATTTTGCCTTTTTTTTGCTTTGTGCGACGTTTATGCTACCTGCTATTTTAGGATATCGAGTTGATTTATATCTGAAACGTCTTGCCGATTCTAAGTGCCGTGTATCTGAGGAGGGGAACGTCATCGAGAGTGCGCGCTTAATCAAGGTCATGTCTTATCAACAATGATGAATATTTTTCAAAGGAAAAAAAAAAATAGAATACTGAACCTCGGTGTTTCGTAGTGATAGTTCATTGGCATAATTTTTTGTTGTTGTTTTTTTTTCAATTTAAGACAATCTTTTTGGTGATTTTTTTAAATTTAAAGCATGTTTAAAATCTGTATTTATTTTGCCTTTTTCCCTTAATTTTCTGGTATTAGCGGAAGTATACACCCACACATTAAGAGTAAGAGCAAAAACAGACAATATCAACGGCTCCTCTCACTTCCTTGTTGCACCTTTTTTCCTTGATTAGTTGGATCTTTGCCGCTAGGCCTTTTTTTAATTATTCTGAGGTGTCAGGCAAGGATTATTCAAACTGGCTAAATTTTAGATGATTAAGACTCTCAAGACAGGTATTTTGACTTGTAGCGATGGTTTTATTATAATTGTGATATTTAAATATAAACGAGATGACAAGTAAAGGTTAAGAAACAGTCTTCGTAGCTAATTTGAAGCGGCCTTTGCGTAGAACATTGGGAAAAAACGTCAGAAACACTTTCCTTTAAGGTCATTGCCCTGAAATAGAACTGAACACAATTTTTTAACCAAACTTCGCCTACTGGTTTATTACGTTAAGGGAACTTAAATTTTGAAATAAAAAAGGGGGGTCACTAGATTCGTTTAGTAGCAGGAAGACCTTGTATATTCCATATAATTCCTTTAAAATTCCTCTACGAGTACTAGCAAAGTACACGTTTTTAGCCATAATTTATTTTTCAAACACAAGAATTGATCTGTTTTCATTTTACAGAAAGAATTAGATCACTACACCCAAAATATGAGAAAAAATTGATAGGTCACCAGACTCGTTTACGAGAAAGCGACACTTTACTTCTCTCGCGGGCTAAGCCACATAGAAAAAGCCGCCATTTTGTTTATGTGCGCGCGCGCTCGCGCGCGCTTATTACGCGTAAAATTCTGCGCAGTAAGGATGCGCAATGCAATACAGGGCAATGACCTTAATTTGACTGCGTGTGTTTTTGTTAGCAACACCTTTCTCGCGCAGTCTTTTCCAGACTCCCAGATCGCAGAGAAATTAGGCGCTGGCAGCTGGACTTCTCATGTCTACTTGTGCTTCTCCCGCACTTTTCTTTGCTCGATGTCCATAATCTTAGAGCCAAATTAACGGTGTTTTCCTCAAATTTTTAATATTTAGCTTCAACCACCGGGAGACTGGTAAATGTTTTGAATACAGGAAAGCGATATTGACAGTGTCGTACGCAAGCAGATAATGTCGGTGACGAAAAATAAGAAAATTCCCTCACGTTCTCTTCCCTTTATTGCGCAAACGAACTAATTGCCTCTTTTTTTCTTTGTTTTCTTTTGGGGTTTTAGCTTATAATTGTGGACTTATAGACACTATTAAACAATTTAATATCTTTCGTTCAGACAGGCAAGTGTCGCCAGCTGGAATACAATTGATTATATGACAAACTGGACCAGAAAAGTATTCTAATATTCCGGGGTTTTTTTCCATGAAACATCGTACCAAAGAAAACTATTTTCTGTTAAGAAGAAACGTTTTTCCCGTTTTCCCTAGCCGATAAATTTGGTCGAGCCTCCATGGTGTCTATGACGAAAAAATAAATAAATAAATAAATAAAAAACATGCACTCATGCACGTTTTCTTTCCTTGTTAATTTTTCTTTTCTTTTCCTTTGGGGTATTAGCTCATAATTATCGACTTACAGACACTATTAAACAATTTAATATCTCTCGTTCAGACAGGTACGTCTGTGTAGTTAATGTCGCCAGCTGGAATACAGATAATTATATGACAAACTGGGCCATTAATAAGAAGAGAAGCGTTCTCATTTGCTCCCTAAGCAATCCTAATTTCGTAATGGGCATGAGTAAAATAAACCACCCGCCAACTAATTTTTCTGAATTGATTTATTGAAACATCGTACCAAAGAAAACTATTTTCTGCTACATAGAAAAAAATTTTCCGTTATCTATGGCTGATAATTTTGGTTAAACCTCCACGAAAGTGAATTGAAAAATTTGTTTGATTAACTTGAACTGAGTTCAAACACAGCTGAGTTCAAGTTAATCAAACAAACTTTTCAGTTTTTCAAGTGAAATAGTTTTATTCATTCTGCTTTGACTGATCTCACAGTTGGACGCATATTAATGAAGAATGGAAAAAAAAAAATATCCAATCTACATTTATTGATGAATGTTTTAATGTGGTTTTTAATTTGCAAGAAACTGAATGCGTTTTTAAATGAAAGAAAAATAGTTTTTGAGCGTTTGTTCGCGTTTGCTTTAGATCTGTATTGATCATATTTTCTTGTTGGGTAAAAATTAAAATATGCACCCACACAACAAGAATAACAGCAAAAACAGACAAAATATACGGATTTTTTGCTTCCTTTCTGTTCAAATTTGCTTTTTTTTTAAAAAAAAAATTGTCATGACGTCCATTAAAGGCAGTTATTTTGACTTGTAACGACAACTTTATTATAATTGTGATAGTTAAATAAGATGACAAATAGACGCCGAGAAAGCAGTTTTGAGAGAGACATTTTCCTGTGAGGTTCGATATTCTTGAAGCGTTTCAACATTATGAAAAATCCTCTGTGTAACGAATTGCTTCTGTTCCAGCCAACGAGCACCGAAGTTGAAGACTTTAATTCCTGGTACGTTGTTAATTGTGTCTTGAACGCTTTCCTAACCGTTAGCGCCATTATCTTAAACGGCGTCACAATCCAGGCGATAAGGAGAACTTCATCGTTGTCAAAACCTCTAAAAACATTGCTCCTGAGTCTTGCTGTTTCTGATCTTGGTGTTGGTTTACTGTGCCATCCTTTTAACATCGCATTTCTAATCAAGTGGTTACAGAGAAACACAGAAAACTACCCAACTTGTGGTGCGTATACCGCATTTACCTTCATTACAAACTTGTTGTCTAAAGCTTCTTTTTTTGGTATCGCAGCTCTGAGTGTAGACAGATTCTTGGCAATTCATCTTCATCTCAGATACCAGGAACTTGTGACTCACAAGCGTGTTGTTGCTGTGGTGATCTCCATGTGGGTGCTAAGTGCGCTTTTTGCTTTATTCAGACTGTTTGTGTCTACTGATATTACTTACATTGTTTTTGCCATTAATGGGGTAATGTGTTATGTAGTCTCAGCGGTCCTTTATATCAGGATTTATTTAGCCGTACAACGCCACAAAAAACAAATACAATCCCTACAAGTTCAACAAGAAGCAAAGAACAGTGAAGAAATGGCGGCAAATTTTAGGAGCCTTAGCAAATCTGCACTCGGTACATTCTATGTATATGTCGTGTTTTTGGCCTGTTATCTGCCGAATAGTTTTAGTTTGGCTTTCATTGCATTGTCTGGGTCAACTTCTGTTACAAAGGTATCTACACTGTACACATGGATCCTGGTGTTATTTAATTCATCTTTGAACCCTGTTGTTTACTGCTGGAAGTTGAGACCCATTAGGCGCGTTGTCACGCACATACTCCGTAATATATTTCAAGGGCACAACTAATGAAAGCGTTAGTTTAAGTGCATAGCGGAAGAGGGTTTGATTTGACAAAGCTTTACATCCTTGCTTTTCATATGACTTTTCGTTTTGACGATAATCTCAAAAGAACTTAGTAAAATCATAAAAGGGTATTCATAGTGCGAAGACGCATTTCGAAGGAAAAATTAACAACAATATCGAGAGCCGTATATATTTGTAGATAGGGCGTTGTCGTTAGGCATGCATTTCAGGCGTTTTCCTTTTATTATAAGAGTTGGCTACAGAATGTTATTGGCAGCTAGATCTGAGAATCAAGACGAAACTTTGTAGTAACGAAGGAAGCCACGGGTGGGCGATCACCTCAAAGAAATGTCCAATCTTGACTTTTTAAAATTCTGTTGTTTGTTTTTTAAAGCGACAGCTACAGAGTAGCGTCCACTATTATAGAGAGGTATGCCTTCCTACGTGATCAAGTGGGACATGGCTTTGTCAAGCTGCTTTGTCAAGGAAAACAAACAAACCAAGTGTGAGGCCTCTTTTGATATTCAGGAAAGGACAATGTTAACATGAAAAGAGAAAATGTAAATAATAAATTTATTATTATTTGCCATAGCTTGCACGCTATACAGATCAGAACAGCTCAGTATTTAAGCCTTATTGTGTATGGGCTACCAGGTTAGTACAAAAATCGAAACGTGTTTAACTTGGTTATTGTTATTTTTCCGTTTGTATATATTGTATATAATCAAGAGAGATAGAGGATAGCCGACCTCCGTGATCAAGTGGGATATGGCTTTGTCAAGGAAAAACAAACAAATCAAGTGTGACGCCCGCCTTTTTGATATTCAGGAAAGGAATATGTAAATATGTACTGTACAGAGAAAATGTAAAAAACAATTATCTTATTATTTGCCATAGCTTGCACGCTATACAGATCAGAACAGCTCAGTATTTAAGCCTTGTTGGGTTTTACTAGCCGTTTGGGCTACCAGATTAGCGCAAAAATCGAAACTTATTAACTTGGTTGTGATATCATAGTAAAACTACAACCTTTATTTCTAGGACTTTTTCTGTCAGTGTATATTCTATATTGCCAAGAGATAAGAGTTAAACAATAAAACTAGGAACAGCTTGTTTTTAAGGGTGAAAAAGAATAATGAAAAATCTCGATGATTTGGTAAGTGCAGAATGCAATATGGAACAATTGAAAGTATGATGTTTTATATATGTTCGTGTTTATTTGCTTTACTTTACTTTCGGAAAACCTGTTCACAGGCTACTTGTATTCTTTCCTAGGTGTTCCTTACGTTAATCTTTGCAAACGTAACACGACACTTTCGTTCGTTTGTAACAAAATACTTTTGTTTTCCTTGAAAATGCCGTAACATGAAACTCTTGTTTTTTGTTTGTTTTACGGCGACATCGATGACATTTGTTTAATTTAATTAAGTTACGGTTTAAACTGCACGAAAGACGATTCTCAAAACTAAAGAACAAATCTAATCAAAAAACATCTTTTTCGAAAGGGTTTTTAAAACGCAGTACAGCTAGGATATTTGTTTCCTGGTTATCAGGTGTTCACGCCGAAAATCCCGGTGCAAGTTTTTGCATACCTAATTACGATTTACGAAAGCGCTGTGAACACGTCACACGCTCACTCAAGCATGAAGCCGAGAAGCACGTAGTGTGAAGATTTCTTTCAAGAAATGTCGGAACCGTCACGAAAGCATGTTCAAACACTAAAGCGGCAGAGGTTTTACAAAATAAAACGGAGGTTAGTTCAACCGATGGAGAACAAATAAAAGGAAAGGAAGTGACGGATGTAACATGATATTGTTGTTTTTTTCTCGCAGATCGCTGTGATGCCTTTTAAGTCTAATTAAATTAACGCCACGGATTCTACAGGAATTCAACCGCATTGAAAAGCACACCACGTTAGGCTTTAATACAAAATTTCTAAACACGTCACTGTTATTTTAATTTTCGATAGCTTGAATTTCAGTTTGTTATTGAAACAGCAAACGAGATACTTTTGTTTTTGTCAAAAACATGTAACATACTTTTGTTTTTGTCAAAAACGGATGTAACATGATGTTTATGGTAACGTGATTTATTTTCTGCAAAGAAGGCGACATTGATTATAACACAGATGTTATCAGGTTATCAATTAATTATGAGATGCTAGATCACCTTTTCTAAGAAAACAGCATTGCCATATCAAGAAATATTTCACATGATCTGCTATGACGCCTTACTGTCTAATTCAATTAATTTGTGGTTTTAACTTGGGGCCACGGAGTCTACACGAATCCTTCTGCAGAAGAAAAACGCAATGTTCGTGATGAAGACTGATCTGCGCATGCGTTTAGCACAAAGTATTTTTTCCAGAAAGAATTGTACCACAAGGAGAGCATAGTGCTTTCTGAAACAAATATATACCTTGAGTTCTTCAATTGTAAGTATCGTAATGGACTCCCCGATTTACCAAGGGCACACGGTCAGGTGCTCTCCATCCCCTCCCCCCTTTACAGAAATAATTAATTAATTGATATTAATTAATTAATTGGTGATTAAAAGTTTACACCGCGTTAGCGGTTTAGTGGTTTAGTGGTTTAGTGGTTTAGTGGTTTAGGGGTTTAGCAAACGCCAACCCACCAAACCATCACAATAGTGCATTCTGCACTAAAAATGACAATTTCTTTACATTTAGTGCGCTAATAACATGAGAGCTGTACAGTCTTATGTAAACAAGTGATGTGTATGAATAAAAATATAAAAATTCCCTCACGTTCTCTTCCCTTTATTACGCAAACGAACTAATTGCTATTATTTGTTTTTTTTGTTGTTGTTGTTAGTTTTTTTTGCTTTGCTGCTTTAGCTTAATTATCGACTTACAGGCGCTATTAATTTAAAGTCTCTTGTTTATCCAAGTAATTGTACAAATTAAATGCCGTCAGCTGTAATACAGTTTATTCTATAACCTGCGATCAGGCTTTCTTTTTTTTTCCGTTGACTCCTCCGCCGCGAGAAAAATAACGCCTGATCGCAGGTTATTGATTCTATGACAAACGCAGACTCGTACCCAGTCGTTACTCTTTTTTTCGTTTTCGCTACGTTCGAAGAGGTTGATGGGAAGGAAATAGAAAAAGTAAAGTAAGTTCGTC
Organism: Oculina patagonica; assembly: GCF_052425735.1. Classification (NCBI taxonomy): domain Eukaryota; kingdom Metazoa; phylum Cnidaria; class Anthozoa; order Scleractinia; family Oculinidae; genus Oculina; species Oculina patagonica. Next base: position 5,449,052 of record NC_135760.1, read on the forward strand.
CTTCCCTTGATGCCTTGCGCGCTGCTCAAAAAGCAACAGTAGCGACTGGGTACGAGTCTGTGACAAACGGATCTGCGATAAAGAGAGCGATCCAAATTTTGCAATATGCACCGGGGAAGATGTAGTGTCAGCGAATTGATTTCGCCGATTTGCTTTCTTGAAACGTACAAAAAATAACTTTTTCTGTAAAGTGGAAACCTTTTTTCCTTATCTCTGGCCGGTGATAATTTTAATTAAACCATGACGAAACTTTTTGTTGTTTTTTTTTCTTGGAATTATAAAGCGCGTTCATTATGTGTGCCCACATCGCGCGTACGCGCCCACAGACATCCTGAACTTTTTAATTGCTTGGTCTTCTCCCAAGCAAATTAAAAGTTAATTATTGTTTTATGCGTTGCATTTCGACTCAGTCGACAGTAAAATGACAAATGTAGCGTTTTAATAAAAAAGTATAGGTTTTAAATAAATATTCAATCTACATTTATTGATGAATGTCTCCGCTACTGAGACGACTCTTTCATTACAACAAAATACTTTTTACATTGAATATTATATTAGTCTAATCGCCCTTAGCCTCCCACGCAGTCGTTCTTAGGGGCGATCGTGTTTCAGTGGGGAGGAGTGAAACACGATCGCCCCTAAGAACGACTGCGTGGGAGGCTAAATCGCCCTGGGCGCTTACTTCAAATTTCCAGGTTTTCCTTGTTAAACTCCGTTATTGAAAAATCTTTATTTTTTATACAATTTCGTTTTTGGTACGAAACCTGGAGCAATTCTGCACTTTTTACTTCATACATTAATTCTGACTGATAGGGGCGGGATTATGTTTTTTTTTGTGTGTGTGTGTGTGTGTGTGTGGATGATCGGCTAGGAATGATAGAGTAAATAATCATGGAGATAGTATTGTGCTTCAAGCCCTGAAGCTAATTGAAACAGCTGGCCTAACCTCGCCCAACCTCATACCCAGGTTCACTCTGCTTCCAGCCGCGAGAGAGCCTGCGAACGCGGTTGTTCCAACGGTTAATGCAGTCCAAACTGTACCCAGTGCTTGAAAGCCGATCAACGTTAATCCAGCTGGATTAAAACTAACCATGTTTCATACTGGATTAGCTTGATTCTTTAGTTGTTTTGAGAGCGGATTATTTCACACAGTAGATAAATCGTTATTCAACCAAACTTGTTTAGGTGAAAAATTTTATCCGCTTCTTTTTTAATCTCCTTCGGTTCTTTTTTTGGCATTTTACTGTTTGATTTGTGATTAGTCAGTAGTAAAGAATTCATGTTGTATGCGTTACGCACTCGCATAACGTAACTAACGAAGGTGTATTACACTCTGCGGTGCGGACTTTGCTAGCGATCCTAGCGATGCTGGCGATCGCCTGCTTGTTAGTGTTTCTTTTGCATACCACCTTGTGGTTCCCAGTCGTTGATACTGAGCGACGAATGCCACGAGTTCTCTCATCAGGGGAGCAGGGATGGCGCAGTGGTGAGAGCACTCGCCTACCACCAATGTGGTCCGGGATCGTCGCATTCTTTCGTAGGGGCATATCCTTAATCATATAACATTACAAGAGAATCCGCTATTTTGCGCCTGCTCTTTTACGCCTATGAAAAAGGCCAACAAACCGGTAATCTCGTCACCATAGGTCGCCGCCGGTTCATTTGGTCAGCAGTAAGAATCGTAACCTCTCCTCGGACCCCATTGTTTTAGCTTGCGCAGAGTAGTACTTGCTTTCTCTTGTGTTTACACTTTTGTTTGTTTTACCAGCCAATCAGATTTGCGGAAAAGTCGAAGCTAACCAGAGGTTGCGCTTCTTGGCACTGACCATAACGTTCGCGGCTTCTCGGAAGAATGACATACCGACCGTTTTAGCTGTTTCATTTATAACAGTCATGTTTTCTTGTTACTTTTTAGGATGGCAAGTTCCCTATTTGTTATGCTGCGATGCATGGTCATCTGACAGTAGTAAGGTATTTACTGCAACAGGAACTTAGCACCGAACGGTTACTAGCGGACCGGAAGGTATTGTTACATTCTTAAATTACTGTCAAACGTTTTTGTTGTTGCTGTATAATGTGAGCATTCTCTCTAGGTTCCCCGATGCGAGCGCCGTAGAGTTACAAAAAAAATATGAGTTGTGAATACTGAAAAAACCTGGCACGTTTAACTATCGCCAGATGCATAAAAAAGTTTCTGTGTAATGCGGGTGTAAAGAATCACAATTTTGCAAAGAATGCAGATCAGGAAATCTTTGAAAGCCAATTTCTCCTTCGATATTACACGTAAAAGAGCTAAAACACTCGCCAAGTACTGTGTAGCAAGCTCTTTAAACGTTTGGAGTCAATTCGTGTATAGCCGGATGCCTTCTCTACGGAAAGTTGTATGCTAATGAGGCAAAATGTAAACACTGATGTCAGCAAACATTCGCCTATTATAAAAAAATAACTTCATGCTATTGTCTTTCTTGTAGTTCTTGTTTGATCTGATGGTCTGTTCGAACTTGGATGAAAACGAATCAGTCATAGACTTTATTCTCCAATGCCCCGCTCCAATCTACGCCGCGGCCAAGCTCTCGAAGCACTACCGCAACGAGTCGACGCGGGAAAAGGAGCGCGGGCGCGACCTGCTGGCGGCGGGAAACGTCTGCGAGAACATTGCGTCAGAGTTGCTGTCTCTCGCATGCGCGGATAGCGCTGAGAAACTGCTGACCGCCATTGATGACCGGGACGTGCCGTTTCTGGATTATCTCATCGAATGCGAGCAAAAGACCTGTGTGTCACACCCTTCGGTTCAAGTTTATCTCGGAGATGTGTGGCGCGGAGATTTTCAGTGGGATGACTGGAAGTACTTTCTGTTGTTTATATTGTGCTTGATTTGTCCGCCGCTATGGGCGTTTCTCTGCCTACCATGGAACGATAGCTATCATAAAATACCGATAATCAAATTCATCTGCCATTTGATTTCTCATTTCTACCTCATCGTACTGTTTAGCTTCACCGTCGTGGTGCCCTGGGAGGATTTAACTGGTACCACACTGCTCCCCAGGTGGTACGAGTGGCTGTTATTGATCTGGTTATCAGGACTATTATTATCCCAGCTCACGGACCCTCACGATCGCGCGGGACTGGGTTGGATCCCGATCATTGTGCTATTTTTAAGCCTGATTGGCATTTTGTTGCATTTAGCGGCGTTTGGTGTCCAAGGGAACTATAGAATCAACGTGATATACTCTCGGAACCAGTTCTTCGCAACATCCATGATGCTTTGCTTTGCGCAACTGCTGGACTTTTTGTCTTTTCATCATTTGTTCGGTCCGTGGGGGGTAATCATCCGGGATCTCATGTACGACCTGGTACGTTTCCTTGTGATTCTGTCAATCTTCATGGTGGGCTTCACCGCCCACTTAGCAGCCGTCTATCGACCTATGTTACAAATCGAAGGCGGGACTGGACTGCAGAACACGACAGTGGATTTCTTTCGCTGCTTCGAGCTGCTTTTTTTCAGTTTATTCGGACTGACAGAGGTTGAGAAGTTGCGACCCGACACCGATGACAGTGCCACGTTTATTCTGGCCAAAGCCACGTTCGGAATCTACAATGTGATAACAATTATCGTTCTCATTAATCTGCTCATTGCTATGATGAGTGACACTTATCAACGAATCCAGATGCAGTCGGACATCGAGTGGAAATTCGGCCGCGCCAAGTTGATTCGAAACATGAAACGTTCCACCACCACCCCCTCCCCTCTGAATCTTGTCACGAAACTCTTTTCGTACTTGCGCTTGCTTTACAAAACGAAATTCAAATGCTGCCGAGCGGACATCATCGACATTCTTCGTACAGACGAACAACTTCCCGACAGCACGTCGATGAATCCGTTGTACGACACGTCCAATACATGGCTTCCGAACGGAGGCCTTCGCCACCGCGAAAGCACTCAGAGAAATGCTCGAATCGAAGAGGTCATTGACTGGAAGACCCTCGTGAAAAAGTTTTTAACTCGTCGTGGTAATAGCAGTGAAGTCGCAACGCATGGCCAAGCCAATCGCGACAAACTTGTGTCGCCACGTGATTCGCACGTGAACATGAGAGGTAGAACCGAGTCTGCACTGGGACCCGGTCGACCTGGCACTTCAATGGGTTCCACCATGTCTCTTCATCGAGTGGTCGCAGCGACGGTGAGGAAGATTGACATTGTGTCAAACATTAAGGATATGAATGACGTTTGATCCAGTTCGCCAGAGTGGGTATCTATCATAATAAAAACGATACGTTTCTAAGAAGCTGTTGTGTTGCGTCGAAGTGCACACATAGTTACTATGAGAGCTTAAACAAACTACGGTAGCAACAAACACGAGAATGTCGCCGAAACAAAAGGTTTAATGAGCAGTACAGTGATTCGTGCGTTATGGATTTCTTTTCCGCTCTGTGGAAATCAACAAGGTAAAATGACCAAATCCTGCGTATTTGGGGAGAGCGCAAACCACGACGGCAAATTATCAATTTCTCTATTTGGATTCAAACTCAGCTGAAACAAAACCGTATAAATCTAGATAATTGTGGAATTCTTAGGTAAAATATTAATTCACTTTTTACTAGGCGTTGTCCTCGACGTCGCTGTTGCCATTGCTTAAGCTCCCTGTCAATTTAAGAACTTCTTAAGTTAGCAATGACTTGTGAGCTAAGTGTTTTATTAGAATAAAAACCATAAACAAATTGTATGATAAACCAATCAGAACTCGGTGTAGAAAAGCACAAGAGAATTTGCGCGACCAAATGTCTATCTGTTTTAGTTTTAAGCCTGATTGGCTGAAAATACACCGTCTTAATTCTGATTGTTTAGCAAAGCTAGTGGCGCGTGTTTTTTCGAACCAATTATTCAGTCGGAGGAACCTGTCTCATTATTGGCAAACCCCGTTTCTGAGTGTTAAGGCTGGTTCACACCTGCGACGCAAATGCAAACGCAAATTAAAGCGACGTTCATACGTATAACGCAAACGCAAGGAAAGTAAGTTACGTAGACGCAGTTGAAAACATTTTCCAAGATGGCGGGCAAGTCACCCTTTGCTTGCTTGCGTTTGCGCTTGCATTTGCGTTAGCAATGTTCACACGCGAAGGAAATGCAAACGAAAGCCAGGTGCAGTAAAATAGACAATTCCCCATCCCTTGCGTTTGCATTTGTGTTAGCAAGGTTCACACATGAAGAAAGCACAAATGCAAGCACAAGCCAGATGCAAGAAAATGGACAATCCCCCGTGCTAATTCACACGTATTTTTCTTGCATTTGCGTTGCGTTTCCATTGCTTGTGTGAACCAGCCCTTACTTCTGTCCAATCAGAATGACACGAGAGTTCTGGAAACTATGGCATTAGCATGTCACCATCAAACTACTTATGTTGCTTACTAACATCCCTGCGTAAACCACGAGCTCAGTTTTTCCGACTGTCTAAAGTCTGCCATTGCAAACCAAAAGTCACGTGACTACTTTTTTTAAGTTGTTAGTCAGTGAATTCTCTATTTTCCAATTGCCCATAATACACTTTGCTTGCCCCCCCCCCCCCCCCCAAATTTTCTTGGGAGGACTGCATATTTTCAAAAAAATAGTTTATGCAAAATTTGGGGAGAAAACAAAGTGCATTATGGGCAATTGGAAAATAGAGAATAGAGCAAGATTTTCTTTTCTGTAAAAAAATCGTAGATTTCGAAGTCAGTCTTGTTTTTGATAGATTTATTTTAATATTTGTGAGACTGTTATTTATTGCTGTAGAAAATCCACAGTTAAAGAGGCTATCGCGAGGTAAACGATAAATATATTTCTAAATGTTATTTAATTCATTCGTAGACTTCAGCCTAGTCCCAGGTGTTCTCTTCCTCTCGCGGGCGAGCGTAAAGTACACGTAAGGGCCTGGGAAGAATTTAGTGGCGTGTTAAAATTTCACACAAAATTGAGTGTGCCGGAAGGGAGTGCCTCGGTTCTAGCTGGAAAAATTCAATCCGTTGGGCCTGTAGCACAATAGTGCGCATGCACAACTTTGATTGATAGAAATTGTTCGAGACTTTCTATAGAGTAAAGATACAAGAACATACATGATTTATATATTTTAGCTGTAAACATGAAACGCTGTGGTTGGTGAAGCTGTAGGTCGTTGGAAATTCAGTTGAGTTAATTAGTCGTAACTATTGGTGTTCCTTTGATGAGTAATTATTGATGTTCCTGAGTGCAGTGACTTGTGATTTTATTGTCGTAGTTAAGTTTAAGATATTTTAAGCGGCTACTAAATTAAGCGAATTTTCTGTTGCAAGAATTACCGAGAGATTTCGGAGATCTCAACTGACATTTATTAGAAATTTTAAAATTTACAGAGTACTCTGATATCAATTGACATCGTTAAACGTGATAAATAAGGTCTAACCTCAGTATACATGTTCATCGTGAGAATTAAACAGATTCGACCGTGACCGTCTCTGTTGTTGCCTTGTTATCCTCAATCTTCTTTTACCTATTGGCCTCTTGTTATTTCAGGGCTCACTCAGGTTCCCTCCATTGTTGCCAAGAGACGTTAAGGTTAAGAATGAGAAAAAAATACATACTTTCTTCTTTCACCGTCGTTGTTAATCCTTACTTATTTTGACTACACTGGTGACGCACTCTCATTCTCGGTTTTAGTATCATGTAGTGACTTGCACACAGTAAACATGGAGCCAGACCCTTTCAAACGCGCGCACAATTGCCCGGGTAATCCCCCTTTTCACGGAGGCATGAACCAATGAATATTGAAACAATAGGAATTTGTAGTTAAAATTGCCCAAACGAGCCATTTTCAAGGTAGACCATTCTGCTCATTAACGGATTTCTATTGTTTCGATATTCAGAGCGGATTTTCTCTGCGTGTCAAACACGCGTGTCTTCGACACTTGCACACAATAAAAATGTAGTTACACCCTTTCAAACGCAAGCACAATTGTCCAGGAAATCCACCTTTTTACGGAGATATTAACGCATTAATATTGAAACCATAGGGATTTGTTAATGAGTTAAAAACTGCCCAACCAAGACATTTTTTAAGGTAGACCATTTTGCTCTTGTTTCAATATTCAGAGAGGTTCTTCCCTGCTTCTAAAAGACTTGTGACTTCGACACTTGCACACAATAAACATGACGCCACAGCCTTTCAACGTACAAACAATTGACTGGTAAATCACTCTTCACAACCCAAGAATGTTGAAACAATAAGAATTTGTAAATGAGCTTAAAACTACCTAAACGAGCCATTTTCAAGGAAGACCATTTTGCTCATTAACGGATTTCTATTGATTCAATATTCAGAGGGGATTTTCTCAGCGTGAAAAACACGTTTGTCTTCGACAGTTGCAGACAATAGACATGACGCCACACCCTTTCAAACACGCACAATTGTCTGAGAAATCCTCCTCAGTTTTCACAGAGATTTACCTATGAATATTGATAGGTAAACAATAGGAATTCGTTAATGAGTTAAAAACTGCCCAAACGAGTTATTTTCAAGGTGGACCATTTTGCGTATAAACGAATTTCCATTTTTTCAATATTAAGATTTTCTCAATGTAGATTTGTTTTAACATTTAAGGATTAAATAAATAACCGCACAACGTTTCGACACCGTAATGGCATCATTGTCAAGTAAGTAATAAAAAGTAGAAAGATAATGTATTCCGGTTGAGTGTCAAATAGCTTCATGTAAAATATAAAAAACGGATAATGACGTAGTGTTCAAAATAAAAGCTGAGTGACAAAGGTGATGATCCATCACCTTTGTCACTCAGCTATTAATTTTGAACACTACGTCATTACTCTTTTTTTTTTTTTTAATTTTACATGAAGCTATTTGACACTCAACCGGAATACATTATCTTTCTACTTTTTATTACTCACCTGACAATGATGCCATGACGGTGTCGAAACGTTGTGCGGTTGTTATTTATTTTATCCTTAAAATTATCTCTGCGTGTAAAAGACTCGTGACTTCGACACTTGCACACAAGAGACAAGGACTCCCATTCAAACGTGAGTTTGATTGACTGGGAAATTTTCCTCATTAAAGAGATACCATCCCTTTCGCCACAGCCAGAAAAATGTTTCAATTTTAGTCACTCAAGTTTCTCATTGTTACGGTTCAATTTTCACAACAGTGCATCATGTTGAAAATGTAGTATTGTCGTGTCCAAAGAAAGTTCTCAACTTTTGGACAGTATTTCAAATAGAGAGACAACAATCTTGGACAAACTCTAAATTGTGTATTGGTGTACACATTTATATTGGGCAGTCGGACTGAAATGTGGAGTATTGGAGAAAAAATTTATTGGAATTAAGTAATAAATGCCCCAATGTAACAATAACACACTACATTAAACAGTCACACAAATTAAAATTTAATCCAACAGTTTAGAGTATACAATGGGAATAGAAAATATATCTGTTTAACTACTTTTTACTTTAAAATTAGCAACTTGAGTGTAACAAATTAATGTTACAAAGTACTTGAAATAACTGTATGCATATAAATTATTATTTTCTCATGGTGTTCACATGTGGCAAGTTATGCTTATTTTGATCTTTGGTCTTGGCCTTTATGTCAGGCTCACCACTGACAAATCACAACATTTTGCTCAACCTCATCCGATCGATAATTTATTGCTAATTATTTATTCACCCCCTTGATTAATCACTTCCCCTCGACTAATTCCCCCCTTTTGTCACACAAAAAATAGAAGAAGAAAAAAAAAAGAAAGAAAGTAATTGCTGCTGGCTATTATTCGAAAATTTTCCTCATTAAAGAGATACCATCCCTTTCGCCACAGCCAGAAAAATGTTTCAATTTTAGTCACTCAAGTTTCTCATTGTTACGGTTCAATTTTCACAACAGTGCATGCATGTTGAAAATGTAGTATTGTCGTGTCCAAAGAAAGTTCTCAACTTTTGGACAGTATTTCAAATAGAGAGACAACAATCTTGGACAAACTCTAAATTGTGTATTGGTGTACACATTTATATTATATTATTTATATTATCAAATTGTACTTTTTTTTTTTTTTTGTTAGCTATAGGAATTTTTTGTCTTTTTATATTAATTGTAAGTTTTTAGCTTTAGGAATTTTTCTTTTTGTCTTTTATATCAAATTGTAATTTGTTTTTATATTTAGTTAGTATTAACAGGTGAAGAGCCATGTAGTATGGATATACTGTTAATAAACCATTATTATTATTATTATTATATTATTATTATTATTATTATTCGAAAAATATGGTACTTCCTAACAGATCTGATTCGCTCTCATTAATAGAATACGCCCTCCAGCACCCCTTTCCCGATCGGTCATGCGATGGAGTGAAAACTGGTAACGAAGGTTAGAGCCCAGTTTGCTGTCGTCACTATCGCTTAAGAAACCGTTCAAAATTAAATCGGGATATAACCGATATCGATAATTCAATTGTCGATGTCGGAAATGAATTATCGTGGTCGGAAATAGTCCCGACCTCGATAATTCCTCTTTTTCTCGGGTCTGAATTAATTCCGATATCGATAATTTATTTGCGGGAGTTGAATTATACCAGGGTCGGCTATAAATTTCTGGGGTCAGGTTTTCATGCCAGGGAAGGGGAAAGCCTTTTTTTAATTCTGACCTCCGAAATTTTTTACCTATTTTCGATATCCGAATTTCTATTACCATGTATAACTCAATAAATACCGGTGTCCATTTATGATTTTGCGATGGGGGTGGGGGTGGAGGTGGGGGTGGGGGTGGTGGTGGGGTTGTGCTGTAACCGAGAGTAAAAATGTATATTCTACCCCTTTCCTCTCTCTGTTCTTACTATCTTTTTAGTGGGAGGGGAGGGGGTTAGGGGGTAGTATAATGACGAGAAGTATCTTTGCCAAAAACGATGTTACAAATTTCCCTAATGTATTTAAAAAATTACAAGAAAGCTAGTCTAAGAACGTTGCCATTAACCAAATATATGTTATTTTCTCTTTTAAGAAACGATTTCTACTTTTTCCAGATAAGTGTCCAAAAAAACTTTTACGGCCAAAATGTGCTGTGTTGATTCTTTCACAGAACAATAGCAGATACCGATTACTTCTTTTTTGTTTCTGGTGTGTTTTTTATGAAAAATAAGCTGAATGTTGAAACTTTTCCTTAAATTCCTCAAAAATTTTCGCCAAACTTCGTTAATCTTCCTTGATGTTCAAAATATAGTCGTAAACGTTCGTATATAGCCTTCAAATAACGCGAGTTTTTCGAAGTATGAAAAGTTGTCCAGAATCTTTGTTATAGTTTAATACTTGTTTCCTTTTTTGGAATTTAAGCATAAGGTTGGTTTTTTTGATACCTATTGTAAATGCGAACAAATGCTATGATGCGTTGTGATATCTCGTGATACCTCGTTAGGGCTAAGACAGTTGGAAAAGTGACCTCTTCAAATTTGTTATCCTTATTTATTCATTGGAAGAGAGGGCACTAGTCGTCTAATCTTATCTAAAGACGTAAAGGACGCCGAAATACTTCTCGACTCTCTTCTCAGCAATGTTGTGCTAAGGGGTCTGCTAACTCAAGTAGAATGCCAACTCTCAGGCCGCCTTTTTATGGGCCAAAAATTTATTTGTCCAAATTCGAGTTTCCGAGTTTGTGCATGAGGTTTTCATTTCTTTTTCAGTAACAAGACGCAACGGTTAACAGTTTTAAAATATTTATTTACCAACTCTTTGCTACAACATCAATAAAAAGGTCAAACAAAACGTCTGCTAAATACCACACATGTGCATGAATAGGGTTTTTCGCACACACACACTTATTGCATGGTAGGCCTTACCAGATTGTGCGCGTAAAATCTCTTAAAGGGTTCTCACTGGGATGCCAAAATGTAGCTTACCCCCCCCCCCCCCCTCCCAAAAAAAAATCCAAAATCCAAAAAGTTACCCCAAAGTTATTGCAATTTGCCCAAAAGTTGGCAATCTGGAAAGGCCTACTCATGACTTAACTCGGATTTGATTCGCCATACTATTCAACACACTGTTTTGAATAATTAATAATCCTAGTTGTATTTGTTTCAATTTTTTTGGGATTATTTCCGATGTTTTAACAATAAAAGATGTAATAGATACTGGAAGTAAAACATCGCTTCTTAGTGATCATCTTCGTGTTTATTATGTACCTCATTATGTTAACATTTTCGCAATTCTCAACTGTAACTTTGATTTGATTCTTTCAACCTTTTCTCACTTTAAATAGTTTAATTACGTAAAAATGCATAAAAAGCATAGCATTGTTAAACTCTGAACTGTAACTTCCAGTGGTTTCCCAATTATCACTGCAAATTTTTACTTGCAACTCCTCTTGAGTATTAAACTCTTAAGTATTGACATTTTTTCTTAAGTATTTGCATAATAATCTGTCCCTTTTATTGAACTGTCCCTCTAGGGAAGACTTCATTGCATATCAAATAAATTCACTATTAAATTCAAACTGGTGGCAAGTCCATAAACGTTTCTTTTTAGATGTTTGCGTTTACATCGAAATGTCAATTTTTTCGATGAAAACTTTGATGATCAACCAAGCCCTTTCTTCTGCTCTTTCTTCCAGGGTCTTAAGTTTGATTTCGGTTCCAAACATCTGCCCTTCTTTAATTCTTTCGTCTTCCAAGGTGAAGACGTCATCCCCGTCCTGTCCGGCAATTAAGAATCTGCCAAATTAAATTATTAAGAGGGTATATTAAAGGGGCTATGTCACGGTATGTAAGTCATTTTTCTGATTGCTTTTAAAGCTAAAGAAACCTGATCAAGATAACAGTTTTCCAAGATAGGAAAACATCAACGGAAAGACAAAACCCCGAAAATAATAAAGAATGGTTACAAACTTAAAGAAAGTGCCATTTTTTTCAAGTTGACTTGTCCGTGTCGTAGCCCGTTTAGTAGTCAATTTTATCTAGGTGGTTTAAATCATACAGGCTAATAAATCCAAAAAATGCACAACTGATATTTATAAAATCATAAACAGGCAAGGTGTTTTAAAATATCTTTATATATCTTTAGAAAGCCTTCTAGTGCAAATTTTGTTAGTACTGCTAATTCTAATTCTTAGCTCGTTCAGCAATAAATAGAATGCTTGTTCTATTAAGGTGCACGAAATTATTTCGAACTGTAGCTTACTCGTCAAAATGACATAACTTAAATTACAGTTAGTGAAAGTTGAAACTCACCTGATTGCAACTCTAATCGAATTGACTGCTGACCTCAACTGTAGGTAGAGACTGCAGTTTGGATTATTAATTTTAAGGACCATCCTCCATCGCTTCCCATCCATTTCAAACACATCACTTGTCATTGGTTCTTTATTCATTTTTTCAGCTGCCCTCTCTTTAAAGCTGTCTATCGTCCACGAAAAACAACCCAGGGACAATGCTGTTTTTTTTAAAAGGGCCTTCTTGTCCTGCAACATTCAAATTGCGAATGAGCTCTTAGTTCTCTAATTCTTTTGGCGTGTTTGCTTAAGCGAACAAATTCAGATTTCCCAAGGCTAGTGTCCTTTAGTTAGATTTTGTTTAGATTTTCTTATGCCCCTGCTTGCGATGGCTGTGCCCAATAAATATATTTTGCATAACTTACTTTGCTTAAAAGGGCTTGCTGCAGAGCTGCCCTTTCCTCAAGAAGAAGAGCGACGTGCTTCTCAGCGTGATCTCGGTCGTGCTTCTCCATGCTCTGGCTGTTACCCCAAAAGTTACAACCAACAATACTGCACTCTCGCTGCCTCATTTCACAGGCACTAAGATGTACTTGCAATTCTTTCCTGTAGGTAAAAAATTGTTGATGTTGTTGATGGGAATGTTAATGAGACCGATTAACTTGATTACCGTTGTCTTGTTAACATCCTGGCTAAAGTGATTATAATGCTCTTCTTCAAAGAAGCAGTGATAACTCGAAAAAACAAGCTTTGAATAACAAATAGTGGCATAACTTTACTTTAATCGTGTCTTGTTTGTTATACTCTGTAACTTCATTGCAACATTTCTTCCACTTTGCCCAGTCTCTTAGCTCGATCAGCCTTCACTATTTCTAATTGACAGTGCTCGGTTTTCCACTGTTATTTTTTCCATTGCAAGTATTTATAATTTTGTGAAAATAAAGATTGTAGGAAATAAAGATTGTTGTTGTAGACTTGTTGTGGAGAACTATAATATTAGATAGGGCTTGCGCACGCGCTATGTTATCATATTTCTCATATAGGATCATACACCTTTAAGGGTTGGCGAAAAAAAAAAAAAAAATTGCACGCGACAGGACCGAATTTGTTGCGTGCACTTTTGTCCTTGTTATTGAGTTTTGCAAATTCTTGTAAAATTCACTATGGCTAAAGGTAGCTTCCACATGTCCAAAGAGAAAGAAAACCCCCTACCATTCGGTCTTGTCGCGTGCACTATTGTAGTTCTTTCCGTTAATCTTTCGATTCTCAAAATAGCTGTATACAACGCGCCCGTGGAATAACTGTTGAGTATACAAGGGAAAGTCTCGATCTTGTTAATAGTTGGCTCGCACGGAGTGTGGGATAGTGTGATAATGCCCTACAATTAAATGAGTGTGAGCTGTATGTAATCAATTAATTATTTTTCTGCTATCCTGACGAAGTAAACGACTTGCTAGACACAAACGCCACGAGCTGCTGCGATTTACTAGATAAGAAGTCTGTTTTCGTCGTTTTTGCTTAAGCTCCCGGCTAGAAAATGATGAAAAAAATGAACTGTTGGGCTCAAGTCGTACTTTTTTGGATATTGTTAAAGTCATTCTCGTTGAGGTCGCTCATTACAGTATTAAAAGCACGTTAACAATAAATCTTTTTTGCTTAATTACGGTTGTTTTGGTAGTGTTATATTTTGTCAGCACAACAGAAAATTAAGCGTTAATCTTAATCTTTGAATTATCCCAATAATATCTCAAATATTAAACTAATCTTCAAATAGTTGAGCAGATAGAAAAGCCAAAATATCATGATCGAACCGAACTGATTATAGTAACAGGTGCGCACCGAGCTAAATGTTGTGCTATATTGTGCTGGTATCCGGTCGCTTCGTTCCAAGGTTACTTCGTTCCAAGTCACATCGTTTCCACTGTTGGTCAGATCGTTCCCCCCAAAAAAATTCACATCGTTCCAACTAAAAGTTACTTCGTTCCATCGAAAGATTCGATCGCTCCAAAAGAAAAAAGTTAGATATAAAAGACGATCCAAGTCATAAAAGGTTTTCAACTCAACTAATTTGCGTTTGATTTACCTAAGGCTCAAGGCTAAACGCATGTAAAGGAGTTTATATCAATTTTCTCACTTTTAAAGCCACACGCAAAGTGCGAACATATGCTAATTGGAGGTGTGATATTTCATTAATTGCTTGTTTTAAGAAACGCAACTTCCATAGTTGATTACTCGTTGCTGTTCTGTTTCACGTTTATCAAACGGCAAAGTAAGACGTAAAAAAAACTGCATTGCTCGTATTGAACAGTCGATCGCATGGATTACAAAATTTAACAACATCGAGTAGTAATGATTTCAATAATGTTTCCTTATAAACATTCTCTTTAGGAAATTAATATAACGCTCTGACTTTTCGATGGAACGAAGTAACTATTATTTGGAACGAAGTAACTTTTACTTGGAACGAAGTGACTTTTTTTTGGAAAGATCTGACCAAAAGTTAGAACGAAGTGACTTGGAACGAAGTAACCGTGCAACCTTTTCTGCCTTACCTTTTCGGTCGCAGGCTACACTTCAACGGGCAGCTCATCGTGGTCTCTGGGCACATTTGCTCAATGTGCACGTCTTCGTTAGCAACAGTTGTGTCGCCGTAGCACTTTTCACAAGAGATTATCCTATATAGGCACTCCTCGGCGTGGGTTCGCTTATCCTTACGTTTCACCGTTTCTTTGCATCCCTCATTGTAGCATTCCCGCTCTTCTTCCGGACATTTATGTTGAATTAATGCTTCTACTACGTCCTCTCGCCCGCAAAGGTTGCACCTCGCGCGTATCTGCGCAACGAGCTTTTTCACGGTATAATTCGTCTGGGAAGTTCCTTTTATAATATTTCTGCAGTACGGACATTTTTTAATGGCTTCTTGTCTGACTCTAGAAACACAAGAATTGCAGAATGTGTGCCCGCATTCGGGCAGGATGACCGCATCCAGCATGAGTTTATCGCTGCAACAAAAATCAATGTATGTCAAAACTGATTTCAAAGTTACATTGTGCATACAGCATTTATTTATATCTTTTCGACCATCAGTTTCTTATTTTGACAAAACCATATCATTCGCTTGAACTTGTTGAAAGTGTCAGCAAAGTCGCCAGTTATCTATGCTTTAACGCTCTAATTGTTGAAGTCTTGCGCGTTCAAAAAAATAAAAAAACACTGCATGTTTTATTTAACTCTTATCTCCTTGTTGTAAAACAAATCTAAGTTATTACTTACCAGACATAACACTGATAATCGCCAGAAACGTCTTCGATTGGAGTTAAATTTTCCATGAGAAGACTTGCTTGAGATTACTACAACTCTTAGCTACAACTGTCTGTTGGGCAGTGATCGATTGTGATTTATTCGCGAGTTTGATTTTCCCGTCAGGACCCCTGGGACTACTTAAATTTAGTAAATACTTGCTAATTAACCAGCCTCTTATCACACACAGCATGATGCATCAGTTATATAACGATCTTCAAAAACGATTAGCTAGTATAAAGATATGTGACTTCAAATACATGTTTTTTTCCTGCAATGACATCCTATTTTCGCTAATGTACGCTTTAAAAGCCAAGAATTTCAAGATGAAACACAAAGACGCTGGCAACGTATGACAATAAAAAGCAATTGAAATGTGAGATAGTCATCGCGACAATGCTTTTTTCACGAGGTAAACGGATCCAGCAGTCTAGAGGAGTGTGCTAGGGCACTTGAGATGCCGTCGTATTGAATAAATGTTGGAAAACCTTCCTTAGGCCTTAAGCCAAAATAGCGGCAAAACACGAAATTTTCGTGTGTGCGTTGAAAAGTGCATTTAAACGACAGTAGAGTTCGAACTAAGGCTCCTAGTTGAGAAAAACTTCAAAAGATTGTATCTTTCTGGATACTCTTTCACGAGAGTGCAAGTAGATAAACATACGCGTCGACCAAGCAAGAAAGAAAAGAACGAAAAACTTTTCCAATGATTTTCAAAATCATTTTTTGTTGCTTTTGCATCGAAAGAATATGAACAAATGTATTTGCTAGTCGGAAGCCTCAAGCAGAGCCATGCCGCCCGTATACTCACGGAGCTTCTACCGATTTCGGTCCTGGGGCCCGTTTCTCAAAAGTCCCGAGAATGTTTCGGTCTCGAAAACTTTTCGGGGCTGTTTTCGGGCGCGTTTCTCGGGTTCGGAAAAACGTTTCTCAAAAGGTCCGAAAGAGTCCCGTGTTTTTCAGGGAGGTTTTCGGGATTTGTAACGCAAGAAATAGCGCGTGCTTCAATTTTCCAGCCTGTGATTGGTTCAAACATTGCAATTGACTTAGCACTGAGTTGGGTTTGTCACGTACGCATCAAATTCAAAACTTTTTCGAAGAATCGTCTGCAAAGTTGTACAGTTTCAGCAATGTTTATTTTTTAACACTGATTCACCTCTGGGCTACTTAATGTACGGTAGCCCTTGATGTATGTGTTTTTAAAAAGCGTTTCTGTTTGTTTAATTTTGTTTATTCGCGGCTTGTGAGTTACGAAGCTCGCGCTACAAACAGCCATTGTCTTGTTGTTTAGCCTTGAATTTGGTTGAATAAAGTTACTTTTGGTTGAATTCTTCTCCATCATTGTCGCTCAGCACTTTGACGGACTTGCTGTACATACACTGAATGAATTTCGGAAGTTTTTGTAAACAATTTCAGGCGGAAAAAGTCGGCGATCAGGTACGTTTTTAAACCGCGCTACGTTCTCTTCGCGAAGTAAAAGTTCTTGTTGGCGCGCCGGAGTTTGTTTTGAAATTTGTCAATTAAACAACCTAATTCTGCTAGACTTCTTTCTCTCTCACATCCTGTAATGTTGTCCTGTTCATACAAGCTTTTCACCGCTCTTTGTTTTCAAAAAAGTGCTTCGGAGATGCAATTTTATAGCGACAAAATAAGTCCCGAGAAGTGTTTTCGGAAGGTCAAGAGCTCCCGCAAAGTTTACGGGTAAAATGAAGTGATTTTCTCGGGCACGAAATGCTCGGGCGTTTTGAGAAACACAAAAAAGAGTTTCTGGAGCTTTACGGGACCGTTTTCGGGCCCGAACTGTTTTCGGGACTTTTGCGGAACGCGCGCCAGGGCACCTACTACTACCCCAAATTTTTTTTTTTTTAAATTCCATGTTCAGTCTCAGTTATGTTTGCCCAACTCTGCTTCCTACATGGCGGCTTTTATGACGAGAAAGACTATACATTTAAAGAACCTCGGAACTGACGAGGTTGATTTTATGGAGAATGTGTCCAAAGTATCGATACTTTTCAACATTGTCAAAATAATGATAATGATAATGAATTTATATAGCGCATTTTTCATGTGCATATGTTCAAATGCGCTGTACACCAGACCACAACACCGGGAGCTTCGTGTCCTACTCTTTTCGAATAGTGTGTGGGTTCTCAAAATACCGGTCTCTCTAATATTTGGTATCTAATATCGGGCCATCCTTCTGGAAAAAGAGGGTTTTTTTTTTTTTTTTTTTTTTTGGGGGGGGGGGGGGGTTGGGCCAATCATGTTAAGTACGTTCGCGCCAAAATTTTCTTGTCGATAGATTGTTGCTGAGGTCAGATAATGAGTCACTTGTGTCAGAAATGCACAAAAAAAATGTGGTCGCCGACTTCAGTGCGCGCGCTCAAAGTGTGACGTGTCATGGCATTGCGTGGATAACGTGAGCTGTATTGATGCGAATAGAAAGTGAACATAGATTTTTTTAACCAAACTTCGCCTATTAGTTTATTATATTAAGTGAACTTAAATTTTGACATGAAAAAGGGAGTCTCCACATCGGTTTAGGAGTAGGAGGAACTTGTATATTGCATATGATTTCTTTAATTCCTTTGAGAGTACTGGCAAAGTACACGTTTTTAACCATAATTTTTTTTTTCAAACATAGGAATTGATCTCTTCATTTTACAGAAACAATTCGATCATTAAACCCAAAATATGAGAAAAAATTGATAGGTCACTATACTCGTCTAAGAGAAAGAGACAATTAACTCCTCTCGCGGAATATAAGCCGCATAGAAAAAAGCCGCCATTTTGTTTATGTGCGCGGGCTCGCGCGCGCTTATTACGCGTAAAATTCTGCGCAGTAAGGTTGCGCAATGCAATACAGGGGACGAGTTTATACCGAAGATTGGACCTTTTTAATAGTCCTTTAGTTGAAAATTCGAAACACAGGAAGCTAGAGCCCTTCCTCGGTGTTATGAGAAAGCCATGAAACATACGTGATTACGGTAGGTGTCAATTTAAAAACTTTTTTATTCACGAGGTTTTAAGTCGTTAAGTCTTACAATTAGAGTATCAGTATTAAACTTGATGATGTGGCTTTTGTAGTAAATGATACGCAAATCACCCAACCATATAAACCTTAAAAGGGACCATTCTTAAATGTTTTGTTGATGGCGAAATTTAAAGATGAATTACAGTCCGTACTGCGCAATCTCGGCTGCAATGTTTATGTGAGCCTCACAAACAAAGCAAAACTAAAAATTACGTGACAAACTTATCTGTTTCTTCATTATTAACGCCAGATATCCTTGCAGAACAAATAATAACAAGTAGAAGAACCTTGACGCTATTTCAAACCGACGTTCCAGCTCATCGGAAGTTCTTGAACGAAGCGAACTGTAATGGCGGACTAAAAAACCTCATGTATGCTGTCACCGAAGTGTAACGTTTCAACGAATTCAAAACAAAAACGTAAACAAACCCCGAGTCTGCGCAGTACGGACTGGAAATCAGCTTTAAACAATTTGGTTCACCCACAGCAGGTTACCGTATTTTCTCGATTAAACGCCGGGCCCCGAATAAACGCCGGGTCTGCAAGTTGTATTCGAAAATAAACCCCTTAAACAATTTTTAAAGGTTTAATATGATTTAAAAACAATGTCTAATTATAAAGCTGCCAAGAATAATGAATAAACATCGTTTCTTAGAAACATAGGGCTTGAAAAAACTTCTATCGGGCCAAGTTTGAAATAAACGCCGGGGGCGTTTAATCGAGATAATACGAGAACCCATTTGCACTTTGATTTTGAAAGACAATTAATAGTGCCCTTTTCCCAACAAAACAGTTGATGTTTTTTATTAGATAGACGTCAAATCTTTGAGAATTAGCAATATCTGATTGAGCCATTTAATGGCCCAATCATACATTGCTAATTTTGAAAATATTGATACCTGATCAAGATGTATCACAATTTTTCATACGATCAGTCCATTCCTCAAATGGAGAGGTTTAAAATGCTTGACACAAAATGATAAACAGAACATGTGTAGAATATCTTGTTGTTTAAAAAAATTCTGATGTACAGTTGAACCCCGTTATTTCGAACCGTCAGGGGAAACAGAAAATAGTTCGAAATAGCGGGAGTTCGAAATAGCCAATAGTAAATGACTGAAGGGCAAATCCAAGGGAAACGGGTTTTAGTTTGAATTAACGGGGAAATCGAAATAACCGAGTTCGAATTAGCGAGGTTCAACTGTATTTGTATTTGTATGAAATTTAAATTTCAACTGCTTTTTGCCATTTTTCTTTCTTTTTCTTTCTGTCGCCTCTTTTGTCTTTTACTTAGCGGTAATTCCTTGTTTTCTCCTTCTTCATTTTTTCGTTCATCTTTATCTTCATATTCTGCTTTTTTCTCTCTTAAACTTTCTTCTTCTTCTTTTTTCTTGTTTTCCTCTCCTTCATTGCTGGCATTTGGTTGCAACATCTCCTAAAATTACAACAAAAAATGTGGAAGTATCATTGGCTAAATTATGCGATCCTACAAAGCAATAGTTAGGTTGTATATTCATGCAAGGTTAGTCGGCTGTTATTTGTCTTTTTTAATTTTGTTATGATTAATCAATTTCAAATGGATGTAAGATGTAATGATGTCAATAGTGTTGATTTTAATTATGTGTTAAATTTAGTCACTTACATAATTTTAGTTCTTGTTTTATCATGTTTATATATGTATATATAGAAAAAAAAAGCAACCTTTTTTTAAGTTCTTAATAAGAATTAGCAAATAACCAATATGAATAGGAACACACCTTCCACCCCAACTCTAGACATTGAAAGCTCCAGGTGCGTACACCTTCCACTCCAATGCTAGGTCATGTTGAAAGCTCCAGGTAATGCCCCATTCTAGGACCGCCAAAAATCAGAGGAACACACCTTCCACCCCAACTCTAGACATTGAAAGCTCCAGGTGCGGACACCTTCCACTCCAATGCTAGGTCATGTTGAAAGCTCCAGGTAATGCCCCATTCTAGGACCGCCAAAAATCAGAGGAACACACCTTCCACCCCAACTCTAGACATTGAAAGCTCCAGGTGCGGACACCTTCCACTCCAATGCTAGGTCATGTTGAAAGCTCCAGGTAATGCCCCATTCTAGGACCGCCAAAAATCAGAGGAACACACCTTCCACCCCAACTCTAGACATTGAAAGCTCCAGGTGCGGACACCTTCCACTCCAATGCTAGGTCATGTTGAAAGCTCCAGGTAATGCCCCATTCTAGGACCGCCAAAAATCAGAGGAACACACCTTCCACCCCAACTCTAGACACTGGAAGCTCCAGGTGCAGACACCTTCCACTCCAATGCTAGGTCATGTTGAAAGCTCCAGGTGATTCCCAAGCTTTTTCCAGTTTCTGATTAGTGCCTAATGCTGTACAACTTACATTGACGTGGAGAAAGGTTGTCTTTCTTTTCTAAGTCAGTGCTTGTAATTGGATAAATTTATTAACTTTATTTATTGTGCCACTCCTTACAATACACTAATGACAAGTAAGGTTGATGAACAAGACCAACATCTCTAACTTATTTACACTTACCTTAAAAACCCAGCTTATGATCTACCCACCAACCCAGCCAACCTACCAGCCAACAAGCCAACCAACCAGCCAACCAAATAATGCAATGCAACTGCCTACCAAACTGCCCAGCCATATACCACAGGCAAACACAACACAGCCACATCACTCATTTGCTCTTGTTCACCATTCCTTAAGTGTTATACAGTTTAGATCTCAAATTTAAATGCATGTTTGTTGTGGTTTAACTTAGTTTATAATTTCAGCTTTATTCTTAAAAATAGAATATAGCGTGGAATGAAATTTTCATGGGATCTAATTTTTTTAAATCCACAGATTTTTCAATAAACCGTATTGTGCACATCATTTTACAGCTCCCTTAAAAATAAACTCCCATAAAGTTTCATTCCATACTGATCTAAATATACAATTTAATTTTTACTGCAGTTATATGTATTAAAATTACAATACCGTAATTACAACTCCCTGGAGTGGCACATAGACCTTATAGAAATGGCTCATAACTTACACATGATGTAAACTATTTTTATTTCGATCCTTACAATTAAGTTTAGTTAACTTGATCCTTACTTTCTTTTCATTGCTTTAATTCATAACAATTTTAATATTTCTGTTTCTTTTACCATTTGGTGATAAGTATTATTAGAGGATTAATATAATAATTATTGTGTTTTAACATAAGAGAAACAATCATGTTACAATGATGATGGCAACGATTATTAGAAAAAAATCTCTATGCGTGCTAATTATAATTATTGTTGAAACAATGCAATTATTAATCAGAATAATAAGAATGTTTAAATTGTGCAAAATAATTACAAATGTGCAGCATCTGTAGACTAGAGATTGCTACTAATAATTATTACATAACTGCTGTCTATGTGCCCTGACTGCCTAACCCTAGCAACCCTACTCTTGCCTAACCCTAACAGCAGTCTGTTGGCTACAGATGTTGCACAATGTTAGTTATTAAAAGTAGCACTTGTTAATGTCTTAGTCATCAATGTGGTTATAATAGTTATCATGGTAATTATCAGTAGCAAGACATCAAGTGCATTATGGTTTGGATGGTTAAGCCTCTACCTGTAAGTACTTCACATGTACTCACTTTGTGTTTGTCTTTTTTGCTCTTTTGTTTTTGTTTACTTTCATCGAGTCCTCTTTTTCCTTCTCCCCCATTCTTCTCCTTTGTTTCTTCTCCATTCTGTTTTTGCTGTGTTTCCTTCTCCTTTGTGTGATAATCCTCACCAACTGACATTAATCAAGCAGTAAGAGTGTAAGTAAGAGTGATTAAGACATATTCAGGTCAAAGCCGAAGCACTCCAATGCTAGGGGGGGGGGGGGGGCAATATATTTCACAGCCATATCTAGTGGAGAAGGGGGGTGGGGAAGAGGAGGGGTGCACAAGGACAAATAAATTTCTAACATAGAATGTGATTTTGCTGGGCTATTTCTCTAGTGTATGGTTACCACAGGTTATGAAATTTTGTGGGAATTTATAATAAATTTCTTGACCATATGCGAAAAGTCAAAATTGTATTCTGAGTTTGGAGAAATTGAGAGAAATTGACGATTGAAGTGAGGGAGAGCAAAACTGATACTGCATGTACATGTTCCTTGCAGCTTAAGGGATTTCAGAATGTCTTGCTATATTGCAATCATGCATCTCGAAAGTATTCTGTGAACAGCATCCATCTACCCAGTCACCACCAATAATTTTCATAATCCCTCTAGGCCATGAAAATGATGTTGTCACCTTTGATGTCTCTTTAAATTAAACCCACCAAATTAAAGGGTGACTTGTTTATGGTCTCCATCTATCTATTTAAACATGCTACTCACTTTAACTTTCAATAGTAAAGAGACGGACTCGATCTATAGATCTCTAGTTAAGGATGTTGCTGAATCAAATGAAATGTTGCTACAAGACACAGAGACAAACAGACTAATACCTAATTCAACTGTTGAGTTTTGCCCTTGAGTTTCAGGAACAGTTCTTTCAAATGAAACCTAAAAAGATAACAGCAAATTGTGGAAGTAAAATCAGATAAAAATAGTTATTCAAAAAAACAAATTTGTTAACATCTGTATACCGAAGATTGTTTCTGCACATTATGTGGTTATAATAGTTATCATGGTAATTATCAGTAGCAAGACATCAAGTGCATTATGGTTTGGATTGTTAAGCCTCTACCTGTAAGTACTTCACATGTACTCACTTTGTATTTGTCTTTTTTGCTCTTTTGTTTTTGTTTACTTTCATCGAGTCCTCTTTTTCCTTCTCCCCCATTCTTCTCCTTTGTTTCTTCTCCATTCTGTTTTTGCTGTGTTTCCTTCTCCTTTGTGTGATAATCCTCACCAACTGACATTAATCAAGCAGTAAGAGTGTAAGTAAGAGTGATTAAGACATATTCAGGTCAAAGCCGAAGCACTCCAATGCTAGGGGGGGGGGGGGCAATATATTTCACAGCCATATCTAGTGGAGAAGGGGGTGGGGAAGAGGAGGGGTGCACAAGGACAAATAAATTTCTAACATAGAATTTGATTTTGCTGGGCTATTTCTCTAGTGTATGGTTACCACAGGTTAAGAAAGCTTGTGGGAATTTATAATAAATTTCTTGACCATATGCGAAAAGTCAAAATTGCATTCTGAGTTTGGAGAAATTGAGAGAAATTGACGATTGAAGTGAGGGAGAGCAAAACTGATACTGCATGTACATGTTCCTTGCAGCTTAAGGGATTTCAGAATGTCTCGCTATATTGCAATCATGCATCTGGAAAGTATTCTGTGAACAGCATCCATCTATTTAAACATGCTACTCACTTTAACTTTCAATAGTAAAGTGACGGACTCGATCTATAGATCTCTAGTTAAGGATGTTGCTGAATCAAATGAAATGTTGCTACAAGACGCAGAGACGAACAGACTAATACCTAATTCAACTGTTGAGTTTTGCCCTTGAGTTTCAGGAACAGTTCTTCCAAATGAAACCTGAAAAGATAACAGCAAATTGTGGAAGTAAAATCAGATAAAAATAGTTGTTCAAACAAAAGAAATTTGTTAACATCTGTATACCGAAGATTGTTTCTGCACATTATGTCGTTATAATAGTTATCATGGTAATAATTATCAGTAGCAAGACATCAAGTGCATTATGGTTTGGATTGTTAAGCCTCTACCTGTAAGTACTTCACATGTACTCACTTTGTGTTTGTCTTTTTTGCTCTTTTGTTTTTGTTTACTTTCATCGAGTCCTCTTTTTCCTTCTCCCCCATTCTTCTCCTTTGTTTCTTCTCCATTCTGTTTTTGCTGTGTTTCCTTCTCCTTTGTGTGATAATCCTCACCAACTGACATTAATCAAGCAGTAAGAGTGTAAGTAAGAGTGATTAAGACATATTCAGGTCAAAGCCGAAGCACTCCAATGCTAGGGGGGGTGGAGGAGCAACTTTTTCCACGGCCATAGCTCATGGAGGAAGAAGCGGGGGGGGGATAGGTGGTGTACAAGGAAAAATAAATTTCTAACATAGAATGTGATTTTACTGGGCTATTTTTCTAGCGTATGGTAGCCACAGGTCAAGAAATTTTTTGGCAAGTTGTAATAACTTTCTTTTCCAGTCAGAATCAATTCATAATCCCTCTAGGTCATGACAATGATGTAGTCACCTTTGATGTCTCCTTAAATTTAACCACCAAATTAAAGGGTGACTTGTTTAAGGTCTCCATTCACCTATTCAAACATGCTACTTACTCATTCAAAAGTAAAGTAATGGACTCGATTTACAGATCTCCATTTAAGGATGTTGCTAGAAGACACAGAGACGAGCAGACAAATACCTGATTCAACAGTGAAGTTTTGCCCTTCAGTGTCAGGAACAGTTCCTCCAAATGAAACCTCCTGAATAGATAACAGCAAATTGTGGAAGTATACATCAGATAACATAGTTAGTTTATAAAAAAAGTAATTTATTAACATCTGTATTCTGAAGATTGTTACTGTTCATTAAACTACTTTCTATTCAGTGTGCTCTAGCTGGCTAACCACTAACCTTTATTAAACTTAATCCTTATCCTAAAAGCCATCTTTTGGCTAGAGATATTGCACACCACTTATCAGTTGTTACATTTGGAAGGTTATGTGTGTTTTCAGACATTAAGTACATTATGGTTTGAAAGTACTTTACATGTACTTACTTTGTGTTTGTTTTGTTCATTTGTTTTTGTTTTCTTTTTTTCCCTTTCTGGCAGTCCTTCCCTTTTTCTTTTTTTACCAGACATTTCTCCTTTTTGCTTTTTTCTTTTCTTTTTTTCTTCCATGGCATCATTCTCGCCATCTGACACTGTCATAGTATATGTAAGCAAGTAAAATTGATTATTTTGAATCTTTTTAAAAAGATAATTATTATCCTAAACCTAAATCACGACTTGCTAAGGGTTTAGGAGTAAATAATGTTCCAGACCCCTTCTTATTAGTGCACCAACTGGCTCCTCCCATTTATTTTACTGACCCCATTGATTAAAAATAAACTGGGGAATGTAGGAAGGAAACAGAACTGGTCTGTAAGCAAGCTACCCAGCATCAGGAGCCTTTATGACTTCTGGATGCTTCCCCAAGGAGTGTGTGTAGTCCGCATAAATATATAAATATGCATGTCATTTGCACTCATTCTTTTCTAGGTCTTTGATGGCTTTTCTTGTTGAGCAAACAGATGAGAAAAACTTAAATATTTTTCTTACTTGCTATTAAAATAGAACTTGTACAAGTTTGCAATGGAACAACTGAACCAAAGGATTGAAGAATTAGCAGACTGTCATCTTGGATTTTAGGTAGGCTTACTTGTTTTTGTTTAAAACAGGCCTTTAAGGGATTTTAAGAGAGGTTCGCTTAAAGAGCCTGTGTTTTGTCGACATCCTTAAGCTTGAAATACAGTGGAACCTCAATAAAACAAAGGGCCAAAGAACTGGCAAAATATGTTTGCTATAACAAGGTTTCCTTATATCAAGGTTCTTTATTATTATTTCTGGGGTTAAGGATACCATTAGTTAATTAATATATTGAGGACTTCACTATTTGGAGGTTCATTTAATCGAGATTCCACTGTAAGGGATTTCAGATGTCTATGCCAAGTGATTAATGCCCTCATTAGTCTTAGAATTATTTTGTGAAATGATCAGTCTTTATCAATAATCACTCTTAGTCAATTTATGTGATGCTCAAGTCAATTTAATTTAATTTTAACACTAATGTTGAAAAAAAAAAACAATATATATATGTTAAGACAAAAAGGAAAAACAAAGAAAGAAAACAATTTACAACTGTCTGCACAGTCTAGTATTTGGGGTTCAATTGTTTTTTGTTTTTGTGTTTTGATGAGTGCAAATTTACAATTATTTTCTTCCCATTTTACAAATCATAATCAAATGAAATGGTGCTGCATTAGACACACAGCAAACAAATAAGTCATATATAAGCACCTGTTAAATCAACTCTTTGGTTTTGCCCCTTATTGACAGGGTCAGTTTCTTGATATAAAACCTATATGTAAATAAAAACAACACATTTATTAGTTATCACATTGTTGAACGGGTTATCACAAAGTGTAAGGCGAGGCATGCAATCAGTTCCTGTTAGGATCAGCAATGTCGAAATCATCAAGTTTGCAGTAAATAATAAAGATGGCAAATTTTAACCAATTTTAGATTTTAGCCCAACCGGTATCTGGGTGGCCATGGGTTTGATTCCCGTCGGGGACTCAGACTTTTTCTTTGTCCCAGGAGCTATAGAGTTGAATTGTATCGTTAAAAAATCATCATGCTTACCTCTTCTGCTGCAATCATGATGGCTGCCATTTCTTTTTCAGTCTACAGGAAAGATAGGTTAAACAGATTAACAAATAAACAATCGGTAGCCCAAATACATAAAGTGAGAATGTTATGGGGCAAAATGCTTTTACTGAATGAAAGAATGGGTCCACCACAAATATGTTAAGGCCACCTTAAATAAGGACAGACAACTGCTCAAAGTTAATTCTTACCTTTTCTACAAGTATTACTGCCTCACCAGAAGGAGGTATGTTGTCCTTTTGTGAGACAACCTCCTTGGTGACTTTTCGCTCAAGGACAAAATGCGCTGGTTGATCTTCTTGGCTTTTTAGCCAGTCATACACTTCCTGTGATAAAAAACAAATACAAAGAAGTAACAAAAATTAATACTTGCAGTAGCTACAATAACTGTGGGCCATTTTTTATTGTTTTCTTGATAAAATATCGTACTCTGAATAAACCATGGTATCTCATAGATGCCGGATCAAAATTGGCTGGGGTGTATTTTTAGTCTACCTTGTAAATTTGAGAAATGAGATGTGCAAAGGAAAAGGCTGATGTACATGTAACACAACTTGGATGATGTTAGTGTTTAAATTAGTGTTGTTGTGACTGAGTTATTATTGTTAAAAATTAATAACAGTACTGTAATTTACCTGGTAAAGTCCACCTTTAGAAAAGTTTGACTTTAATTGACCACTAGGTGTAAAAACTTTCACCTCAGTGGTTTCAGATGTGTCTTGATGAACTGCTTTTTCCTGCGTGAGTAACAAAAAATTTGTTAAAAAAACGAATTTGACTATTCTTTCAGCAAAAAAATCTTGTGTCTCAACAATACTGTGACTCACAATTGCTGTACAATTCATGTTTGCAAATAAATTGGAAACATATTGACCAAAATATGACATAATGTGCCAAATGGCACTAATAATCGGACATTAAAAGCCGGGTTAACACAAAAAATAATAACAAAAATTCTTTAAAACAGATTTTTTAAAAATGAATTATCTAGGCAGGTTAAAGTACACTGGAGTGGACAAATGCCATCCAATGTATCCAAATAAATGACATTTGTCATTACCCCTCCCGGTATGGAATAACTTCCTCAAACTTACTTTGGAGACATTTTGTCCACTTTTGATTTTTTGTCCTTCCTTGTTTTCTTTTTTCTGAGTGTGTAAACAATAAAAACTATAGTTAATTTTTGGGTTACAAACTTATAATTTTCTTAAAACTAGTAACTTACAGAATCAAGTAATGAACTAAGGACCGTCCCTGGAAATAGCCACTGAACCTTAATAAGCACCACAGTGAGGACCCTTGTATGGTAAAG
Source organism: Oculina patagonica (assembly GCF_052425735.1). NCBI lineage: Eukaryota > Metazoa > Cnidaria > Anthozoa > Scleractinia > Oculinidae > Oculina > Oculina patagonica. The sequence continues at coordinate 5,477,295 of NC_135760.1, forward strand.
AATTCAATTCACAACAAACCAACTCTAAAAATAGCAGGGTTTTTTTTTTTCATCAAAAGCAATGTTCTGATTTATTTTTCTTTTCAAAATTCAGCTGCAATAATGTGCTTTGCTGGACTGGGTACTGTCCCTGAAAAATTGCCAGTGACCATAAATACGCACCACAGCGAGGACCAAATGCAGTACGTGTCCAAACAATTCTATTTAACACAAAAATCACAACAACAACTCTAAAAACAGCAGTTTTTAAAAAATGAATCATCTAGATAGGTTACATGCAATCCAATGTATCCAAAAAAATGACATTTGTCACACTACCTCCCAGTATGGAATTACTTCCTAAAGCTTACTTTGGAGACATTTTGTCCACTTTTGATTTTTTGTCCTTCCTTGTTTTCTTTTTTCTGAGTCTGTAAACAATAAAAAAGATAGTTTATTGTTGGGTTACAAACTTATAATTTTCTTAAAACTAGTAACTGAACCTGAAAAATTCAATTCACAACAAACCAACTCTGAAAAATAGCAGGGTTATTTTCATCAAAAGCAATGTTCTGAATTTTTTTTTGACAGCTCAAAGTGGTTGTTTTTTCTCTTCAAAATTCAGCTGCAATAATGTGCTGTGCCGGACTGTGTACTGTCCCTGAAAAATTGCCAGTGACCATAAATTATACGCATCACAGTGTGGACCAAATGCAGTACGTGTCCAAACGATTCTATTTAACACAAAAATCACATCAACAACTCTAAAAACAGCAGTTTTTAAAAAATGAATTATCTAGATAGGTTACAGTACACTTCAGTGGACAAATGTCATCCAATGTATCCAAATAAATGACATTTGTCATTACCCCTCCCAGTATGGAATTACTTCATCAAGCTTACTTTGGAGACATTTTGTCCACTTTTGATTTTTTGTCCTTCCTTGTTTTCTTTTTTCTGAGTGTATAAACAATAAAAATATAGTTAATTGATGGGTTACAAACTTATAATCGAGAATAAAGATGAAGTATTTAACATGACAGGAGCATGGGATAAAGAAAAATTCTTAGTCCCCGACGGGAATCGAACCCATGGCCTCCCAGATACCGGTTGGGCGCTCTAACCTACTGAGCTACAAGAGACTCATTGTGAGCTGGGCCATTTACTAGGTTGATATGTGACACACGTGTCCTGCATAATGCTAGGATCAGCAATGTCGAAATCATCAAGTTTGTAGTAAATAATAAAGATGGCAAATTTTGACCAATTTTACATTTTAGCCCAACCGGGATCTGGGTGGCCATGGGTTTGATTCCCGTCGGGGACTCAGATTTTTTTCTTTGTCCCATGATCGTGTCATGTTGGATACTTCATCTTCATTATTTATTACCGAGCTTAAAATTTACCATCTTTATTATTCACTACAAACTTATAATTTTCTTAAAACTAATATACTTATAAATGGAATCAAGTAATGAACTATGGACCGTCCCTGAAAATTTGTCACTGACCCTTAATAAGATCCACCACACCACATTGCAGTTCTTTCGTCAAAAGCAATGTTCTGATGTTCTTCAGCTCAAAGTGATTATTAATCCAAAATTTTTGCAATATATAGCTCTGCTGCGAAGGCCAAAAATCTCAAATAAGCACTACACACAAGGGAATAAAATTTACTTTGCATCTTTTCAGTCCTTGAATTCAACATATTAAAACAGTTCATTTCCCAGAAGATCTGTGAAAGGAAAATTACTTTAAATTACGTCCCCTGGTTATTGGGGTTTTGTTAATACCCTTTGTGGCCGTTTTCTCCAACATGGACACTAGACTCCAAAGTGAGTTTTAGTGTACCTTTAAGGCATCAGCCTTTTCCGAAAGGACAAGATCATTTTCTTGCTTTCTCTTCAGATTTCTTTCCTCTTCTAATTGTTTCCTGATTTGTGGTAAATGAAGTAAATTGTTAGACATGTTTAAGTCATACATGTGATGTTAACTTAAGTCAGTAACTTAATTTTTTTTTAAGTGTTTTGGCATTAAATACAATGTACGTTGGTCTCAAATGCAATAATGTTAAGTTAAACTGTCACTAACGTAGAAAACACCATAGGTACAACAGGTGGAAAGAAAAACCTCCTTACTGGTGTAGCTCGGCAACCTCGACAGTTTCTTTGCTTCTTTTCAAGGCTTCCAGAAAATATGCCTGGAGGTCAGATACATCTGTGATAGAAAAATGTCACAAAAGTCATGTATCATTAGGCCAGTGTGCACATGTAATTTGGCAAACATGAACTGTAATAATTTTGCATGTTGTATGCCACATTTCAGAGAACTGGTCACCGTAATGTTTACAAACAACTGATACAGCAATGTTAACAATGTTTTGCCCTAGCCTCATTGAACATGTGTGTGATCCCTCTATATTCATATCTCCTGTTATTCTAATATTAATTATTATGTACTCACCTTCAAATGTTTCAATAATGGTGGGTTTTATTGACCCCCGCAACGATGGGCTTACCAGTAAAACCTGGGGATTTTGAGTTGTCTGGCTCCCCAGAATATGTATTGCTGAAAGATAAGGAAAACATTGTATTCATTATTTTAAAAAAACAAAGTATTTTAACCCTACAAGTTTTTTTGCTTTCCTTAGTGGCCATTTGGCCACCAACTACACAACAGTAACTCAAGTTTGGTCGCGAGTGGTAAATTATATTTGCTAAGTTAAGCTGATGCTTCCTATCCTTTCTTACAATTTTAGTCACAAGGCTGGCAACAGTGGTTCAAATTTAGTCACCAGGTCCAAAATTTTTATTGCCATGGCAAATTAAATGGTCTCAACTTAGAGAGTTATATTTTAAACAGTAGATATCAATTACAAATTGCTACTACTTGTACATTAAAGATAAAGGGATAAAAAATGTTTTGCATTAGGACATAAATAGTCACTTGCTAGTTGTGATAGCATTGTCGTAAGCTCCAAACCACCATTCCAAAAAGTAAAACTGTTTTCTCAGCTGTTTAAATCCATACATACCGGTACTTAGCTTGTATAAAGCAACCTTAAGTACAAAATTAATTACTGTGCATGAACTGGCAATGTATTCACTTAACATGAGTCAGAAACTTTTTCTAAGAATTTATGTCATGTAAAAATTGCATGTATGCGTACCTTCCATCCCTTCACTGGACTCACTGCTTGACAACCAAAATAAGGGCTCTTTAAATGTGGCTATAAGTTCACTCCACATGCCCACACAGGTCTCATTGAGAGCACTTCAAAAAAAAAAAAATGAAACAATTATGAGACAATCTCAATATTTTGTTAAGGAATATTGATAATCATAAACTAATAATAAAGAGACTGTGTCATGCGTGAGTTAAGTATCTTTTATCAACTTTTGCCAAATACTCACTTTGAAACTTAATGTTATCTACAAAAATATTACTTCTATGGATCTAAATGACAAAAAACAAGCAAAAAAGATTAACTTTGAAAACTGTTCAGCCCAACAATATTTCGAACAAGGATATCACAATCTGTTTCAACCTTCGTCGCTTTTGGGCATCGTTACCCTTTCTTTGTATTTGTTGTATTATTAATAAAAATGTTCCATTTTAATCTAGGTAACTGAGATTAAAAGATTGAATCGAATTTTAAAGCAGAAGCAGTGAACTTTGGCTAATGGTCTTCAAAGGGTTAACTTAAGTTGAATTTTTTACCCTAACATTTTTTTTTCCTCATCAGAGAACTGCCCACTTTGTTTGGACAGAAAAAGTACTGCCGGCCTACATTCGCCACGGATATGATGACAAAGCTGGAACAACAAAGTGATAAAATGTGAGTTAGAAATAAAGTTTTAAATTGAATTCTGTCTTTCATTTGGGTCTGGATAATCTGCGAGCCAGCGAGCCATTTCAGTTAGCCTAAATAGCACATTGGTTAGCCTAAATAGCACTTCGGTTAGCCTACAGTTAGCTAAGGTAGCATGCAGTTAGCCTTTTATTGGGATTAGGGATTTCTGGCTCGCATGCCTTGCGAGTCATGCGAGCCATTCAGGTTAGCCTAAATAACACACTGGTTGGCATGGCTCACTGGCTCGCATATTATCCTAACTCCTTTCATTTAGTGATTCCTGTGATGTGAATTATGCATGGGGTTAATGTTACTGAAATATGTATTATACAATTTAAAGGTACATGTCATTCATTACCCATTTTTTACGTTATTATTGCTGTAATTGTACCAGAGTCCTTAGAGGCATGTTAGATAGCATTAAGAATTCAGGTGTGATAAAGACCAACTAAAATTACCATAGGCTACAAGTCTTCAATAACTGTAATATATGCATATGTAAATTTCCAACCACTCCCATGTATATAGGTTAATCAAGTACAATTAAATCAGCTACCTTTTCCGTGTTAAAACCCCACCCGGCCTTATATTACTTTCAGTGAAGGTTAATTATTGTTAAAAATTTTGGCTGCAATTTGAAAAATGTTTTGGTACACACATTATTTTTGGTGAATCCACCACTAACTATACAAACATGTATATATCTGGAAAGGTATCAAAATGTAAAATAGAAATATATAATCCAAATGTATTTAACACTTTAAACTTACACTTTGGAAGGTCAAACCAACAAATGGTATGCCATCAGCAATCTTCGCTCTTTTGGCCAATATAAGGTCATCAGTAAGATTTGCATGCAGCAGACCTATAAAAATAGAAACAAGTGGCACTCACCAAAAAACTATTTCTAAATAAGTTAATACTTCCAACATTTCAATTTTGGACCCATAAAGCCAAAGCTTATCTTTGTTTCTGTGTCACATTAAAAGCTGCTATACAGTCCTTATCTCTAGATCTATTAAGCGGCTACCCTCCATTAAGCAGCCACTTTCCCAAATTATTTGTCACTGGACTGCAGCTAGCGCTGTATTTGTTACCTCTATAATTCAATGGCTACCTCTATTAAGTGTATTATTAAATATATGGGTTTTTACCTCAATAAACCGGCCAGCAAGTTTCTTTCCAAGTGCAATGGTGTCAGAGGATATATATCTCTGTATATCTTCAATGAAATATCTCTAGCTAAATTTTATAAAAATTAACTGTTGATGCGAAAAGTTGGAGAGTTTGTTACGAGGTTCACGATTTGATTGTCTTACTCGCAACACAATTGGATACTTCGTAACGAATTCCCAATTTCCCAACGAACTTCGCAACACAGCACAGTAAAGTTATTTGACATCAACTGGAATTGGCATGTGGGTGATTCATCCCTTACAGTACCTTGATGTTCAAGGCCGTGGTCAGACAGTTCTGGTAAAGTTAAGCCCACTGCAAAAAAAATGTTTAATGCGATTACATGAAGTTTGATACAATAAAAATAATTATTTCTTTCTTTATTCTAGTAAGTTTTCGGTACACAAATTTGCATGTCTCACAAATGTATGTATGTGAGAAGGCCCACTTACTCTTTAAAGATGTATTCTCTTCCTTTCTGTGCCTCAAGTATTTAACCTTTAGTTGATACATCACAGATGTTTGTATTTGAACATTGCATGACTCAACCAGCAGCAAACTACATATAGTTATAATGAAAATTAATTATAACTTAAAGATAAACTACATGTGAATACCTGGTAAACAGTCTTCGTCTAATCTAGGCCCAAAGTTGCCTTAAAAAAGGAAACAAAATTTTGTTATACTATAAAAATACAGTTCAAGTACACGTATGCCAGAACCGGTAAAGTAAAATAAGCTGTGAGTTTAAATTGTAAAGTGTTATTATTTACCTTTGATACAAACTGCCTCTTGGCTTTGTTGCCCTGGAACAAGACAAAGATAATCTCATAAAAATGAATTTTATTATTAAGCTTAATGAACTAAAATATTAATTTTTGTGGATTTTATGATATGAATTTTCTGCATAATGAGTACTAACAAAGAGAATATACAGTGAATACAGTTTAGGATGAGTAGATCTTATGTCAGAAAAAAATATTGACTGGATTTAAGTGCACGAGCATTCATGAAGTAATTGGGTAATGATAAGGTACCAGTAACAATAACATCAGGCGATAAATCAAGGAAGTGTAAGCAGAATAGCATGAGTCCATTCATTGACTTGGTGTTGGCTTCGGTCAAGTCATTTAAACTTTTCAGTGTTAAGTTGACTTAACTTAAAGTATCTTACATTATTGTTAATAGTGCCTTCTGCGGAGTGTCGCGATTATCACATGCTATGCTTAGCATTGGATCATTCACAAATGTGGCTACTTATCCTCATCGAGCCCATGATGACTCTTGAGACCGAAATGTGGCTAAGAGCATGCCAATTTGGCTATTTTACAGGCAGGTTAAATTTTACTAGAAATTAAAGACCATATATGACAGGTTGCCCATATGAGAATAAAGTTCTTCGCCACTCTTCATGTAGGAATACAACCTTAATATATGCATGTACAAATAAATTTAATTGTCATGTCTTGAAGATTCAAGTGGGAAAGTCTTGAATAATATGCATAGCAAAATCAAAGCAATGAATACTCTTAAGAGTGTGCCCGTGAGAGAACAGGGCAGAACCATGCAACAGGCGATACAGCTCATATCACCGATTTCGCCCAAACTTAGCATAAATGTTGGGTATGGTGAGCTATTTACTATGGCAAAACATCAACTCAAGATATTTTATTCCCTTCAAGTTATGGCACCTTTTGCAAAAATGGCCATTTTTCACTAATTTATGCATATTTAATTAGCTGACTTTGATTGACCAGTTCCACAAGAAAAAAAGAATTCTGAAAATAAAATTCACTGCACTATATTCTGTCGTTATTAGGCTTTAAGTATAATAATTCACTTTAACCGTCAAATTTGATTTCGTCTCCTCAAACGGTCTTTTGGAAGGTACACATTTCGTACTGTTGGAAATAGCCTTTAACTAGTGCCCAATATCTCCCATGAGCAACAACGTATATACATTATTCTTACATGGGTAATGAAGTCCATCATTAAACTTCACAAAAATGCAACAAAATGTCTGGGGACTTCAATATTTAATTAGTATTGAGGAACTAAACACACGTGACTTAACGATTTCTTGCTATTTCATCAAAATTCACCGAAACACAGAAGCCATTTATTTGCCTCAATTTGGCATAAAATCGGTACGAAATAGCTAATCAAGCATAAATCTATAGATAACAATCAAAATATTGGCGAAGAAAAGGCAGTTAGGACATTTTTCGGAGCGTTTTCAGAGCCATATAATTCGGCAATGTTGTGATATAGCAAATGTAAAAACAGCAGCGAAAGATTTTCTTCACAAGCTCGCTCAATTCAACATTTAGGCACATCAAAGTAAAGAAACAAGAAAGTAATACTACATACATGCCACTTATCGACAAACAGATGCTTTCTTTTGAAGAATTTGTTCTTCCTCGCTGCACTTCGATTCTTTGATCGATCTCAATTGACATGTACTGTTGCTTTGAGGCGCGCTGAACTTAGTCAATCCATCGTGGTTCATCCTTCGTGAAAGGTGTAAACAGGTTGTCAATAAAGTCATTCAAAGAGCTGTTCAAAGTTCACGGAAGGACACTTGTCTCAGCCAGTTTGCATGAAATAAATTTAACTGGAAAATAAACAGCCGCCATGTTGAATTTCTACCTTTGAGCCTGCCGTTTCAGTTAGCGGTACGGCTGTTCACTGGGCATCACGCGTCCATCACGCGTGACCACACGCGCGATCATTTGCTTTTCCTCCGCGAGTGTTCGTTGGATGCGTTTGTGATGAAAATGAGAATATTTTCAAATTGTCGTAGGGAAAACAATTTCCTCCGCTACAGCTTGACGTGTTTACCGCAATGTGATGCTGAACGAACTCTAGGGTGCTTACCATTTGTTGGAGAGAACCGATTGGAATGACCACTGAAAAATGGAACGGCTTCTTTCCAAAATTAGCAAACTAACCGAAATAAATGTCGCTTACCATTTGTAGCTCAGTTTCCTGTTATTTCTTTCCGTTGGTGGGAGACCTGAAGGATGGGAGACTAGAACTGGGAAACCTTACAAATGGTAAGAAAATTTCTGACGTTCCGTCAATCTCCGAAGAGATTTTCCAGAAAAAAATACTGTTCCATTTGACTTTCACCGAAACAGAGTTCTTGATTTTTCTGTTCAACGGTCGGCATGCACGGCAACCAAATCAGAATAATTGTTTATGTTCCAAAATGACGCTAAATGGTGGTATAAAACTGCTCCGACGTCTCGGCAATACTGCCTTTTTGGGGGTGGCACCCTGAAGAAGGCAGTATTGCCGAAACGTCGGAGCAGTTTTATACCGCCATTTAGCGTCATTTTGGAACATAAACAATTATTTTTAGCATAAAAGACGCTACACAGTTAAATAAATCAAAATGTCAACGTCTCCCAGTTACTTTCCAGACATTTGTATTTTTTTATTGCTTGTTCAAATTCCCCTCCCCTGGCGGAAATAGTGATTAATACCGCGCATAACGATTACATTTTTTGACCAAATTCCCCTACCCCCGGGGCATAAATGGGAAAAAATGAATAACTCAGCAAAATTGGAGAATAACGTTTACCACGGGATAAATCACTATACGGTGGATAGCGAGGTAGGTTTTGTAATCGTTTCTTGCGCAAGTGCTTTAGTTGGGGGAGCGTCTGTGCTGAACTGAACAAAGTATTCCCGTACGAAATGCCTTTAGGGACGCAGTCTATATGGCGCTAGCCTGTTCCAAACTAACCGAACGCCTGGAACAGGCTAATATGGCGCAGCAAATATATACATATATCTATAAAGGTGTGAATGTAGAGAGAGAAAACAACAAAGAATAAAACGGGTTTCCCTCGCGTTGACCTCGAAGAAGACAGAAGACTACCTGTGCTGGTTGAAACATTATATTTAAGCTAATAAGTTTTGCCGTCTTGCGTAGTCCTAGTCTTGCATTAAATTTGTTTAGTTTTAATGCGGGGTTGAAGCTCTCTACAAAAGTCTGCATTTGCGTCTTTGTAACTCACATAGCCACTTAAATTGAGTCGGTGATGAAGAAAATTATCATTTGAAGCCGCAATTCGTCACTTGCAATGTGGGCATTCAGGAGGAAAAATTTGTCCCCATAAAAGCCCTTTTCTAAAACAAATTAATAAAACTGCAGTAATGACGTTTATCGGTAAATGGACAGATGGAGAACTTTGTGGGATCCCGAAAAAAAGAGTGGGTACAAATTCAGTCTCCTAGCTGCCAAAGTGTAATATAATATAGACGAATTGAACAGAAGGAATAGATGAACACAGGCCAGGCTGACAACCTGACCGCCATTTCTTCGAATGTCCATATTCACCCCCTCTCCCACCTCCCAAAAAAGACAGAAACAACAAAAAAAAAAACAATAAACATACTAGTTTTAACCTGATATAAGATGGAAAAACTTGCTCTGATTATTTAATGGTTTCCGACATTTCAGAGCTCAATTTCAGAGCATCAAAACCGATTGCATCGCATACATTACACTGCATCCAGTGTATTTCTCTTCAACTATTTATCGAAAAAATTCAATGGGGAAGTTGAAAAAAATTCTCACTTTTACAAGAAACGCACACTACTTATCTGCTTATAAGGCTAAGATCAAGCCCCGGTTGTTCAGAGGGTAGATAACACCATCCGCTACTTATTCCGACGAAAACAAACATTTGCGGAGGAAAAGCAAATGAACACACGTGTGTATAGCTGTGTATAGCTGTGTTGGGCTATGTATAGGCGTGTATAGCTGTGTAGGGCTAGGCTATGTATCCCCTCTATGAACATCCCTATATAAGATTTAGTCAAACAACTATATGATGACTACACTACGTACTTGCTCAAGTGTACGGCTTTACCGCTGACTGAAACGGCAGGCTCAAAGGTACAAATACAACATGGCGGCTGTTTATTTTCCAGTTAAATTTATTTCATTCAAACTGGCTGAGACAAGTGTCTTTCCGTGAACTTTAAACAGCTCTTTGAATGACTTTATTGACAACCTGTTTACACCTTTCACGAAGAATGACCCACGATGTATTGGCTAAGTTCATCGCGCCTCAAAGCAACAGTACATGTCAATTGAGATCGATCGAAGGATCGAAGTGCAGCGAGGAAGAACAAATTCTTCAAAAGAAAGCATCTGTGTGTCGATAAGTGGCATGTATGTAGTATTACTTTCTTGTTTCTTAACTTTGATGTGCCTAAATGTTAAATTGAGCGAGCTTTTGAAGAAAATCTTTCGCTGCTATTTTTACATTTACTATCACAACATTGCCGAATTATATGGCTCTGAAAACGCTCCGAAAAATGCCCTAACTGCCAATCTTCGCCAATATTTTGATTGTTATCTATAGATTTATGCTTGATTAGTTATTTCGTACCTATTTTGTGCCAAATTGAGGCAAATAAATGGCTTCTGTGTTTCGGTGAATTTTGATGAAATAGCAAGAAATCGTTAAGTCACGTGTGTTTAGTTCCTCAATACTAATAGAGTATTGAAGTCCCCAGACATTTTGTTGCATTTTTGTGAAGTTTAATGATGGACTTCATTACCCATGTAAGAATAATGTATATAAGTTGTTGCTCATGGGAGATATTGGGCACTAGTTAAAGGCTATTTCCAACAGTACAAAATGTGTACCTTCCAAAAGACCGTTTGAGGAGAAGAAATCAAATCAGACGGTTGAAGTGAATTATTGTACTTTAAAGCCTAATAACCACAGAATATAATGCAGTGAAATTTATTTTCAGAATTTTTTTTTTCTTGTGGAACTGGTCAATCAAAGTCAGCTAATTAAATATGCATAAATTAGTGAAAAATGGCCATTTTTGCAAAAGGTGCCATAACTTGAAGGGAATAAAATATTCTGAGCTGATGTTTTGTCACAGTAAATAGCTCACCATACCCAACATTTATGCTAAGTTTGGGCGAAATCGGTGATATGAGCTGTATCACGTGTTGCCTGGTCCTCTTATGGATACACTCTTAATAAACATTTGAAGAGTTAAAGTTCACTGAGTGATGTAAATGTAAATGTTGTTTATAGTGGTCATGCACTTAGCTTCATATCTCTTCGAGATAGCTAGTTTACAGGCATGCCACTGAAACAGAGGAAACAAGTATTGGAATTCTTTGGCCATTTTTAATAAAACAATTATTCCACTTGCGCTCGTTGGATAGGGGATCGTTATATAGAGCCCCTGACAGGGGGAGTTTCCGTGTCACTGTTTTATCGCTCTTCGTGTCGCTGTCAGTAATTCAATTGAAGGAAAGTTACTTGTCCTTGTCGAAATTTATATTTTTTTTATAAGGGTTGTCGGTTGCTTCCATTTTATTTTACGTACTGTCGCTACTTTTTGGACCATGTCGCTTGTCAGAATTTATCCTGGCAGGGCCTCTATATAGCCATCTCATATCAAATGCACACTCATGGAATAATTGTTAAATAAACATGGAATCTATGTAATGTACACTGTGTACCTGTGTTTGTGGGAACAATGATTGCTTGTGTGTTGTTAATCTGTTGTTCTGGAACAAACGTTACTGGAACGTTAACACGAGGGAGGCGCTCTGCAAGGTATACCCTTGTAGATGTGGATTTAAAATTTTCCACAACTTCTCTTCCTGAGAGGTCGGAACCAACCTTGAAGAGGGCGTGGTTCCCTGCACTTTGTGACTTGAAGAAGTTTAAGCTTCTAAAGGTAAAAAAAAAAAAGACAAGAAATCAATGTGAAAAATAACAGTCTACCATGCCACTTAGGGAACAAACATTTAAATCTAAACAAAGTTGCTGGGCTGGCACCATTTAGCCAGATCTTGGCACTCTTTTAAAAATGCCAAAAAAGTCAATTTTGCAACTACAGTACATGACAACGGGGCCAGGCAGGTTATACGAGATCACAGTATTGCGAAGCATGGATCCTGTCTAGCTTGGATGAGATCTCCATCTAGTTGCGTTAACTGGGCCACGATTTAATTTCTCTTCCTAGCACGCACACTGTCAACCTTAAAAATCATTATATATTCTTCTTTTAAAAAAGGATGTTAAGAGGCATAACAACTCATGTAGCGGTACAAGTGTAAAAAATAAAACAACAAATTGCTAAAGAAAGTCATCAAGATAATCAGACGTAACGCCAAAATCAATCGTGCTAAATTCAAACTGTTGTTCATGCTAAATCTGGACCATCCCACGCTGGCTCAGGATGCGTTATAAAGACATCTTGGCAAACCGAGGCAGCCTGGCTCATGAATATAAACAGACCCTAAGTAAGATCAAAACTTGAAATTTACGCCCTAAGTGTGAACAAGGAGCATTCTTTCCCTTCTCACTTAGGAGTCCCCTCCCTATAGGGATTTAGGCATGACCTGCATGGAATCTACATGAAAGTTTTATTTGCTTGTACTGCTATATCTGTCAAGCTAATTACCTTAGCAACCCCTTCAAAAGTTTGATTTTGTCAATAAGAGCCACTATTCTAATAAACGCCCCCATTCTAATAACTGTATCCATTCTTACAAGTGCCGCTAATCCAGTAAGCGCCCCTATTGTGGATAACTGAAGTCATTGACGTCGAATATGTAAACTCATGAACATCTGTCGTACTGTACTAAACGGCCTGTCGTAAATAAGCGCCCTCCCTTAATTAGCAAAGGGGTGAAAATTAATCATAGTAGCACTTAGTTATTGTATTTTTTCTTTGCAGCAGTTCTACCAGTAGAGAACAGCCAGAAACGCACACTAAAAGCTCCCATCATGATTCGTCTAAAGATTTCCTTTCAAGTACTGACCAGGTATGTTCAATAATAATATTGCCCTACCATAGATGATTTTTTATGTACGCAGCTATTAGAATGAGCTCCGCACCTTCTCCAAAAATATTTTATAGAGGCCACTCTTGAATAAGTACAGCGGCTATAATTTGGGTATTTACAAAGAGACTGTAAAACTATGTTCATGTTACCTCTTGTTTTTGAACAGCACTGAATACTTTCACAAGAACACTGAGAAACTGTATTCGTGCTACCTCTTGTATAAATTTTCATTCAAGAATACACACTATCCTCAGTGTTTTAACGGTAGTTGGAATAGGCCCTGCTCTTGAGAAAGCTTTGCACCTTTAATAGGGGAAATTAAGTAAGTGCTGCTACGCTTCAACCACCATTCACAGTAATCATTGCACTTCATAAATACCAAAGGTCAACTTAAGGGACCGGTCATAAAGTAGATTTTTAGAACCAAGGAAGTGCTGTTTTAAAAAAAATATTCTGGTACAATTTTTGCATTATTATAATGCCATTCAGTGAATAATTTTACCATGACACACCCCTAATGCAGTGAATTTTTTTTCCTGAACCGCCCTTTTTGACATGTTAAAAAATAGTGACCCACCCCAAATTATTCATAGCCCACCTCCCCCCCCCCCCCCTTGTACTTTATAACCAGTCCTTAAGACCGACTTTATTACTTCTAGTGTGTTGAAAAATACATGGGTCTCCTGGTTTCCCGAGATCAATAGATTATTCTAAAATTCTAAAACTTCGCGTCATGTTATGTTCGCGTCACTTTATTTTCGCGATTTTATTTAGTGTCGCGAAAATTTCATGTAATAAGCTAAAGGTACATCAAGTTACCTGCAATTCTGAGGAATTTCTCTTTTCTCCCTTTTCAGGAGCGCCAATAAGTTCTCGCCCTTGAGTTCTTTCGGGAATTTTACCTTGGAGGACGGCAAAGAAGAGAAATCTTCGGCGTTTTCATGGGGAAGCCAGACAAAAGTTCTGGTGGGCTTGTTGCCTGGTCTCCCCTTGCTGGGCTCAGTTCTTCGACCTTGCAATTGGTTGTCTGTCTCGTTGAACAATGGACCAAGTTCCCTAAGATTTTCATTAGATTGGTTCTCCATTGCAACAACAGCTTCGGCGATTCTCTGATTAACTTCACCGTAAGCAAGGTCAGGATCCTCAGACATGAGAGTATGATGGACGCAACGATGAAAAGCACGAGGCGAATACTCGAATTTCACTCGAGTCCATGTCAGATGTCAGTTGTCAATAGACCTTTTGTTTTTCATGGTGAGAAAACACAGACGTGCTTTGTCTGCACGCGCACGTGGACTAACTGATCTGAGTCCATGTCGTAACTTATTTACACACGGCATGCTGATCAACTGTTTGCTCAATAAGCTTCAATAATAACGAACTTACACAATAACCGGTAATATTAAATCAAATAATATTTTTGCAAGGAAAAGTAGGCAATTTGTTCAACAAGAATGTGACAGTTTGACCAGGGAGAAGCGTAATTAACTACTTTAATGCTTGCACAATGTTGCTACAAGCCAACATTTTTAGTTAATTATTGATCAACTTTGTAGAAATGGAAGGGAGATCTCCGTAAAAAGCGATAGCAAGCTTGTTGCTGCTAACTGATGTGTAACTGAAGTAAACATGATTTCAGTGGCAAATAAAGTTGATTTGATTGATTGATTGATTGATTGATTTATTAGCTCTATTGTGTTATGCCTCGTTCTATAAAGAGTGCCGACACGGTTGATTAAAGTGGCCATGCATTCTGTAGTTGCTACCGATTTATTCTTTCTACGATGTTAAAACAGTAATTACACAAATTTTAATTTGGTTAAAAAGCAAAGTACGATTGATTTGTCTTTGTTTATTTGTTAAAAAAGTATACCTTTTCCAACAAAATTAGCATACGACGCAGGCACACGAGGTATCAAAAGTAAGTGGCTGCAACCAGGCGCCAACGTATTCTCTTTGTGGGCCGGAAGCGACAAAACCGCAAACTACTGATCACTGTATGCAATGCGCATGCCACCACGCCGGCTGGTGAGTGTTGTAAATACAAAGCATGGCTCGTTGTTTCATCTTTGGGATTGCTGCTTGGACTATTTTGATTGCCGTGTTTCAAGCAAGTTCAGGTACTACCTAACCTTAACCAGCTTGATCTACTCTATTCAATGTCGACTGGTCATTCTAGAAAAAGAAGGCGTCTTGATTTTTTAGCCTGTGTACAGCCATCCTTTATATTTTACTAGACGGTTGTAAACAGGCTGTGATTTTATTAACATTTATTTCCAACAAACGCGTTGCATTTGCCCGTTGAAAATACACTTCGCGGGTCTTTTCTCAAGTCCGTCGCGAGTAAGCACATGTACTGAGCACGTGTCGGGTTCAGATTTTATAGCCTGCGTGGCCGGCGCTAATATTATAAAAGGGGAGGGGATGGCGAGCGCGATGCGCGAGGTGCGAGAAGAGAGCGCCTTCTCCGATCGCGCTTCGAGCTCTCTTCTCGCACCGCGCACATATCGCGCTCGAACTCCCCTCCTCCCTCCCCTTTAAACGCAGGCTAGACTAGGCTAGGCTCACATGTTAGGGACCATTCATTTAGATTTATGCCAGGGGGTGGGCTGTCAAGATTTATTATACCGCTAATTTAAGAAAGGTTGTTCGGGGAAAAGCACAAAAGTGCACGTGACAAGGCCGAAATGAAGTCTGGGTATTCATTTGAACTTTGCATATTGGTCCAGAGGAAATGAACAAGTTTGTATTTTTGCAGAGGAAGATTTTGTCTTTCCTCTCAAGAGGCCTTTTTCTGTAGCTCTACTTTTCCTAACGCGCGCCCTATATAGAGGTTGAACCCAGGCGCGCAAAGAGAGAGTCCAGGATAACTTGCAGGCGCATGCGCTAGTTTCTCCCCCAAAATTGGGGGAAAAACCATATTTGGCAGCACTTTTGAAAACGCGCGCGCACAGATGGCGAGTTCAACTACGCCACCGTGTACTAAAGCAGGGTCAACATAATAACTTTAAAAAAGCCAAGCTTTCCAGTTAATGTCTACTAAAAGCTATCGGCCAAAACACAACTCGCTATTCGTTTACTATTCCCAGTATTTTGTAGCTGTTTATTGTATTGGTTTTGGATGCAATTTAGCAAAGAATTTTTCTTGTATTTATTCGCGCGCTTGGTGGCGTAGTGGAATTCGTCATTTGAGCGAACATTGTTAACCTAGCGCGCGCGTCCTAAGCAAGTGATGCCACACTCCTCGCTTGTGATTGGTTCGTTCTGAGCATACGCATGCAAGTTATCCTGGACTCTCTTTTTGCGCGCCTGGGTTCAACACCTATATAGGGCGCGCGGAAGAGAGAGTTCAGGGACTAGACTAAATTTAACCAAGCGAAAATTTATACCGTAGTTACCGTTCATTATGAAAGTGAATGCTGGCGAAGGTGATAAAATAGTGGGAACTGAATTGAGGCAGGATGGGAACGTGCATGGACTGTATGACACTAAATTGGGGATGTCTGGTTTTACTTAATGTAAAATTCTATGGTCTCATTTTTTTATTTTGGTTTATTCAAGTTGAAAGTATTGACCCGGGAACAATACGGGAGTTTGTGAACGACCTCCAAGACCTATATTTAAGAGCCAAACACGCACTAGACAGTCCAGACGTATCAGCCGAACGACTAACCAGCATATGGAGAAATCTGGACGCTGCGGTGCTTTCTTCGAAGAGGATCCAGTGGCACCTAGTAACAACAAAACCGTGCTCGGAAGACATACTTGCCGCTATTTTAAATAACTTTTCCACCCTAGAAAGACTGATAGGAGCGTTAATTGATCGGTATAGCTGTCTGGTTCCTTTTCTGGTCGACGAACTACGATACCGCGCTCCTCTGACAGCGACAGGAGCCGTTGGGAGACCATCGTACATTATCAACCGAGAGCAACTGGAGATTATGCGGCGTTACGGTATATCTTGGACTGATATAGCAAAATCTCTAGGTAAGCCATGATTTGACAGACTAATGTTGTTTATTAAACGGAATCAATCATTGAAAGCTTCTATTTTTCGTTATAGTTCACCACTGAATTTTCTCCACTTCTCATTGGTTTAAATTGATCACGTGTTCATCCGCGGAGGGCACCATATTAACATATTAATATTTTTATATTCATATTTATTTTAAGAACATCAAATTTACGCAGGGCAACTATCAGCCAATAGTTACTCGACAGAAACTTTCTATTGATTTTGCCCAATAAGAGACTGTTGGCTTTTAGTTCGAAACTACTGTGAATAACCTAAAATGATCTAGCCCCGTTTTTTAATTCCATGTTTAAATCGCTACTTACTTTTTACATAATTGGTAACGGTTTACTTCTTAGGTGTTTCGCTTTCGACAATCTGGAGAAGGAGAGTACATTTCAATATGGAAAGAAGACGACATGCCGGTCGCAGAACAGTTGGTATGCAAGAACTCTTGGAAATCATAGCCGAAATTAAGGAGAGGGCAGCAGGTGCAGGAATTATAATGATCGAGGGGGAATTAGCAGCGCAATCTCTAAGAGCTTCTAGAACAGATATTGCAGAAGCCTTAATTGTCCTGGATCCAATCGGCGCCCGTTTACGATGGAGAAATATAACTCCGAGGGTGACGTACAATGTACCAGGTGGGAATTATAATATTTATGAAAAATGCTAACAACTCCAATAAAAATATAAAGACAATCTAAAAAACTTTAAACCATGCATGAATAATGTTGAAAGTTCAACTACGAAGTTCGCAGAAAGGTGGTCGTCTTTAAGCCCTATTGACTGTGTTAGGTTCAAAAGGTATAGTGGTAAAATGTACAGCCACCATCTTTTTTTCCGTACAAAACATGCAAAACATTTCCACAATTAGCACAAAAGAGCTAAATACAATGAGAATGCAAATGAATTTTACCTCCACGAGGCCAAGAAAACATCAGCTTGTTCTTAGAGAAATAGAGAGAACCTAGGAGACTTTTTCGTTTTATGAAAGTATTTTGAAAAAGTCTTTTAGAAAGTGTTTTAGATAAGAACGTCCGCCATTTTGGTTAGTTTGTATGAGTCTTGTCTGAGTCACATGACATTCTCGGCAAATAACGAACAACCTTTCGAGAAACACAACTGGCATGTCTTATGTTTTATGTTTTTTATGTAATGATGTAGAGCACATGCTCCTCACTCTAGCAGTCATGCGCACTAACATGATAGGTACGTAAAGCGTATGTAAAATAATGCGAAAGCAGCAAAAATTGCTGCTCTTACTAACAGTCTCTTTTCCGTATGTCTTATGTTGTTTAAGCATTTATGTTCGATTTCTGTAGGTCCAAACAGTCTGTGGCACATCGATGGAAACCATAAGATGATCAGGTAAAGATTAATTTCGGTGTAGGTAGTGTATTCACCAGTTTCTCATTATTTATTTTCATTCTACTCTTAAATATTTCCCACCGTTTTGGAAGCGACCGTTCTAATATTATTTGTTTGTTCTTTAGGTGGCGACTTGTCGTTCATGGGGGAATTGATGGATATTCGCGACTTGTTGTGTTCCTCAATTGCTCAGACAACAATAGATCAGCAACGGTGGCCAATCTTTTTATGAGCGCCACAGATGAATACTGTTGGCCGTCGAGAGTAAGAACAGATAAAGGGGGGGAAAACGTAGAAGTGGCCAGACTGATGATTCAGCGACGGGGTGAAGGTCGAGGAAGCATTTTGCAAGGAAGCTCTGTTCATAATCAGAGAATTGAAAGGTTATGGAGAGACATGCGAAAGATGGTTACGGAGTATTTTAGACGGCTATTTTATTTTCTTGAAACACAGAACTTACTAGATCCAAACAGTGACCTTGATCTATTTGCACTCCACTTTGTTTTTATGCCAAGAATCAACCGGAACTTGACTAAATTCAAGGCAGCATGGAACAACCACAAGTTGTCGACAGAGCACCAAAAAACACCCAACCAACTATACATTTTAGGCATGTTAAAACTGTTTGGTTCCTCGTATTGTTCTGTCACAGACTTTTTCGAAAACAACACTGTAAATGAAGAAGAATATGGCGTATCTGAACCAGAGATCGCTGATGCAGTGGACGTGGATGATATCACGGAGGTAGTAGTGCCTGAAAACCGTTTGCGTCTGTCGGATGATTGCTTGAGGGAACTTTGCGCAACGGTTGATCCATTAACTATGGATGGCAATCACGGCATTTCGCTCTATCTGGAAACGAAACGAATAATTAACAGTAGCACGATCGACTAAAACTTTCATTTAAGTAGATTAAAGGTAAAATGAACAAAAACTTCGAACTTATTTGTTTTTCGAACAAACAAAAGTAAGTACATTGCTCTGATATGACGTTGACCTTCAGTATATCATCTCCAACTTTTTAGGAAATTTAGTTTTGAAATTTTCACGAGATCGAGCGTAGTAAGTCACGTGATCGAAATATGGAAAGTATTACATAAAAAATCGTTGTATTTGCAGTTTGGTTGCACGAAAATCCTTAAAAATCTTACTTTAAAAGGTAAATAGGCATAGCTATATATGACAAATTGTCAGATTTTGAAAGCAGTGTTATTGTATTTGGACCAACTTTCGAGTAACTCTCTTTTGGATTTTGGAGCACTTTCTAAGCCACATTTTTGCATTCCAGTGAGAAGCCTTTATGGCATTTTACGAACACAATGTGGTCAGGCCTACCTGTTTTTGCGAAAAACTCTATTGACATGTGTGGTATTTCCGAACTTAAAGAATGATAACTTTAGCAGAAGTTTGTTTGAGAGTTAGTAAATAAATATTTTAAAACTCTTAACATTACGTCTTGTTTTTGATTATTACCCAAGAAAAAGGAATGCCAACCTCATGCACAAACTCAGAAATTCGAATTTGGACAAAGAAATGTATGGCCCATAAAAGGGCGGCCTGAGAGTTGGCATTCTAATCGAGTTAGCGAGAAGTATTCCATGCAAATCCTCGGTCCGCCCGGCGTACTTTACGTCTTTAGAAAAGATTGCACGACTAGTGCGCTCTCTTCCAATGAATGAATAAAGATAACAAATGATGTCAAGAGGTCACTCTTCCAACTGTCTCAGCCATAACGAGGTATTGCGAGTTATCACAACGCATCAACAACACATTATAGCATTTTGTTCGCATTAATTTTACATTAGGTATCAAAATAAAGATTCTGAACAACTTTTCATGCTTTGAAAAACTCGTGTTATTCCAAGGCTATACGAACGTTTACGACTATATTTTGAACATCAAGGAAGATTAACGAAATTTTGATGAAAATATTCGAGTAGGTTAAGAAAAAGTTAAAATGTTTTTTGGACACTTCTGTAGCAGTGAAAAAATTATAAATGTATTCTTGAAAATTCTATATTTTCGTTATCAAAGGAAGGCAACATTGTAGCTTTCTTGTAATTTTTTAAATACATTTCTAGTATCATTTAGGGATCATTTTTGGCAAAGATACTTCTCATCACCATACCACCACCTAACCCCCAAAACCAAAAGAAAAAAAACCTTACCCCCACCCCCATCGCAAAATTATAAATGGGAACCGGAATTAATTGATTTCTCCATGGGAAACGGAATACAGATATCGAAAATAGGTAAAGAATTTCGGAGGTCCGAATTAGAAAAAGGCTTTCATAAAAACCTGACCCCGGTTTTAATTACCGACCCTGGTATAAGTCAGACCCCGTTTATTAATTATCGATATCGGAATTAATTCAGACCCGAGAAAAAGAGGAATTATCGAGGTCGGGACTATTTCCGACCACGATAATTCATTTCCGACATCGACAATTGAATTATCGATATCGGTTATATCCCGATTTAATTTTGAACGGTTTTTTACGCGATATTATCACACCCCAAAGGGAGCGAAAAGGGAGCTGGACCGTGTAATTTTTGGAGGGAAATGTGTAAACAATATTGAACTGTTCGTTATTGTTTATATCTTGAATATTTCCTATTTCGAGAAAGTTCTATGGTGCAGAACTAAACTAGGAGCTCCTTCTTGTCCGCAATTCCGAATTTGGTCTGCTATGTCGTCGCCAATTGTACCATTTGGAGCAGGTCTTTTTATGGACGGTAGCGGCGTCGATGATCTGTTTCTTTGCAGAAGATATGTCGACGTTCCCAAATACTTTGATCCAAATTTACTGTTTTTCGGAGCGGGCGAAGCGCCTTTAAAACTATGCCAAAGATTGTTGGATGCTGTAGTGAATTCTCCAAATCTTCTGACTGTAAGACCGTCAATCAGTTTATTGAGTATGATACCTTCAGTTATGGAAGAATTACCGTCCACGATGAAAGGACTTCAAGTTGTCGCCTTCGGCAAGAAATACAATTGGAAACAAGACCACATCGAAGGCGTCTTTTTCGTTACGGATTACGAATCTCTGCGATTAGAAGGGCTAAAGAAGAAGAAAGATATTGCGGTCGAGGACTTTCTAGAGTGTAGAAATATCCCCAGAGACCGTTTGTATGGCGTGATCTTTCAAGAGAAAGAACCTTTATGGTTGAGTCGGATTCGCTCGGCTGAGATCTTCAACTTCAAAAAGCGGCTAGCAGATGTCTTGCATGTAAAAACAGAGAACGTTTTTTGGATACAGGCACAACAGGAGATTGGGAAACTCCTATCTGTAACTATGAGTAATATTTATCGTTGGCGAGAAGACAAAGAAAGCGAGGTGGGTAAAAATAAATTTAATACATAAGCTTTTTTAAAAAGCTTCCCTGTGTTTTGGTTACTTTGGTAATCAAATATTCACATTGCAAAGAATGTGTTCATTGACGAACGATCACTTGAATTGTTTGTTTGCGTGTTTATATTTGTGTCGTAGGTCAAATTGGTTTTCAGGTTTTATCTGTTTCCCAACCTTAATTAATTAATCTGTTTCAACCTGAAGATATCATTAAACACTTTTTTAATCACTTTAAAACAATTTGAATTTATTTATTGGGATTCCTTTTTTAATAAATTTTTAAATTAAATTTATTTTATGCCATTGTAAAAGTGTTATCTTCAGGTTAAAACAGATTATTCTGGGTTGGAAACAAATTAAGCCTGAAAACTAATTTGACCTACAAAATCAATACCTGATTAATTATAAGCTGTACTTGTTTTTATTTTTTTTTTTTTGGCAAGCTTTATAGGCAATTTCATGTAAGTTTTGGAATAAGCTGGAATAAGTGAGCACAAGTAACTTCTGTGAGTTTCTGTACCCAAGTGTTGCATGAATAAAATTAATGTATCAGCATCCATCCTGACCACTGGGAACCCAACTGCATAAAAATTGCAGGGGAATTTGCAGCAAAAACATACTTCATAGGGAGGGGCATTGCATTTCAAGTTAAGGAACAGACCATTATTTCTTTTGGGGGGGGGGGGTATGAAAAATATTGAAAATATTGTTTGCAGGGCCTAGAAAGACAAAATAAATTGTTTGCAAACACGATACAGTGTATGTGTGACAAAACATGATTGGAATTTCTCAAAAATTGTTTGCAGAGGTACATAAACTAAAAAAAAAGTTTGCAGAGGAACATTTTTCATACCCCCTCCAAGAAAATAATGGTCTGTCCCTAAAACATTCCCAGGGCATTTATCCATGGGATTTGCATGTAGCCTGCTTCTGGATGTTTTGCAATAATTCATCCCTGCCCATGGCTTAAAGGTCCAAAAAAGCTCAGTGGTCTAAGGCTCCAGGAATTTGTCTTTTAAATGATACCCCATTCAAGAAACAGGGCAATTTTTTAACAGCCTGTTTTGGCTGCTAATTATTTGAAACTGTCTTGTGTTCAAAATATTATACCTCGTTCTAGGAATCGTCTCTATAACGGATACCCTGTTTTAGATCGGGAGCTCAAAGCAAGACCCTGTTGGACAGCACACACCCAAATCTATTAGGTATTTTGGAGGAGTACCCCCCCCCCCCCGGGGTAATTTTGGTAGCTGTTTTTCCTAATATTACAGCAATCGGTAGTTGTAATTAAGCTATGTTTTGCTTGTGAAGCTGTAGATAAAAATATAAACTTAAGTTTTACCAAGACTGTCAATACCAGCAATCAAATAAGATGTCTTTTTATTCTCAGAACGGAAGTTGGTTTAGAGATTATTCCTATACACCAAGATCCGTTCAGGGAAAAAAAAAGACAAGTTAACCATGAGTCATAGTAAAATTATGGAAGATAATCAATGCTGCCAAATGTGCAACCAGAAGCAAATGGGGAGCAGGGGATGGGGTGGGTGGCATGGGGAAGGGTGTGAAGATTGGCCTTGTAGACCTTGTCTAAAATGCAGTGGAGTGAAGATCTCTTGTTCATAATTTTGGTGGGTGTTTTTTTGCACATCTTATATCATTTTAATATTAATGTCTTCTAAAAAAGCTGTCAGTAGATAATTATTGAATGATAAAATTACCAGCAACTGCAAGACTGTCAGCGCTAGCATTGAGATGTCTTGTTATTCTCTGAGGGGCATTGTTCCTGTTGTTTGTTTTACTGTTCTCTTGAAGGGTGCAGTGTATGTAGCAAACCATTTATGTGAAACCTTATGATTGTGACAACTGCTTCCTAAGCCGCCTTAGGTGCAGTTGAAAGCACCACCAATAGATGATGTACCCAAGGGAAGGAGGGGTGTGATGATGAGAGGGGTGGGGTGGGTGGGTGGCAGAGTGGAGTACTAGTGACAATAACCCTTTTCCTACTCAAAAAGAGGTTGCCTCGGGCCTAATGAAATAATTTTGGTATGTACCGGTAATTTAATGGTGCTACCTGCCCATGCCTGTCTTTGATTGAAGGAGAATGAAAAAATCGTACGTGGCAATGTACCAAAAACTAAAGAAGAAAAACAGAAAGAACTACTTGAACCTACAACAATGCTTTATGGTGAACTAGCAGAGAAGAATGGGTAGGTGTACATTTTTATGACCAACATCTTATTTCTCCTTTATATACATTGTCATGCAGACAGGTCATGAAAATATACCTTATTGTTACTTATTTTCACGGGAATTTAATTGCGCGAAAATGGAACGGATATATTTCGCGGGACTTAATTTTCGCAATTTGGCCAAAAATACGTAATTTACTAATTACATATTTTTAAAAATACAATAGAAAATGTTTAAAATAATTTTTTGCGGGTCTTTAATTTCGCTATTTTTTGAAAATCGTGAAAATCGCGAATAAGTCCCGAGAAAATAAGTAACAAAAGGGTATAAGAAAAGTTATCAAGACAACTAGCAGAATAGATCACATGTACTAAAAGATAGCATTTTCCCCTAACCTATAGAACCGAGTACAGTTTTGACTGAAAATCTATGGCCAGCATTTTGTTGTAACTTTTTGCACAACAATAAAGCTGTGTTTTTATTTTTACCTCCACCAGTTGCAATCAGCTTCAACATGTTGCACAAAGTTGAATTTGTTTTACAATAATAATGTTCATGTACTTTGCACAACATATTCATACAGTCTGGTGGTAGTAGGTGCAACGTTGCTTTGCAATAATTGGAAGAGGTAGAGTAATGTTTTAGATATTGTTCTCAAACTCAGTAATAATTCATCAAGTTAAAACAAAGAAAATCATAACCGTGAAGGAGGTTTGGATACCCGGTCTTAATAAGCATATTAGATTTTTTACAATTTACTTTTCTGTTTACTCAGTAGTTTTTGTTTTGATTGAGAAGATAGATCAAACACTTGAGACAGTGTTTCATTGGCTATACAAACACCTCGAATTTCTCTGATGTGCGTCATATTTGCAACTCTCTTCACTGTGTTTGGATATTCCGATGAAACACTGTCACTCATGTTTAATATAAATTACTTGAAGTTTGGTTTTATTACATCTCTTGTTGCCTGAGAATCCTTTTAAAAGCACATTTTGGCATTACACTGTTGTAATTTTGTTCATTAAAATTTCTTTTGATTTATAGTTTGTTTTTTTCGTTTTTAGGATTGTTCTTGCTGAAGGTGTTTGATATCATTTTTTCGGAGCATGTCATCCAATCAGCAGGCATTTACAAACAGTTACATAATTATACTGTCAGTACCACATGAATGTTGCGAATAATGTTCATTGTACCTATAGGTTTACCTTTCCTTTAGTATTTGTTATTGATATTATTGTAAATGCATGTACTAAGTCAACATTTCACAGATATAACTATTGTTGGTTTGTATATTGTCACTGAGTATTTTACAATTTACTCATTAAATATTTTGTATTAAATATTATTTTCTATTGCAGTATAGGCTTGATGCCTAGGTTTAAGGCATTTACTTATTTCATAATACACCAAGGACTCACATCAAATAAGAGAAAGATGAAATAATGTAAATCTTACCTGCTTCAATGTCATTGTTAGAGCTTTGGTCATTTCAGAAAATTCTGTCAGCTAGCAAGGTCTAGAACTGAATGATCACAGGGACAGCTGCCTGGGACCTCACCAGAAAGAATTGGAAATTTTTCTTTGCAACTTCCATGCAACCACAGGCCTGAAAGTATTATAAATTGCATATTCCGGAGCTAAAAGATAGACGTGAATTGTTTCTGAAAGTTTCTCAGTTCCAGATTTCTCACTAGCTGACCATGCCTATTTTCAAGATGGCTGTTACGCGAGCAGATTATATAAAATATTTTTATTTAACTTTAATAATTATTAACTTGAGAATCCCCTTGGATAATAAAATTATCAAGGTTTCAGTTGCAGAGGTACCCCGAAACTGGCCAAAAATTAACACACCTTGGTCATTTAAGTTTTTAACCTCTCTCGAGATTAAAGTGATAGGGAAAATAAGTTTGCTGGCAACGTTTCCACTCGATCAAATGCGTCACCACTTTTTGTTTGAGCACACTGCAGCAATAAATATTGAAATTTAAAAACAAATTTCTGAAAATCAATCATCCAATAATTTCCATTTCGATTTTAGTAAATTGAATGAATTTTAAAAAAACAATATCCAAACTTGTTAATAGCTTATTAACTCTAGTATACTCAGGTTATATCCAGTACAATCCAGTACATGATATCATTTCAAATCAAGAGCTTATCATCTAGCTAGGTGATAAGCTTCTGTTTCAAACCAATTAAAAAGTAATCATATCACGCCCTTACAAACTGCTCCCAATGATGACATGGTCACAAGTTAAAACTCTGGAAAAACTACATTGATTTTATTCACATTTCATTACCTTTTCGAATCTTACAAGGATGTATTGATCAGGTTTTCTTAAGTCATGATCAGTAAATGTCACGAGATTATTTATGTCACAACATATAATACTACTTATTTACAACAAATTTATGTTTTGAAAATTTGTTTTGAAAGGTAAAGATCAAAATACAGGTTACAATGTGTAGTTATTTCTGTGATAAGTGATGTAAACTAGCTACAGTTAAGAATAGTTGTTGGTAGCTAAATTTACAAAAATTTACTTAATTTTAAGGAAAACATGTTCCACTATTTATTTACAGCAAATTCAAGGAAACAATATCTGCTAAAGAAACTTCAATACGAGTTCCTTAAAAAATGTTGAAGTAGTTTTGGTAAACTGATATTTACAACCGTTCGGCTTACGAGTTCAAAACAGATTACCTCGGTGACAAGTAATTAATCTACTACAATAAATTAGGTACATTGTTTAGAACCCCCTGGCATTTCAATTCAAAAGAACTCAGTTTTCTGTCTTAAATCTCTGACTCTTCAAAAAAAAACTTTTGGTTGGGAGCTTTCATCCCAAATTTGTAACTTACTATAGACAGACATAACATAGTCCCCCAAAACGGCTAAAAGTTGACAAGTAGTTCAAAATCGTTTCACTAGATTTAACTGATGGCAAAATGTGAATCACTCAAGAAATTACGTCACAGGTGAGTGGATATTAAAGCTACTGAAACATCTGAATTCGATGATTACCCAGGTCAGACACAACTATCCTACCATCACTAAGAACTGCTGTAGAGAATGGCTCATTAAACTCTCCTATCCCGCTCCCTTTTGTTCCAAACTTTGTTACAAACTTTCCACTCAGTTCGAACACCTGAACCCTGTGATTGTTTGAATCACAGACCATCAGGTGTCCTGCCTTGTTAACTGACAAGTAACCAGGGTAATTGAACTCCCCGTCTCCCTTCCCATACTTTCCAAATTTGTACAGAAAATTTCTCATCCCTACTGAACACTTTGATACAGTGTTCATCACTGTCTGACACTATAAGATACTTGTCATATTCGACACAGTGAAGGGGATTGGTGAAAGAGCGTTCACCGCCAATTTTACGCAAAAACTGACCGCTAGGAGAAAAGATCTTGATTAGTTTGCTACCTGAATCAGCAACAATAATATTCCCGTCACTGTCAACAGATAAACCATAAGGATACTTAAGCTGGTGATCAAGACTTCCTTGTTCACCAAACTGGTTCAGGTACTCACCCTGCTCACTAAAAATTTGGACTCGGTGGTTACCAGTGTCCGCTACTATAATATCACTATTCTTATCAAAAGCTACGCCGCAAGGGAAGTCAAACTCTCCCTGTTTATCACCCTTTCTACCGAACGATCGTAAGTGAGTCCCATCACTACTGAATACCTGAAACCCTGTCGTTTTCAGTCTCAGCAACTGCAATTTCGTTAAGTTCATTCACTGCCAGCCCCCAAGGAAAGGCAAGCATTCCAGCAGACGAACCTTCTTTTCCAAAAGATAACACGGGTCTGTACCGTCTGGGTTTCACTTGAACATTGTAAGGGCTGTCGCGAATATGTTCATCATTTATCTTTACTGATACGTCGCATTTTCCAGTTTCTTTTGCAAAATAGCTGATGTTGTAGGTGCCGTCTCTGTTATCTTGGACTCGTGCTTTCGTCGCACAGTCATGGCCTTGACGATTTCTAATGTCCACTGTTACTGAGTCACGCTCGTCGTAACATTGTTCTCCTTCAGCATTTCTTGTTGTCAACACCAACTTTGCTTCAAGTCCAACAGTTGCTTCACTGATTCCTTTTCCTTCGGCGCTTGATTGCTGCGCTTCAGTCTTGTTGAGGAATGTTTTGAATGAGCCGATTCCTTCAGTGATTGCTTCCTCCATTAATGTTTCATTTTGTACGAAAACGAATTGACGAAGGCCTTCAAGGTCACACTCGAATTGTTCTCCTTCATCGCCGACGCCTTCCTGAAAGATTGTGTTTATTGCGAGTTTATCAAGCTGAACAATCTCAGCGCTTGGACCTCGCTTTAAAATCGCTTCAGTTTTCGCGATTTCTGTCTCGATCAGTTTCACTTGATTGTTTTCCTTGCATTGTTGAGTTCGCAGACGCTCGACAGATTTCTTCATTTGAATTTCCACTTTGTTCAATGTTTCCCTCCTCTTCGCTTCGATAACTGCCGTCAGATTTTCAGCAAACCTGTTTACGTTTTGCTTCGCGGCAGCGGCTTTTGCTTCAATTTGAACGCAGTTTTCGTCAAGTTTGGCGATTCTGTTTCTCTTCTGTTGCACTTTTTCCTTTTGCAATTCAATCATAGAATTGATTTGGAACTTTCGTTCATTTGCAGCTTCTTCCAAGAGTTTCTTGGCGTGACCTTCATGACTTGTCAAAGCACAGGCGTTGCAAATGGGAACTTCGCATTTCTCACAAAAGAATTCCAATTCTTTCTTTTCGTGGCCTGGCCTTGGACAAAATGCTGGTCGCTTTAACACCTCCTCGATGTCTTGATCTTGAAAGTCTTTAAGCGCTAGCAGTTTATGCTCTCTGTTAGCGCGGATTATGTTATGAGCTGTAATACAAAGATCACACCAGAATCCAGAGCACTGGAAACAGTATGAGCTTTGTGCGCTTCTTTTGTCGCAATTTCCGCATTTGACGCCATCTGTATTGCACTCTCTGATAGCTAACACATCCAGCAAACTGTTGATCCGAAAGTTAGTGGGCAGATCGTCAAGATTTCCACTTGCGGGGACTCTAATTTCTCTTCTACATTCTGGGCATGCTATGATATCACGGCGGCCACTCGTTCGTTGAATCCCTTCCAAGCATTGAAGACAAAAGCTGTGTAGACATGGCAACATTTTTGGCTTTGTGAACGTGGTTTTACACACAGGACAGGATACTTCTTCATGAAGATTCTTTAGCAAGGTTTGTATATCCATGATAGAGACGATGAACAACAAAGAAGCTTTGGAGTTGAAAACACCTCCAACAATGAAGTCTTGTGATCAGATATTGTATTTATCAGACTGAACATTGGCCAATCACAAAGAGGTTTGACGTGCGGAGCTGTCTGACTTCTAAGAATTGTTTACATTCAGTTGATCGCCAAGATTTCTAAGAATTATGATCAAAATAGCTTGACCTTTGCAGCTACAACAACGAGCTACAAAGATTGCGAAACTCTGAAACATTATCAGCGCCCTTTCGCATGAATAATTACTCAGTTTCAAGCCCATGCTTTTCTCATATCAGAAAGCATGAACCAAACAGGTCCAGAGAAGAGGTTAGAAATGTAGCAAAAACGCATTTGTTAACAAAGCATGGCTGCATAATCTCTCTTTAAAGTCTCGTAGAGTCATGTAGGTGGGGAACATTACATCAGGTTCGTATTTCCAGTTTAACCGGCTTAACCTAACGGAAAACAAAACAAATTGCAACTGATACAAAAATTTCTCTCGAGGGAGGGGCATGGACCTGTAATTCACTGTGTTATCGAAACTGGTGACGCGTGGACCCAGGGGGGAGGGGGAGGGGGGGGGGGGTACTCGGGATTTTAAGGGACGTGGATGATCGAAGGATTTTTTTGGGTTTGAAACTTTCAATTCCGGGATTTTTTTGGGTAGGAAAATTTGGCAAGTATTTTTTGATTTAAGTAGTGATATTTTTGGTATTAAAAATAATCTGAAGATTCGTGGTAGTGCCTTGGCTGCAAGTTTGCGAATAAACACGGAAACAAATGTGTTTTAGTGTTGATTTTTGAGGGGTCAATATTGAATCTAGGGATTTTTTGGGGTTATGTTGGAAGCCCTAGGGATTTTTTTGGGTCTTGATTTTTGCCTCCATTCGATCATCCCCGTCACTTGAAATCCCGAGTACCCCCTTCCCCCCGCCCCTGGGCGCGTGGCCCTCGAGCAGAACAAATGCTTTAAATCAATTTCTCAGAACAACTGGTAATGCAGGTCGGACGTTTTAAAGTCCTATAAACTAGAATGTGTAGAATGTGGGTGTAGCTCTCATGTGCATTTTAACCCCTAGTCAAGTTGCAAATTTCAAAATCTTGACAGGCCATAATCCACGTCCCAGCGGACAAAAGAGATTAATTAAATGTCAATTTTATTTCTTGACAACTAATTCCTGTTTTCGTGAACCCTTCATAATATAAATATAGAAACTGGGAAAACTTTGAAATAAAACAGCCGCAAGCGGTACCAAAACACTAAGCCACTTAAGAACGCCGGTCTCTTAGAATCAGACATTTTTGAAAATTGGCGGCAAGAGGGGAAACTTCGTTTTCTTTTATATTTTACATGTAAAGTTAGATAGGCTAGGGTATAACGTAAATCGCTGTATAGTTTTTTCGATGGAATATCCTTCTATTTTAAAGAAAAATGCAAATAAGAAGAATCCGTTAAAATCGCCATTTGACGCGCTAAATTATTGCACGAGTTTGAGAGCCTCGCGTGCAAAAACAAATCACTTTACCGTCTTTACAACACGCAAGTCTTTTTTAAAAATCTCTAAAAATCTGCTGAAATGATTTTGGGAAATATCGCGTTGTTCTTTGAAGAAAAAATAATTTAATTTCGAAGGCATACAATTCACTGCCGTAAAAGTACTTGGTAAATAAAATTAATTTTCACCATGTGCGAAACTTTCAAATCGTTTAAATGGTGTATAGATCCATATCAAAATTTCCTTGGGCTAATAAGCACATACAAAAACATTATGAAATGTTCTAACCTTAATCTGCTGTAAAAGGTAGGTTCGAAGGCCATTTAAGCACGATTCCGGCTTCAGTCATCCGTCGCAATTGAGCTTTGTTTGTGTAGATTTATCTAGACTGTTCACAGTCCCCTATTTTTCCGTGAAGTCGTAGAGATCGATCGTTCAGTCCCGGGGGGGGGGGGGGTACTCCTATAAATTTCGGATAGGGGTGTGCCGCCAAGGTTCTTAAACCCTGACCCTATTTAAGGATAAAGAAAGCAAAAATTGATACCCTTTTTAAGGACCAAAACCGAAAAATGACACCCTATTCAAGGGGAGGAGAAGCGTTCCGTGACGACCCAAATAACGGCTAACCGCGCACGGCAAGACACAAATCTTTATAAAATCGCTTTACTAATATCCGAGAAAATTCGGTTTTAAGAAACCTTTTTTTTTCGTTTAGCTGGGCGTTTATTTTAGCTAATAGAATTTAGGTAGCCTATCTAAGGATCATACCGGGAACACATTGCCAAAAGGAGCAAAAATATAAAAATGATACCCTATTTAAGGACCGAGAACCTCAAAAACCATACCCTATCGGGCGGCACATACCTATATAGGCCACATATGGGAGTACCTCCCGCCCCCCCCCCCCCCCGGGCGTTCAGTCCGACGGGCCGCCATCTTGGTTTACGAACGCAAGCAACATTCTTGAATAAATTTATTTGAAATTATATTGGGCAATAGGCCATTTACGAGTTTCCCTTTACCTCTGTTTCAAAACGAGTCTATGTGCAAAACCATTCAAATGAATCAAAATGAGTTTCACCTACAGGTTCATTTTCATGCAAATCAAACTCATTTTCATTTGAACGGCTTCGCAAGTAGACTCCTTTTGAAACAGAGGCAAAGGGTAACTCGGAAATGGCCTATTTTTTCAGTTGCAGGGGATGAAAAAACCCCTTATTATTCCCTGACAGGAAACAGTTAGTTTTGTTTTTCTTGAGACCATCGGTGTGCCACACTCGGTTATGGGGAGCACTGCAGGTCTCATGGAACGTAATCAGTGGCGCATCAAGGGTGAGGGTCCAAGGGGTCAGCCCCCCCGCCCCCCCCCCCCCCAATCAGACCCGTTGTTTTACTACATGTACTTGTTTGACACCAAAATTCTTGCATCGACAGGATGGTATATCATTCAATAATGGTATATCATTCAATAATTCAATTTTTTAATGAAACGCGCGTTGCATTTTGTCACTAAACTAAATTCCAGGCATTTCCAGAAATGTTATAATTTACTCAATCTTAATCTTTGGTACCAAGCCCATGAGGAGGATGTTCAAAGGGTGCGTTCTTTTACCAAAATAATTACGATCATGGGGCCAAGTAGATTTGATGTTAAATCAGGATTATAACGTTCAATCGTGACTGTGGGGTGGAGTAGGTGCGGGGGAGAAGTAATTTGCCACACAAAAATCCAACAGTGTTTTCTTAATCAAAGTTTGGACCCCTCACATAAAAAATTCCTGGTTCCGCCCCTGATAACTCACTGCTTTCCTTGGCGTCAGACATTTAAGTGGTTATTGTTCACCCCAGCATGGTGAACAACAAAGGTTAATCACCTTGCCACTTTGCATAAGTATCTTCCTTTCACATCCACCGCAATGTATAATAACTGTCACTAACGCTATCAAAGACAACAGTAATAAAGTTTTTAATCAAGACAACTCACAAGTGGTTATTTTTTGTTTTTATTCAGTTCCTTCACATACAAACATAGTTAAACTCCACAAGCTTGGCAGTGGCTGCCAATACCTTAACAGGTCACCGAGAAACTTTTTTAAAGAGAAATTTAACAGGGGAATGTCAAAGAATCCTTTGCAAGGAGAACCCAATATAAAATCGACAGAATCTTTGCCAGTCCACATCTTTTCCAGACTGTAACAAATTGGACACAGTCTTTCTGCATTGAAAGTTTTATCTTCCAACAGCCTTAATGTTCTGGACAACGACGATTCTTGGCAATGCAATGATGACCAGAATGTATTATTTCTTGTGAAATTTCTTGCTTGGGTCTTTGGCATAATCTAATAACATCTGACATGGAACAAATCGCTCCCCACCAACTGTGTCATGTAGTCTTTTCATTCTATCGACAAACTTGTCTGCTCCATAGGTGTCAAGGAAACGGAAAGGACCTGGAAAAGAACAAGTTGCTGGCTGAATTCCATGGGAAAATGACGGGTGAATGGGTGTAGCATGAATGGATTACAGTGCAGATGCCATAGAGCCCATAGTATATGGTTACTTCCAGAGGCAGCAGAGCATTTAGAAACATGGGGGCCCACATCGTACTCCATGCCAAGTGCATGTCCCCCCCTGGGGGGTGCATCCCCTACTCAAATTTTCCATAATGTCTTGAACACTGTCCGGTCCATATCAATTTGTGACAATGCATAACTGGGCAGTTTAGATGATCCTGCTGCATGGTGCTTTTTGGGTTGTTCTTTAGATGTTGGAGGGCAGAAAAAGTATGCTATGGAGTGGACCTCTCCTAGCAGTGTTTTGGGGAGGGGAGTTTTGTTGAAAGTCCTACACCATATTATTTAGCTACAGCCCCCTGACTACCCTTGCCCCTTCTCCACTGCCTATGACTTCTACACAAATCTTATAACACCCAGCCTTTTTAACAAAAAAAAATTAAAACTAGTTTTGTGTTTTCTGTTTTAAAGGGATTTTTGGTTTGAGCTCGGAGCTGCTTTACAACCTGTATTTAAATTCATATGTTGCATCAAGAAGAGAGACAGAATTCTTTAAACAGTTCTTTTTGAAAACCAAAAAACACTTAACATACCTCCATGGAAAGGTGGAAATCCAAGACCAAATACAGCACCAATGTCACCATCAACCTAATAAAACATAATGAGTATTACTACCAAGACAAATTTTAACTGAGGTTGAAAACAATGTTCAACCAGTTGTCATTTTTACTTTGCGAGTGATCAACAACTAATTTCTACTTTCAATATCAATACATTATCAAGCAGAAAGGTGACAAAAATAAAGAAAATCATCAACTAGGTGTATACAGTTTTACTGTCGGATCAATTTAGGTTTCTGGGAAACTGCTCACCTACCCCTCCACAAACCTAACATTTTGCCCAAAGCGATAAGTAAGGGATAATGTTAGGTTTGGGGAGGGGTAGGTGAGCAGTTTCCCAGAAACCTAAATTGATCCTTACTGTCTTGTACCACCAAATTCCAACAACAAAACTGTCATAATCATGGCAATCGGTCGGGTAGAAAGAATTAAAGGGTGCATTACTTTGCAATGGTCTTGATCAGGATCAATGATCCATGATCACTCTGATCATGGTGCGTCAAAGGAACTGATGAATCCACTCTGGTCAAAGATTCATTGGTTCCTTTGATGCACCATGATCCAAAATAATGATGCTGGATTATTGTTTCTGATCAAGATTATCCCAAATGAATGTGCCCTCAATTAAAACTCTTGTACAATCCAACAGAAGAGGACAGAAGGGAGATTTGGAAACTGTAGCAATCATTCCTACTGATTATACAACCACTGCTCCCATTCCTGAGAAGAAATGAATGACTGACTGTATGATCCACCATTTGGCTACACTAGGGCTGTACACTTACTGGATTTCTTAAAATTCCTTCTTGTAGACAAAGTACTGATTCATTGACAAAACGGGATGCTAGTCTCATCTGAATTTCCTCAGGTTCATGACTGTAAAAAGAACAAAATTTAT
This sequence comes from Oculina patagonica, assembly GCF_052425735.1. Lineage (NCBI taxonomy): Eukaryota > Metazoa > Cnidaria > Anthozoa > Scleractinia > Oculinidae > Oculina > Oculina patagonica. The sequence goes on from NC_135760.1 coordinate 5,511,876, forward strand.
CTGAATAAATGAAGTTAAGAACGGAAAACATCTAAACCCACCAGCAATCCTCACTACTGAAAGTTCAATACTTTGCTTTGAAACAGGGCAGTAGAACTAAAATTTAATTCGCTGCAAAACCATACTTAACACTAACCTTCCCTTCTTGGGAGTGGAAAACTCTTTAAGAATCTTCTCTGCTTCACCATTAATCTGAGTAAATTTGAGGGAAAAGGTCAATTACCACTTTAATCACTCACTTGCAAATTTAAAATGCAGTTAAACCATAAAAAGGCAAACTAAGACAGCCACAAAACTGCTCCGGACAATCAAAATGCGAGATCTGCGTTTTGCTTGTCCAAAGAGCAAGCTGGATTTTGAGGGTTTTTTTTTTCTTCAAGCCATGCAAGGGCTAAACAAAGTCGAAATCAGACATGTTATACTGACAAACTGAAAAGTAACAAATAATATGTACTGCAGTAGTTATTAAAAGTAAACTACTTGAAAATACAGATAACTGTATAAAATGGGTAGGATGACACAAAACTGCAAATTATTTGTGGACCTTGATTCAGAACATTTCACTCACTTCTCGCTTGCCGCCCTTCCCAGTGTACACAAAGAAACCCTTTCCAGATTTTCTTCCTGAAAGTCAATCACAATAATTTATAAACAAAATATGTGTAGAAACAAGTTGATATAATTTTACATTGCACATATAAAATATCTTGAAATAAACAGTGTTTACAGTAGAGCAACACCCTTAGGATAAAATTGACTGACCATTGCAGAGGTGGCTTTAATAAGGAGGGTCAAAAGTTTTAAGGGCAGTCGAAGGAATAAAATGGCCAAGAAATGGCCATTATTTGATGATTAACTCAAACCAATATGGAGTACTGTACCTAAATGTCCTCCAGCAACCATTGCCTTTAAGACTTCTGGATTGCCACCACCAAATCTAAAGACCAAAAAAAAAAAAAAAAGAACTGAAGTACCTGTAATGTATTTTCTGCCAATAATGTGTGGGGTACGGGTACCCCACACATTAAAAGCCACATGGTAAAGCCACATGTTCATTCTTTCACAAGTTTTATAGGAGACTATCTTTTCCTGATTTAGCATGTAAATCAAGTTTAGCATCATGATGGGTTCACAAAGCCTTAACTAACCTTTCACCAAAAGCTTTCCCAAGATCCTCTGCAACATGGGCTGCAACATCAATACCCACCTGAGGATGAAAACATGAACTATACTTAATTAAGCTTTCAAAACTGAGACAGGTTTGCCGTGTGAACATAAAACATGCAAGGCTGGTCAATTTTAGTTCAAACACTTGCCAGAAGTCGAGAACTTGAAAGTATTATTACAGGTACATTTTGTACTGTGACTAAATGTTTTTTGGAATGGAATGACAGTTTGATTTCATTATGTGCAAAAAGAACTTTATCCACTATTTAACCTGAAATACTAATAGATGCTTTAAGACACTGTACTCCTGAAGCTGTCAAATGTCTGAAATTACTGAATCAGAAGCAGAGTGCACAAAATTAAACTAAAGCAAACAACACAATGTGCAATTTTGACAACAGCGTTCCATTAACATGCCATTATTTATTAATCTTATCCACTAAAATAATGATATGGACAAACACGCACATCTATAAACTGCTGCCTTGTAAAGTAAGGGTAAGCACTTATTGTCTAATAACGTCATCAAAGAATACTGGCATGTTCCTACCTCATCAGCCAAAGTAGCTGATCCAACAGGAAAGCCAAACTGCTTTGTAAGATTATCTAAATTTTTTGGGCTGACTCCTTCCTACAATGATACATAAAAAATATAGAAGGAATTAATTTTAACCTTCTCTTTTTTAAGGAGAAACTGCTTTAAATTTGTGCAATAACATAAAGCTTGGTACAAAATTAATGTAGGATTAGGCCATATTGATTATTGGTGGGCTAGCATAAAATTTTAAAAGAAAGATGTAAATAAAATACAGAAGGCTTTCGACACACGTCTCTGAACTGAAAGAAAAAATTACATTTCAGAGACGTGTGTCGAAAGCCTTCTGTAATTTATTTACATCTTTCTTCGTTTCTAAGGCCTTCTTGGCTTCATAAAATTTCTGTCTGTTGCCCAACCCAATTTAAGTTGGGGGATTTAGCCATGATACATACAAATGTCTCGAAAGAAAAATGCCCTGTGGATTGACCGCGTTCTATCCAATTCTATCCGCGTTCTATCCAGCGTGGTTGGCCCGATGGTGTAGTGGATATCACGCCTGACTAGTAACAGGGAGACGCAGGAGCACGTAATTTTTCTTTCATTTCAGAGACGTGTGTCGAAAGCCTTCATCTGTAATTTATTTAGTACATCTTTCTTTTAACGTTTCTAAGGCTTTCTTGGCTTCATAAAATTTCTGTCATAAAATTTTAGAAAAGTCCCTAAAAGAAAGCAGGCACTAAAGCCAGACTTCTGTTATTTGATAGAAAAACAGAAATAGCTAGCATGAGCTATTGACATGATGCCTCAAACAAAGAGAATTTACATTTTGATAATCGAAATAAAAATTATGCGATTTTCCTTACTTTTTCTCACAGGCATTTAAAAAAAAAAGAAAAAAATTTGTCTGTGTTTCTATCAAGTTAAAAAAGCACTTGTGTGAACTAGTGAAAGTTAGGGAGAACTCAAAAAAGCTGCTAAGACACTTGCCCACAGCTCATGTTCCCACAGCTCTGTTGTTCTCCCAAGCTTGCACTTGGAAAATGTTTTCTATTTCAGTCTTATAAATAACAGCACTTTTAAAGCTGTATGTTACATTGTCCCTTTGCACCATGTAGCACATAAGGGCTCATAAAAATTTAATTCCTGAAGAATTAATAAGACTCACTAAGGTCAAAGGTGCAAAAATCCTTGCAATAACACCCCCCCCCCCCCCCAAATTGGGAGAATCATAGGAAAAAAAATATGTGTTGCTAAAATATCACAAAAGGACAATTTCCTTTCTGGATATTTTCAACTACGTAATATTAAGTAATGTGCATACCTGAAGGAGAGCCACTGCCTCAGCTAATGTTGGAGCCAAGATTCTTGTGGTGTAAAAGCCAGGACCATCCTATAAAACATTTTGTTTTTTTTTAAAAGTCTCTGATCAGTTACCTTAGTTATCAAAACTAAAATCTCTTAGAGAAAAATAAAATAATTTCCTAATAAAGAAAATCTATTTCTAATGATTAGCTACTCTGATTTTGATTCAGTTTGCAAATAGTGTCTTTACTTAGTATTACCAGCTGTAACAGTACTAAGTAGAAGAAACTATACTACACATTTATTTTATTAAAAAATTTCTATAAAACAAGTTAATTAACATGTATCTGAAAATTGCTGATCACAAATTTGACAATCACCTTAACAACAATAACTGTCTTGCCCTGCTTTAGACCAACACTAACAGCAGCAGCTATGAAAGGTAAACAGAACAAATCAGAAAAAAAATGCAAAAAAGCCAGAAAAAATTGAAAATACATTTTGTATGTCGTCAACAAGAGATGTAAGGCATGATTTTGAAAGAGAGTTTTATTCTAAGTTGACATAGACATACTCTACAAATTGCCACCAACAAACTAAAATAATACATTAATATAAAACAATTTCTCGTACCAGCTGTATCATCAGAAGTTTGATCTGTAGTAATGATTTCTAAAAGAGGCATTTTATCCACAGGAGAAAAGTAGTGCATTCCTATAACCTGCACATCACATTAAAAAACAATGTTAGTCACTTAAATATGACAAAATTATACTGCTGGATTCTGTTTTAATTCATAACAAAATATTAACTAAATTATCCAGAATTAAGTAACATATTTGACAAAAAAATTAATGCAATATGGTAATTGACTATATATCTGCACCCTTTTAAATAAAGCATACAAGAAAGACAACTGCATGGCAGTTATTGTGCCCTGGCTAGTGACACTACATGGTTTACAGCTAACAGTTAAGTTATTACTTGGGTACCTTATCTGGTCTTTTACTTGCTTGTGCAATCTGAAAAACAAAGATATACTAGTTATGCAACGCTTTCGAGTGGTATACTATGGAATATCCCACGAGTCACTTGTATTTTCTCGGTATACACACGAGCCTTTAGGCGAGTGTGTATGCCAAGAAAATACAAGTGACAAGTGGGATATTCCATAGTATACCACGAGAAAGTGTTGTGTAACTATTTTATACCATGCCATAGAAAATACGCTTACTAAATTTCGTCAAGAATAAGATCGCAGCGCACTATGGGAAGGTTGGGTTGAATACCGTCGAATATACAACGGCTTTCCTGTATTCTGATTGGCTGTATTTTCTATGGCATGGTATAAAAACTGATATCAACTTTCTTTAATGATCAAAGGTGGGATATAAATCTTCACCTATCACTGTTTAAATCGATAATCACTACACTAACAATGACATAGATCTCTTAAGTGACTGAATGAAGTTCCAAGTTCTAAACCCAACAATGTCAAGAATTTTCCTTTACTGTGTTAATTGCGAGCAAACAACAAATATAGCCCACAATTTTGAAGGGTTAAACCTAAATTCCTACAATGCAAAATAAAGTAAAACAAAATGCAATTCTACATACAGTACAATATATACAGTAGAACCCGGTAACTCGAACTCAAATAACTCGAACAACCTCGCTAACTCAAACTAATTTCCATTTCCCTTAGATTTGACCCCATTTTTTAGTCATTTTTACTTGATTAACTCGAACTTGGTTAACTTGAAAACCCCGCTAACTCGAACTAAATTTCGTTTCCCTTGATCAAAATTTGGGTCAAATTTACCCCGATAACTCGAATTCTGGTTCTTGCAACTCACCACGGTTGCCCATTGATTTGATAAACAAACAGATCACGTATTTGACAGCCAATTTCCACTCTTATTATAAGAATGTATGGTCGTGTTAAAGTGTCTGACGGAATAAGTTTAATTTGCACTGTACTGTATACTGAAGTGCTGAAAAATCAGTAAACTATCAATTATTAATATGGCAAATTAAATATTCAATCGACCCCGATAACTCGAAACCCGCTAACTCGAACTGTTTTCGTTTCCCTTCAGAGTTCGAGTTAACATGTTCTACTGTAAAGACTACAAACCTGATGAATGGGAAGGGCTGATGTATTTGAAGCAAATACACAATGTTCAGGAATGACCTGCAAAAAAAAAAAAAAATAGTATCAACATCATCTACTTTACCATTATTAAGACAACTCTTTATAATGTGATAATTACCCAATAAACTTAATCAAATTAATTACCGTCCATTAGACTAATAAAGAATAACAGAATAAAAATTAATGACAAGTCGAATGTTGTGCAATCTGACCTCTTCAATTTCCTTGATGACCTTGTGTTTGATGCTGAGATCCTCAAAGACAGCTTCAATCACCATGTCGGCATTTTGAAAGTTCTGCATTTAGAGAATAACCAGTGCAATGCACAGTGAGAATAATTATAATTATGATGACAGGTAACAGTTTAACCCAGTTGGTAAGAATCCCTATTTAAAAGTAAGACTGCAGGTTTGAGTGCCAGCCAGACCCATTTATACACCTGGACAGAGACAGCTAGGATAGGAGTACTAGGAAAGACTGAAGTCGACTTGAACCTCACTTCTAAAATTAATGAACCCACCACAACACCAAAAATTGGGGTAAAGTTAATTCATTTTATTAAAGCAGGGTGCCATTCAGCTAAAGAGCGTGTAGTTTTGTGTACCTGTAACACAGACTGACTTACAAAAAATGACTCTCGTGCAGACTACCATAAATGAAAAGGGCCACATAAATAGTTAGGTAAAGTCACTCAAAAATTTACCTTAAAGTCTAACTGAGCTGACAGGTGCGACATCATCTGATCTCTCTCAAATCTACAAAAAAATTCCAAACAAAAATTTGGAATTTTTATTTTTAACAAATTATTCGATCTTGTAACGATCGTTGAGGATATACACACTTACTTTCAATTGTTACTTTAATTTTGGACCATGCTTCAACAATGTACTACGAGAATCTAAAGCAAGAGAATGAGTTCTAGGTCCAACTGATGTTAGAATACTTACGATGTCATAGCCTTCTTCTTTACACGACCATTTAACCTGCAGATAAAGCCAATTAATTAGCTAATAGTGAAGGGGAAGGAGTTTCTACCATGTAATACCATCAGATTGTAAGCCAAAGTAAAACACTGGTCTGTGACATCACAGTAACTCACAGCCATCTGAGTACTAGGTTCATGAAAAAGTTTAAGCTGTCCCTGCCACTTCAACTTACTATAGACCTAAATTGCAAAATATCCCTAGACTTTTGTCACACAATAATATTAAAACCACAATAAAACAAATTTCACAATGATACAAAATAATAAACTCAAAACATGTACATGTGTACATATTTATCGTGTCTGTATTATAACTGTAATATATTTAACTATTATTATTAAATATTACACTTCCAGTGGTTTGCGGACATACCCCTTAAAGATTTGTTCCTGTCCACGTGTGAGTCCCTCTTGGATATTGTCCTTCATTATCACATTATGGCCTTTTTGAAGACTGACCTGTTGACACAGAGATTAAAATTATAAGCTTATAAAACAAGTTTTTGAATTTTGAATCTCACAATACTCCCTCCCCCTCCCTGTATTGACAGAGGGTATCTTACACAGGGTGTCTGAACCTACCCAGGCTTAAGGCTAGACACTGCAACCTGGGATGATTAAAGCCAATTAACACTAACCCCGGATTAAAAGGTGATTGAGGTTTAAATTTCTTTTGTATAAATTAAAATGTTTTTCATTGCCTATGTTTAGTGGACTTTGAGATTAGTAAACGACAAAAATAGAGAACAGAAAGCTTCACTAAAATGTTATAAAATTCACACCTGCCCTGAATTAGTTTAATCGCGCTTTGAACTTAACTGGGCCTAATTGGTACTGTTAGGCCAATATTACTCAGGCATTGACTCTTTTACCCGGGGGGGGGGGGGGGGTACTCCGACTTGTAAATGACGGGGATGATCGAATGAAGGCAAAACTTAGGACCCCAAAAAATCCCTAAGTCTTCCGACATTACCCAAAAAAATTAACCCCCAAAAAAAAATCCCTTGTCAAATTACCCCCAAAATTGCCAGGAGGGGCAATAACGCTCTAGTTTGATTATTCATCATACTATAAATACGCTAAGGCAGTGCCAAGGCACTTTAGTTCGTTTTTTTTTTATACCCAAAAAAATCCCCTATTTGAATCAAGTCACCCAAAAAAATACTTGCCAAATCTTCCAACCCAAAAAAATCCCGGAATCGAAAATTTAAAACCCCAAAAAAATCCTTCGATCATCCCCGCCATTTACAAGCCGGAGCTGTATTTGAGTGCCCTGGGCTCTTTTACTGAGTAAGTGAAAAGTTTTGATGATCATAAGGTGAAAGGAATCTAACTCACCTGAACAATTCCAGCACCCATGAGACCAGCACCAAGAACAGCAACATTTCTAATAATCAGAGAAATCAAAACAGATAAAACCAATAATTATGAAGAAAATAGAGAAATTCTCCATGTTTCTACTAAACTTAACAAACACAGCATTTAGTACAGGGCTCAAAATAACGGCCGGTCAACAGACAATGTCCGGTCAAGAGGACAATTTGTCCGGACGTAGTTTTGGTTTGCCGTTCATTTTGACTGGTCATGTACATGGTAACTGATGACCAGAAAAAAAAAATAGAAAAAAAAAACACATTTTTCATACAAATTTAAGCTTGCATTTTAAATTTCAACGACTTTTTGATTGATATGTCGCTATCAGATCTTACAACCAGCCAAAACAGTGAAGAAATAGCGGTTCTTTTTATGCCACACAAACGAAGACGATCTATCCAACAGCAGAAACAAATGATAGTAAAACATTGCTATTTTCAATAATTATTTGTGGTCAGAAACGACACGTGACCGAGCTAAAATCTGTTTGGCCGGTCAACATGACCGGCAACTGTCCGAAAATTATTTTGAGCCCTGTAGTATGTCCTTTGTTTAATTTGACTTTGGAACAAAAAAATTATGTTTTTCTTCTTATAAAATAAAAGTGATCAGTAAAGTATAGTTTGTTTAATTACTTGACAGGCCTCTTGGGTTCACCATAGTGATTCTTTTTGCATTCCGTCTGACCAAAGAACAGGCCCATTAAAGCTTTGGCTTCTCTGGTTTGACTTAATTCACCAAATTCCTGGAAAAAGACAATTAAAGAGTTATGTTATGTACATTAACTTTAATAACTTCAATCAACAACTTACATGTACTAACCGATCACAGTGACCAATAATTTGGCCCACACTTCATGAAAATATGCAACAAATTTTCATGACAGTGACAATATGCAACAAAATTTGAAAATTAAGGTGGCTTAATACAGTTTTGAGGGGGTAAGTGAGCCCAACTTTTAACTGTCTTTAAAAATATTTAGGAATGATCTTTCTTTCTCTTATTACTGTTTTTTAAAGCATATAGCCATCATATGCCACATTTGACGAATAAAAATGCTAATAAACAATCAATAAAGAGTCAAAATGAATGGCCGAGTGCTTAGGAGGGGACTAGGCACTAGTTGTTTTAACAGCGTTTTTCTCAAAATCTACCCGTATGACCCCACCTCAAAATTTCAGAAATTACAAATTGGCTTTGATTAAACATTCATGCAAAATAAAATAAAAATCTGTAAGACAGAATTTGAGCTATTTTTTAAAGGGGCAAAATATCACATTTTTCTATTTTGCGAAAAATCTGTCTTACAGATTTTTATTTTATCCTGCATGAATGTTAATTCAAAGCCAATTTGTAATTTGTGAAATTTTGAGGTGGGGTCATACGGGTAGATTTTGAGAAAAACGCTGTTAAAACAACTAGTGCCCAGTCCCCTCCTAAGCACTCGGACATTTATTTTGGCTCTTTATTGATTGTTTATTAGCATTTTTATTGGTCAAATGTCGCAAATGATGGCTATACGCTTTAAGAAACAGTAATAAGAGAAAGAAAGAACATTCCTGAAGATTTTTAAAGAGAGTTAAAAGTTGGGCTCACTTACCCCCTCAAAACTGTATTAAGCCACCTTAAAGGATTTTCCTTTTTTCCTTAGATCATGCACAAGCAGTGCTCACTGATCATCATCATTGTCATCAGTATCGTCATCATCATTATCATCATCATCATCAAATACTCACCTCAGCCTCTTTCCTGTAACCTTCTGCTTTACTTTTCTCCAAACCATTTCTTACAACCTACCAAGAAAAAAGCAAAATGTTTATTATATGAACTTAATCTTGCTCCCCCATCTCGCGGGCAGACGAGCCGGAAGGCGAGATCTGGTCAAGTAAGAAAATTCAATTTTTTTTGATTGGCTGTTTCAAAACATGGCTGTCACAGCGCTACAATTTGAACGTGCGATGCGGCCCCAAGGGAAGTCAATGTCTGGTTTTTATGCAAATTAGAGATCGTACACGCAATCAAAATATATTCATTTTTGGGGCGTTTCATTGTTTACAGTCGGCCTCAAAAGTCAAGAAGATTTCTTTTTAGTTCTTCGTAGCATTATAAAGCTTTTTCTAGCGAATAACGATGTTTAACAATAATAAAATCTAGACATGTCTAGCCATTGCATGTAACCGCCGAATGAACAATTTTTTAAATCAAATAAATATTTTTAATCAAAATAAAGCTTTCATGATTGCCTTCTACTTTATTCTTTAGTAAAATACTCTGCTAGATATTATTCCAGGAAAGACAAGAATGGTAAAGCATTCGTTATTCATTTGGTTGAGCATTTGTTATTCATTTGATTGCCATTTTCTTAGAATTGTCTTGGGAATGCGCAATTGACTCGCCTGCCACATTCCTGACAGGCAATCACGTGGTACAAATCAGATTTGACCAGATCTCACCTTCTAGCTCGTCTACCCGTGAGATCTGGGAACGAGATTACTATGAACTCAGGCTGTAGGGTATTTTAGGCCTTTTGAAGAAGGTACTTAAATGTAATGGTGATCAGCATTGTTGGCAACAATCTGAACAAGTTTCACAAAAATGGAAAAGGTAAAACCTGTCCTAAGCTGTCACAAGTGATCATGAATTGTGTGACTTACGTCAATAATTCTCAAAGGAGCAGGGTATAATCCACCTGTTTTCTTCATAACCTGGTATGAAGAAAAATGAAAACAGTTATTAATTTTTAGCAGCTACATTGTTGCTCCAACATTATAAATATCTATTTAAGATAGATGGCCTGCCAGAATTCTCCTGTCATTCAGGGTCAAATTGGCTGTCTGGGGGTACTGCAGAAAGCCCTGGTGTTGACTCACACTGGGGACCCTAGAGAAGCTAGTTAATGTTAATGTTCAGCTTAGTCATAAAATAATGTTTAGGGGGAGGTTGCAATGGCAAGGTTAAGTCTGCATTTGAGCCTAGTGGCTGAAAAGGCTGGACATTATCCCAGTTTCAGTGGCATGAAGCAGCTAGGAGTATTATTACCCCCCCCCCCAAGTGGAATGCTGAGGGCAGGTTACTGGGTACCCCCCTAGCATTCATGCGAATTGGGTAGAAGAACTGCGAGAGTGAAGTGTCTTGAATGAATGAATGAATGATATAGGTGCTTATATAGCGCATTTACAAAGCTCAATGCGCTTCACAGTTAGAATTTTATTGGATGAGACCGGACATCATGAGACCGTCTTCCCAAGAACATAAACAAAGACCGCAGCCAGGGCTCAAGCCCGGACCGCTTGCGCTTGATCTGGAGTTCCCCACAGTGCTTATTGGAATGGCCTGAAGAAAAAAGGAAACTCTGGCCACAGGAAAACTTACTGTTTCTCTGGCCTTCTTGAAAACATAGTTTCGTCCAAAATCTGTGTCTGTTGTAATTTTATACTGTAGATCTAGAAGGGAAAGTAATGTGCTTTTAATAAATCTGCAATCAAAATAACTCCACAAGTATGTGTTGTGGTTTAATTTTATATATGGTTTAAAATTTTTAAACCAGTTTGATTTTGATTTTTCATTGTCTCATATTCATTACCACAATCTAAAACAAAGGGAAATAAAAATCAAACTGGTTTGAAAAATTTTAAACCAAAGATAAAATTAAACCACAACATACGCAAACAACCAAGTCCTTAAAACATGAAGTTAGATATCAGATCAGAAGCAGAATAAGTGTTAGTGGAGGATTATTATGTGAATGCACTCAATCCTTGATTGTACCAAGTACACCACATGATATTCTGTACAAGGTCTGACAAATATTTTTCACAAAACTTGTCCCTGGGCAAGTGGCATGTAAAAACACTTACCCTGGCAGTATGGGGCAAGGGCATAGAAAGATAATGCATTCAGGAACTTTTGAAGACAAGGGGCAGCTAAAAAATATAGAAGCTGCCCATGGCTGGAATTGCCCAATGAGAGTTTGAAAAACAGTATAATTCCATCCTTCCTTATTAGCACTGTAAGTTACCTTTTAAGTTTCCCCAAGAATGTGACCTGTCTGGTTTTATAGCACCACTGGCAAGGTTCCTGAAATGAAACAAGTTAAAAGTGAATAAAGGTACCTCTAATTTATTGATAAAGTAGTGCAGTTGTGGGATTGCCTGCAATGGACTACAATCCCATCCAGGTGGAGCAGCAGAAGTACTCCAAGTCACTTCACACTATCGACAGAAACTGGAGCTAAACATTAGCCTGGTACTGTAATCTCCCAAGTGGTTAAATCAGATATGGGCTTCTAATGAAGATCTGCATTGATTTGATTTGGTACTACCTTTGCTTAGAAAATAAAGTTGCCAAAATCAATTCGCAGTATCTAATGACTTCAATTAACGTGATTGCTTATAGCACTGAGCAGATAAAAGTTTGTAAAATTTATTTCTCTTGTTACTTACTTAGCTGTCTGGACTGCAACATCTTCTAGGTATTGTAAGGTGTTCTCTGCAGGAGGTTTGAGACCAGGACCTGTAAGCAATGAACTTGAATTAGTTTTGTTATTAATGCAGTTTCCCTGTGACCAGTGTGGAACTTAAAACTGCAGAATACAGCAATAAAAAAATCAGAGGACAACTAAATAGATGTATGTGAATCCATCCCCATAGACTGCAATGCCAATTTTAAATCTGTAAACTCTTCAAAATAGAGTTAGTGTTAGAGTAAGAGTAGAGCAGAACAAATCAGAGCAAAGCAAAGTAGAGCAAAGTAGAGTAGAGTGGAGTAGAGAAGAGTACAGTACAGTGCAGTGCAGTGCAGTGCAGTACAGTAGAGTAGAGAGTGCAGTGTAGTGTAGTGTACAAACTGTGGTGTAGCATGGTGAAGTGAAGTTTGTTGTGATGTGGTGTGGTATTTAGTTTAAGGGAAGTTATCATTAATAACTATTTTTTTCAACATAACGTACCTAGTGGTTTGATTAGCTGATCAACAAGGCCCATTCTTTTAGCTTTACTTGATTTAACATTCTTTCCTGTTAGCATCATATCCAAAGCATCAGGAAGGCCAACCTGTGAGTATATAAAGACAGTAATGAGCCACTAAAATGACCTACAGCCAACATAGAAAATAAAAGCTTATCAGGGCTCAAAATAATTTTTGGCTACTGACCGGTCATGTTGACCGGCCAAATCAATTTTTGCTCGGTCATGTCTCGTTTTTGACCGGTCAAAATATTGAGTATTTACTTTGAAGCAAGGGCCTATTCTGCCAAAAATTTCGCCTCATAAGCTAAAACACTTGTTGTTAATATAAGGCTTAAGCTTAAATGTTTTGATCGCTAAATGTGTCATTTTATTATGTTCGCTTTTTGAATTTCCATTTCTTCTGTGTTTTACTCTACATAAAACAAAATGCTCAGTAGCCGTAATGTTATGTTACTCTGCATAGCTTTACATTAGTTAATGACTTACGGGTGGAGGCGATCTTGGTTGTAAGCACTTTACTGGTCTTTACTACCGAACACTAAATAGTAATAGGACATATGCCCTTGCTACAAGTGAGAAAACTTTGCCTTTGCTCGGCATGTAGGAAGAAAGGAAACGCCAACGGCTTCATGTCAACTGTGGTCAGTAAAAAGGATTAATTACGTTGTGGACTTTTAGATATCTTTCCTGTATCATGTGATACCAATATCCCATTTCAAGCTAGGGGATTAACAAACTAACCGCTGTGAAAAGATTTCACATTCGTCCACAACGCTTAGCAACCAGGCCTTTCAGTAAGGGTGTGCCGGAAGTTTAACATGTCTTTTGTTGCATGGTTTTTTTTTGGGGGATCTCTCCAAGTTTTCAACGTCGCCTACAATAGAGAAGCCCGTTCTATGCGGTGCCTGATTGAGCTGCTGAAATATACTTACGGCAAAGAACTTTTAATCATAGATATCAGCGGAAGTAGCCTTACACAAGAAGACTTCGATAGAATTGGCGAGAAACACTTGAATGCCATGGAGCTAGAATTTAAGATACCGAGAGTTATCGTTTCAATCTGTAGATGCCAGACGCGGAGACCACTTTTTTATATTTTGTACAGTATAAGCAAACGTTTACCGCAACTCTCTTTGACAATTAAGTAGCACCATGTCTTAGGTGGTCAACTTGCCAGCACACATGGGGACATGTTCAGTTGCGAAATAGGCACAATTTAAAGAAACATTGCTGACTTAACATTCAAAGTGTTTAATGATTTTATTATTTTCTCATGATCTTACTGGTGAAAAACACGCTACGAACTCGTACTTTTTAAAGGTGCATATAGTTTTTTAAATCCACTAACGAGTGCTATTTTTCTCGGCCCGCCTGACAATTGAAACTGTTATTGCGTACGCGTGTTAATAGAAGACGTTGATTGATGCCATGTTCATTGTTGTCTGTTTAGCGTTTGTACAGACGTGGATGTTTCCTGTTTTATTTAAGCAAACCGCTAACAAATCCGCGTGACCGTCTCATCTGTATTCTACAAATTTGTGACTGCAAGAGCTTGCTGCTATGATTTTTTTATGATTTTACTGTAAAATTTCAAGAAATACTGCGAATAAATTTTTTATTTATTTATTTATTTATTTCGACACAGTGTACCTGACCGGTCAAAATGACCGCCGAACCAAAATTTTCTCCGGACAAATTGTCATTTTGGCCGGACATTGTCCTTTGACCGGCCGTTATTTTGAGCCCTGCTTATATAAAAAAAATTTCATGGAGTCGCTTGTCTGAATTTTAAAATGTCCGGTGTCGCTGTTTCATCTGCCATTTAAGGTATTTTTTTACTTCTCGGAATTTAGCTAGAACTATTATTGTTTGTCACAATTTCATTTCACGTGCTGTCACTACTTTTTGGGCTATGTCGCTTGTCGGAATTTACCCTGGCAGGGCCTCATTAATTGTTCATTTGGATAACAAAATTGGTCTTTTGTAAGAAATCTTAGAATACAGCATTCAAGGCTGCAAAGGAGGTCTTTAAAACAGCCTAGTAAGTACGTATTCATACCTCCAAAATTATTAATTATTGCTTTTAATTTGTTATTAACAGTTACCATATTGATATAAGGTCAAACATGTGTCGTACATGACTTAAAGCTACATGTAACATTTAAGTTAAAAAGTTCAATTATAAAATACAAATATCAATTTTATGTCATATGCACTCTTGCTGCTGTAAAAACACAGTTCTTACCAGTGGAGGCAGTCTTTGAGTTCCCCCAGCACCAGGAAGTAATCCAAGCATAACTTCTGGAGCAGAAAGGACAGTGGCTGGATTATCAACAGCAACTCTGTAGTGACAGCACAATGCAAGCTGAAAATTAAAACAAAAATTCAATGCACAATTGAGTCATTTATTAATTTTATGTGGCTACATGTATATATCATCTTACTCTTGTCAGCACATGTACTAGAGTGAGTATAATTGATGTAGAATCGAAATATTTATTACAATGAAGCATGGTGAGTGATGATAAAAAAATATTGTTATTTCAATATTAATATCTGTACCTCTAGACCACCTCCAAGGCATGTTCCCATGATAGCTGCTACATAGGGTTTGGCACTATCCTGCAGAATAACAAAATCAGATGAAGAGCATGTGTGTAGCAAAATTTTCTGGGTGGAATGTCAAAGGGCCTTTTGCAACAACTTATTGGTCAGATAACCTAGTTTCTATTACCATTTAAGCACCACACTTTGAAGAAACAGTTTTTTGTCACGAACAGAAAGAGCCTAATGTAAATAAGCCAGCTTGGGTATTTTTATGGCTGTTTGAAATAAGAAGAAGTTTTACGGGAAGAACAAGCCTTGCCAACTAGTCTCCCAAGTGCTTTTCCCCAGGAATCCTTTCAAACTGCCATTAAATCTTTCCCTTACAAGTAGTTTACTGGTTTACTCTTAAGTTATGGTAGTTTTCTCACTCTCTTTTTATTTCTAGCAGTTATACTTGAAGTACCAGTCTTTTTGAAGGGAAATAATAATCATCTCCCTTCAAAATGTAAAAGAAAATGTATTTGAATTGCAAAACCTTCTAATTAACTTCCAAACCTTTCTAACTTCTCAAGTCATCAAATAGCCATAAAATCTCATGGCTACATGTATATGGCAGTGACCTGAACACTGGTATTCTGGCTAATTAAAACGTGCTCTCTCTATTCTGGAAAATCATATAGCTCCTGCTGTTACATATTTTGAATGTTAATTGGTCACTGACCAACTGCTGCAAAAGGTCTATACACCATTTTAATAAGTCAAGATGCCATTTTCAATATTTACCTTTCTGCCAATGACGCCATAATTTAATGAAATATTCATTTGTGCCTCGACATATTAAAATAAAGTATCTACTATTGTAATAGGCCGAGGTGTCATTTTGAATATTTCATTAATGACATCATTTGCGGAAAAATAAAAATTCAAAATGGCCCCTTGACTTATTAAAATGGTGTATTGCCTCACAATTTAATGAAAAATTGAGCACATAAACAGATTAAATGTCTAGGATAGAATCAGTAAGGCTATATGAT
>NC_135760.1:5532941-5647941 GCF_052425735.1 Oculina patagonica
CCTGTGGTGAAAGACAAAAGAACATTCTGACTAATGTTAAACATGCATGTAACATGTAATATAAAGAGCTCTAATGTATTCAATTTTTGCAAGGGTTTTATTTGAGAAGAGGTAAATATACAGTACAGTTCAACGATGTATCAACAATGCTTGCAAAACATTTAACAACCAGGAGAAAAAAGTGTGTGCACTGACTTTGAAACGTTTTAAACAAGTTTTACAACATGTTGTCTAAGTTTTTTTTTTACTTTAAACCTTATTTGTGCTCTTTTCTTCTACTGGCTAAAGTACATGAAGTTTTTTATAGAGAAACGTTGGCATACCTGCTGCAGTTTGTTTGGACCGGGAAAATGTTCCTAAATAAAGCAATATACAGTATATTAGTTGAACTGATTTTAAAAACAAATACCTCTTGCCTACATGTGCATTCCAGCTGCTGACCACAAAATGTGCGCTCTGGGTGAGAGATCGCTGTTAGGTGAGATCTAGAGGCACTGTGTGAGAGGAGTTTGCTGTCCAAGAACACAACACAGTGACCCTGGTAGTGCCAGGGCTTGAACCCAGACAGCTTGATCGAGAAGCCAGTGTACTAATAAATCATTAAAGCTGATTTCCAGTCCGTACTGCGCAGACTCGGGGTTTGTTTTCGTTTTTGTTTTGAATTTGTTGAAACGTTACACTTCGGTGACAGCATACATGAAGTTTTTTAGTCCGCCATTACGGTTCGTTTCGTTCAAGAATTTCCGATGAGCTGAAACGTCGGTTTGAAATAGCGTCAAGGTTCTTCTACTCGTTATCATTTGTTCTGCAAGGATATCTGGCGTTAATAATGAAGAAAAAGGTAAGTTTGTCGCGGAATTTTTAGTTTTGCTTGTAAACATTCCTTCATGTGGGCTGACATAAACATTGCAGCCGAGATTGCGCAGTACAGACTGGAATTCATCTTTAAGTCTCTTTGACTTTCACAGTTAGTTATTGATGTAAAGTAAATATTTTAAAATGTTGCTGTTGTTATTGTTTATGGGCTTTAATAGTCTAAAACTATTCAACCATTCCAGGTTTTTTGCCTCTTAAACTAACATGACCAGGAAGTGTTTGTAATCACTGAGGGGGTGGGACTGGTGGTGTGATTGTCATATTTGCGTGACCTTCGCACTGTCACAAGAAAAGACAAGCGAACTTCGCGTAACGTGTTTCGGTTAGCTATTGTTGACTGAAAAAACTTTCGGAATCATTATTCGCATCATGTACACTAACAACTAAAGCAAAAAAGTTTTAAAAGATAGTCAAACTATATTATATATCTCACGTGCAGCTTGTACACTACAATATCTAGAGTCTGCAAGTTCCACGTGAAAACAAACTGCGAAAATCAAAAGTTTGACCAAGTATTACAACAAATGAAATACCTGCATTGACTGTTGGTAAGAGGCGCCTTTTGGCAGCGATCGAAACCCGGCTAAATCCAACTCTTAGTGCTGAAGAAAGCATTTTGATTCCTAAGTAAACTGTAAAGAAGTTTACTAACTCTTTCCTTTGCCGGGGTTTTCGCCAATGTGCGCAGGCGCTCTTGTCAACGTAACATTTCTCCCAGAATGCTCTCCGCGTCTAGTTTCAAAGTTCAGACTCGCTCCCAGATCACCGTACCCTTGGTTGACCTTCACCTTCGAGTATAGCTCGAAAATGGCGGATTCTTTGATTATTTGTGCGAAAAACGTGGTTTTTCCGCAAGGACAATGCGAGGAAGGTCCATTTGATGTTGTTATAGAGAAAGGTTTGATTGCAGCTATTGACAAATGCACAGGGAAATGTGGCAGTGATAAATTAACTTGTCATTTTCTCACCCCCGGTTTTGTTGATATTCACAATCACGGCATGGGTAAGTTTAAAGTCCACGATTTTCCTTAAAATAAACAGATAAAAGCTCAAAATATTTTTTGTAATTTGTGTGTCTGATGATACTTTTACGTGTAATAGTTCATGTAGTTTCACGGGACTTTAAGCCTTGCGAAGTCCAGGGGAATCCCCCCCAAGGGCACCTACACCTACACCCCCTCCCCCCATTTTTTCCAGAAAATATTGAATATTTGGACATGCCCTTACTCTATTTGGTGCATTCATAAAGTCTTTAAATAAGACGCTATCTGAGTTTCAAGGCAAAAGCATGGACTATTCTACCCTTCCTACTCCCCTGGGATTCTATTTTTGAGATGGTTTTTTGGATAAAAAGTGCATGCATACCTTTCTGAAACTGATCATATCGGCAGGTACATTCACCCAACTGATTAATTTACAGGAGGAGCAGATGACGTTGCAGAGTTTTGGTGTAATCCAGGTATGTTTTGTATGTTTTTGCTTTTAATTCTCATAGTCACTCTGATTTAATTTCTGTGGTGACTGTGATTATTTTACCACTGGAGCAAACTGTTTTGACAGTAATAACCAGCCAGGGGTATTTGCAATGAAAAAACCTTTTAAACTTTCTGTGCTAAAACTGAATATTTTTGGTCAAAACTTGCAAAAAATATTACATGCCAAAAATTTCTTTTTGATAAATCTTCTATAACATAAGTGAAATCTTCTGCTAAAATTCAACTGTGCACTTCTGCGAAAGAATCTCAGTATGCTTTCCAACCAAAAACATAGAAATCCTTACGATGCAAAACTTAGACATGATTACCATACGACTCGCAAAACATTCAAGAAATTGATTAAGTACAAAAAATCGAAACATCTAAATTCCCAAATTGAAGATCTTGTTAATCACAAAGACAGTCATAAATTTTGGGATAACCTCAAATTAATGAAGGAAGGCCACAACCCCCCTTCCAACAATCATGATATTCCTGTTGACAAGTTGTATCACCATTTTCAAGATTTACACTCGTCCATAAATACCTCATCATTATTACCTCGCAATAATATTTTAGGGGAGAAACTCTTCAGCTTAGAAGAAACAAAAACCACCCACAATTATTTAGATACAATTATTACACCTGCTGAAATAGAATCTATGACAAAATTACTTCGATCAAAGAAAGTCCCTGGTCCTGACAAGATTCGCAATGAAATGCTAAAAGCTGGAATGCAATATTTTATCACTGCCCTTTGCAAATTATTTAATCTTATTCTGAAAAGCGGTTTCTTTCCTAGCACTTGGTGCGAAGGATTAATTACACCAATTTATAAATCGGGAAATAAAAACGACCCTTCTAACTACAGGGGAATATGCATTAGTAGCTGTCTCGGAAAACTTTTTACCTCGGTCCTCAATGCCAGGTTGAAAAATCATGTACTTCAACAAAACATATTACATCAAGCTCAAATCGGTTTTTTACCTAATCATCGCACATCAGATCATATTTTTACCCTAAGAACATTAGTGGATAAATATGTTAGTCATACAGCAAGAGGCAAACTGTACACTTGTTTTATTGACTTCAAGAAAGCTTTTGATTCGGTTTGGCATGATGGACTATTCTACAAACTTTTACATTATAAGATTGGTGGAAATTTCTATGATTTGATTAAAAATCTTTACTCAAAAACTAAATGTTCTGTTAAGTATGGTGACCAAAGGACTGAATTTTTCGATTATCAGAAAGGTGTACGTCAAGGCTGCATTCTGTCGCCCATGTTATTTAATTTATACTTAAATGAAATCCCTTTTTTACTAGACCGAAAAGACACAGATCCTATCGCTCTACCTAACGGCTCCAATTTAAACTGTTTACTTTACGCAGACGACTTAGTATTAATCTCTCACTCAGCTAAAGGTCTGCAGAAGGCACTTTCCATTCTTGAAAAATACTGTAACGATTGGCTGCTGTCCGTTAATCCAAAGAAAACGAAAGTTGTCATCTTCCAAAAGAAATGCAGGAAATCTTTACTCGACAAACATTATTTTCATATAAACAATGACAAAATTGAAATTGTCAACAATTACACTTATCTTGGTATAAATTTTTCTGCAAACGGAAGCTTTAGAGACTGTAAATCAAACTTAAAAGATAAAACAAGAAGATCCATCTTTGC
Source organism: Oculina patagonica (assembly GCF_052425735.1). Classification (NCBI taxonomy): domain Eukaryota; kingdom Metazoa; phylum Cnidaria; class Anthozoa; order Scleractinia; family Oculinidae; genus Oculina; species Oculina patagonica. The sequence goes on from NC_135760.1 coordinate 5,536,977, forward strand.
TACTCGCCGTTACTTGGATTTTTCAAAATTGTCCCTTAGTGTCACAAATAAACTCTTTGATTCTCTCTTTCTCCCTATTTTACTGTACGGCTCAGAAGTGTGGGGTATCTACGATAAAGATGATTTCAACAATTGGGAGAAAGATGACATCGAAAAAACACACATATATTTTTGCAAACAATTCTTAGGAGTGAATAAACAATGCCCAAATGTTGCAACCAGAAATGAACTTGGAAGGCTTCCTCTAAAATTAGCCATCGAAACCTCCATAGTAAAATTTTGGATTCATCTTCAGAGCTTACCAGAAAATAACATCGCTAAGCAATGTCTACAGCTTTCTAAGGAGATGGCTGATAAAACCCAGACAGGTCTAATGCTTAAAATGAATCAGTTATGCAATAAATACAACTCGAGCTCTTTAATATTAAATGAAAACAACGGAAAACTCTTTACTTCTTACATTAAGCAAAACATTAGCAAAGCGTTAATAGCTCATCAACTAAAACTAATTAGCACAAACAGAAAATTACAATTTTATCATTCATTTAAAAAAGATACCAAAAAATCTAGTTTTCTGGACGCAATCAACAATCCTCACCACAGAACTGCCATTAGCAAATTTCGACTTGGGAATCACAAATTACGTATCGAAACTGGTAGACACACAATACCCAAGACTCCTATTAATTTGAGAATCTGTTCTTTCTGCCATTCGGATGAAATTGAAAACGAAATGCATTTCTTATTTTCATGCAAGCTATACGAAAACATACGTTTAAAGTTCTTTAATGAAATAACCGCCAAATATAGTATTTTTAACGAGTTTGATATTAATGCAAAATCTTTATTTCTTTGTAACAGCATTGATCCTGCTGTTTGTCGATCAACTGCTGCTTTTGTTTTTCAAGCTATGTCTCTTAGACATGAAACTTTATTTTCCAAATGATAAAATCGCATTTTTGTTTTATTTCTGATACTACTTGTAATTTCTCAAGTGTAAGTAGGTAATGCCATGTATTTTTATGGAAATACCTCAATAAATTGTTGTTGTTGTTGTTGTTGTTTTATTTCCCTTGGATATTAATTGGTGCTATATCTCTGAGTTTGTCTTCGATGCTTTATAGGGTTTACAAGAGCTAAGCTAGTTCAAAGTGGAACAACATCATTTCTGGCTACAGTTGTCTTTCCAGAACATCCTCTGAGCAGTAAAACAGATAAACTTTTACAAACACTGGAGAGCCAAGTTGGGCTCTTTGACGGAGAAGGGGCTGTCTTGGAAGGGATCCATTCAGAGGTATTAAGTTGGGAATGACCACCAAACATCACAGAAATCTCCTTGGAATGTGTCATTAGAGTAGAACTTGCAAACACCTCCTACCCTCTCCTGTACTCATGAAATCCCTACCCTTTTTTATTCCTTCAGCCCGAAAAAGGTACCCCTCTCAGGCCTGCACTGGGCTTTCCCATATAGTCCACTGAGGGAGACCCCCCCCCCCCTTTTTGCTTACAGAAGGTTCAACTGTTTGTGGCTTAACTGCAACCATTTTGCTTTTTGTTGGCCTGTCAGGGACCCATCATCACAGACCTTGGTGGCCTTCCAGGAAGTTATAATGACATGACTGCTAATGAGTTCGAGCAGCTACTTGATAAGATGCATCATTTAAAAATCATGACCATCAGTCCTCACGCAGAAGCATCTAGCAATTTTGAGAGAATAAAGTGTCTTCTGAAAAGGTAATGCTCATTAAAATTATAATTTAATTAAACTATTTAGGCCCAAGATTTGACCATTATTGATGAACTACACCCTTCTTGGTTTTCAGGGGTATAGGACCAGCTCTTGGCCATGATAAACAGGCCAGTGAAGATGAGATCTTGGCTGCTCTGTCACTTAGTAAAACTCAGCAGTTCCATTTGACACATCTTTTTAATGTCTGCTCATTCCACCACAGGTAAAAATGATTAATAAAAAATATTAACATTAACCTAATTAATGCGAAGGATTTTTCTCCAGGTCATCCTAATTTTAATTTGCTGTTATGATGTGAGACTTTGTATCACCCTTGATCGTCAAAAACAGTTGATTGATTGATTTGTTTTTTATCCATTCATTCACTCAGTGATCATTATTTTATTCATTCATGAGTTCATTTTCGTTTGTTTATTTATAAAGTTTCTTCTCAGATCTCCAGGTCTTGTCAACTTTGGACTCCTGGATGAATTGCCAAACCTTCCAAAGTACAGCGGCATAAAAACTCCCACAGTGGAAATCATTGGAGATTTAACACATGTGTAAGTCCATATACGTGCGACACAATGACATGTGAACTGATCATAAGCAGATTAATTCTTCTGTTAGTCAATGCATTTTCACTCTGTTATTCACTTTTTATTTTTTTTAAACCTGATCTTTCTTCGATCCTTATCTATCATGGAGGTTATGTTTCATAAAATTCATACAATTCAAACAAAAAGTTTGGTATAATCTTGTTAGCATTTGATTTAATTTGCACACTTTGCAGACCTACTTCAATTTTGAAAGCATGCACGGATCTAAAAAATGGCCATATTGATTTTAACCTTTCATCTTTTTAGCAGTTTCCTTTTTTGTTTTTGTTTTCAGAGATCCCTTGACGATATCATTACTGCTGAAAAGCCGTCACTTTCAGAACATTGCTTTTATAACTGACTGTGTTCTGGAAAGTATCCCTGGAAAAACCATCAAGTATGGAAACAGACAAAGTAAGGCCACTGCATTCGAGCCTTGTGGCCTATCAGGCTGGAGCTTTTCCCAGTTTCTATAGCATTAAGCGACTAGGAGTATTTCTACACCCCCTGGATGAGATGCTAGTCCATCGCAGGGTTACCCCCGGCATTAAATCTGCCAGTACCCATTTATACACCGACATAGATGGAGAAAGGCAGTGAGAGAAAAGTGTCTTGCCCAAAACACAGTGCAGTGCCCCAGCTAGGGCTCAAACCTGGACCACTTGATCCAGAGTCTAACTATTAGGCATGGTGGCCAAATGGTTAGAGTACACTCACCATTAGGTCACCGCACCTCCCTTAGTGCCCATGAAATACACCTGGGTGGAGAGAGGCATGATCTGCCAGGGCTTATGAATACCCAGGTTCCTCAACCCAGAGTACACTCAGTACATTCACTATTAGGCCAGTGCATCTCGCACAATCCTTCTTTGCTGTACAAGGTTCTAAAAAAGATATAGTAGCCAAGCAAATTTTTTCCTTGTCATTGTTCTTCTAGTGCAGGTCTCTCCCAGTGGCCGTACTCTATCGATTGTAGGAACAAACACCTTGGCCGGTAGTTGCAGCACTCTGCTTGACACATTTCACTCCCTGGTGAATATTTTTGGAGTTCCCTTAGGAAAAGCTGTGGCAATGTTATCAGAGAATCCTGCCAGGTAATATGATTACTGATCACTTAGCACTTTCATTCGGAAGCCCAAAATATGAATTATCTTGAATTGATACTAGTTCTGAGTATATTGGTTTCTTGGCACGCTTTGCGGTCCACCTTCGATGTTATAACTAGATGAATTACCTATCTACACATTTTGGGCTTATAGGGGTCATGAATGGTCCCTCATGCTTTCTCCCAAACTACTCCCTTTAATGACAACCTAATTCTTTTCATTCCTTGCCAAATAGAAAACACTGTATTCAGCAATGGTAAAAAGGTAAGGTAAAGTCTGTGTCCGCGCCATGAGGCTCATACAGCCGGAGCTTATCCCGGTTTCCGTAGCATTAAGCGACTAGGAGTATTGCTACTCCCCCCTGGATGGGATGCTAGTCCATTGCAGGGTTACCCCCCAGCAGTAAATTCGCTGGTACCCATTTGTACACCTGGGTGGAGAGAGGCACTGTGAGAGTAAAGTGTCTTGCCCTAGAACACAACGCAGCGCCCCGGCCAGGCCTCGAACCCGGGCCGTTCGACTCGGAGTCGAGCGCGCTAACCATTAGGCCACCGCACCTCTCACTATTCAGCAATATATTCACATAATTTTTTTTATTTAAGAATTGCCAAGATCACTCATACTGGACTCATTGAAGTGGGGAAAAGAGCAGATCTACTTTTATTTGATGAAAAGTTAAACCTTTCAAGGACAGTAGTTTATGGACGAGTTGTCTTTAAAACAAACTAGACAAGATACCTGGGCAGTTTACTCAAGTACATTACTGACATATCAGAATATAATTTTATAGTCTATAGATAATTTATAACAACATTAAAAAATTTATATGGAAGTATACATGGATTTTACAAGATTTATAGCCTTAATAAAACTATAAAGATCTGAATTACATTGTTACATGAAAATTTTTACAAGGACTATAATTTATGACATTCCTTCTGAGATTGGTTAAAAGCCAGTTACTCTAACCATGGAAGCAAGAAATTATTTTAGGCCTAGTTTTATAGTTACAGTAATTATAGAAACACTGACTTCCAAATTTTGGGAGAACTGACTGTTTCAGCAGATATCTTATTCTTCCAGATTTTCAAATGCGTGTTACCATAAGGTTATGGAATGGGAAAATCAGACAAGATCTATAGTTGTAATACAAGAACTTTGCATATTAAGTATATGAACACTAAAACTTGGGGAGGGTCTCCCATATGAAAGAAATGGGGTTGCTTCCCCACAGGAGCTGGACAAGCGGCGTGTCTGTTTGCATGTTCGAAATAAAATGATATTTATGAAGATATGGAAAGGGTCTTAATATTTGTAAACTTATTTCAAGTAATGTCTATGCTTAAGCTCAAAATAAATGTAAACTAACCTCAGCTGTTGTATTTTGGCATTTTTACGGCGCAAAACAGGAAATTCAGTTCAGTGATTTGGAGGGATTTTGCGTTGCCTGTATAACGTGTAGTAACAGACAATGTAGGTTTACTTTTTTTTAATCTCAAACATAGACATTACTCAAAAAAAGTTGACGAAAATAATAAAGTAAAGTCTGTCTCCGAGCCATGAGGCCCATACAGCCGTAGCTTATCCCGGTTTCCGTAGCATTAAGCGACTAGGAGTATTACTACTCCCCCCTGGATGGGATGCTAGTCCATCGCAGGGTTACCCCCCAGCAGTAAATTCGCCAGTACCCATTTATACACCTGGGTGGAGAGAGGCACCGTGAGAGCAAAGTGTCTTGCCCAAGAACACAACGCAGCGCCCCGGCCAGGCCTCGAAACCCGGGCCGTTCGACTCGGAGTCGAGCGCGTTAACCATTAGGCCACCGCGCCTCATATTCCCATACATTTCTTATTATATCAAACATACAGACAGACACACTGCCTGTGTGGATGCCCTGTGGCTCCTCTTGACAGACTTGTGCCTAAGTGATTGGGTCTTCCTTTGGGTGTTCGGGACAGAATGCCAATTTTTTTTTTGCCAAGAGTGGTCTCTTTTCAGTATTTTAGAAGCTAACTATAAAATTTTTGATGCATATTTCCTCAATTTCATGTGGGAGCCCAGAGATTACAACAACTTTATGTTAAGTATTTGAACATTAAAATTGTTCCACTGGCAATAAATTCTTCCTATTTTCAACTTTTTTGCGCATGTGTATTTATCCTTATTTTAATCTTCCTTGGTTCATTGTCTGGGCTTCTGTCCAGGAGAGATGATTGCACAGTATGCGATGCGCTAGACTGCGTGTCAGCAACTGAGCAAAACCATGCTGGGAAACCTATGCTCACTGCAAGAGCTGTGACATCAAAGTAGAGTTTAAGTGTGTTGATAGTAACGCTGTATAAAGATCCTCCAAGCAGATAGAATGGTATGAACATAACAGCAAACATAAGAGCGCAGATTGTAGTAAAGTGAAACAAGATGGATAGGCATTTGAAGAAAATGTTTAAAATGTATTTTGCTTGTGACCCTGTAAATGGAGAATTATTGTAAAATAAAGTTACAGAACACGCCACGTAGATAATAAATGCAGATTTAACCTTGATACGTCCGCAGAGCAATGAAAACGAATGCGAAGGACAGTTTGCTCCGCTCAAAGTGCCATACTTGAGAAGAGGTATGACTTTTGTGTAAAAAAAGGCGAGTACTGCACCCCCAATCGAAATTAACGAAACCAGGAAAAAGGCAATCTTGCGTTTTCTTTCCTTTTTAAGCTCGTCTTTTCCTTGATTTGTCACAAAAATACCAGCTGCATTTGCAATACACACTAAAGCTGAAATTTCTTGAACTGCTGTGAACAGTCTGCAAGTAACAGGCCCTACCATCCACAAATAATTTCCTGGGTTTATCAGATAGCCCAGAAATGGCCACTTAGTCAACAACAACAGATGAACAGCCAGGCAATAGGTGTTGGCGACCACCTGAAATCCAGTGAGGGCTTTCAAGGCATGTAGGTTAGTCCACTTGTATTTACTGTGAACCCAGAAAGACCAATTCATCCATAAACCGAGAAGCAAAGAAGTGATGATAAACAGCTCCATCGTGCAAAATGGTGTAGCGTTAAAATGTAGATCTTTTTTCTTTCTGAAGGCTGAAGCTTTGTCTCAATCATATAAATTCAAGCCTGGATTCAAGATAAGCTTAATTAAATCCAATAGCTTTTGACCGCAAGACTGAGAGGTATGTTTTATACAGAAAGCTAAATATGCAGAAAGTAAGCTTTCGTACGTCACGTAGCTAATCCAAATAACTGCCAGGCTTCTTCTTCGCAGGTACCCTGACACAGATGGCGTAGAATGCAACAAACGACACTCACCCGCAATACAATGACTCACAAAATAACGTTAAACAATGTGTCCTCTGTCCTGCACTGTCATTCCGCCATCTTTGCGAGTTGTCGATTAATGGGACAGCGGAATCCAATTAGGGAGTGTGATACGTTATGTACAAAGTTTCCGAAACATGCGGTCGTCCAAAAAAATGTGCCCGTTTCGGGGTCGTCTTAGAGTAATTTAAAGCTAGTAAAATTTTGTTTATTTTTGTTTTCTATTGTTTTAAAGGCAGAAAGGGAATGATCGCACATACGTTCTTCCTGCCGCCCTTCCCCCGCCCCCCTCCTTGTTCCCGCCCCTGTACTCGCCATAAAATCTGGATGGTTCTGTCCAGTTGAGCACTAGCGCCGTAACTTGAGGGGGGCCGGGCACAGGAGGCAGTTGCCCCCGCCAGGAAAACTAAATTTCTAACATAGTGTTAACAAATTAATCGCTTAACACAGTAAATAAAGACCACATACACAATGTTTGGCAGTAAATGGGACTAAAGGTTGTTGGGTGCACCCTGGGATAATATGAGGGTGGCAGCAACACACCCTAAAAAACTGAGAAATGCAATAAGGGCGGCAGCAACACACCCTAGTGGCAGTACATAATAAAATGAGGGTGGCAGCAACACACCCTAGCAATGAGCAATGCAGTAAGGGTGGCAGCGACACACCCTGCAAGGTAATGGAGTGAGTAGAAGCTAAGGTGGGGCAAGGGCCCCACCCAGCCTGCTACGTGCAGGTAAAAGTAGCAGGTGTGCACCCAAGCCAGTAGTCCAGCTTTATTAATAAGGGGAAGGGGGGTGGGGAAAATAGAGAACTACGCGAAGTAAGCTACAGTTGAGCTCTATAGTGCACGAGCACGCAATGTGAAACAAAATAGCACGCGACACACCTTAATAGATAGAAGCATAACTTGGTTTCGATTACGGTTGCTAACAATGAAGAGTTGTTTATCCGGATGCTAGCCATCTGAAGTTCAGTTATTGTTGTAAGCTAAGGTAAATAAAGCAGCTCTTACACAGAGCAGAGTCACGCAATGTCCCTTGTGCGAACTAAGTACTCGGAGTGTTTGTAGACAAATTAATTGTGAACGAAGACAAATAAAGGCTGCAATAAGCTCCATTAGTTAACTCTATTTTACAAGTAAAATATACATTAACAAATTAATCGCTTAACATAGTAAATAAAGACCACATACACAATGTTTGGCAGTAAATGGGACTAAAGGTTGTTGGGTGCACCCTGGGGTAATATGAGGGTGGCAGCAACACACCCTAAAAAACTGAAAAATGCAATAAGGGCGGCAGCAACACACCCTAGTGACAGTACATAATAAAATGAGGGTGGCAGCAACACACCCTAGCAATGAGCAATGCAGTAAGGGTGGCAGCGACACACCCTGCAAGGTAATGGAGTGAGTAGAAGCTAAGGTGGGGCGAGGGCCCCACCCAGCCTGCTACGTGCAGGTAAAAGTAGCAGGTGTGCACCCAAATTACTTCCCAAATACTGCCTGCTTAGTTAAACAATATTATTACGGAAAACTTGGGGTGTAGCGTCCTTGGAGTGGATTCCATATCCCTTGTCCTTTAGTGCTTGAAGCAGCCAGCATGCTGGGAACCTTCTGAAGGAGAGAAGGTGGGGTTCTAATGTAGAGAGTGAAGCAGTTGCTTGACCACCTTCCAAGTGTTTGGATTAGCCAGGGGGGCAAACCCGCTTCGGCTGCTGAGGTAGCAGCACCGATCCTAAAACTATGGGAGGCATAGAGCTCTGTTGAAATGCCGAGACGTTGGAGGAGAGTGCGAAGGGTCGTGGTGACTTTAGCTCTTGTGAGGTAGTGACCAGATTCGAAGACATAGAGTGGGGAAGCACCCCTGGTTGGACGCAAAGCAAGGTACTTTCTGAGGGCTCGGACAGCGCAAACAGAATGGTGGGACGGTGCGATCAATAGCGAGCAGCCCTGACGATAAGGGTCTGTCTTGGATGACTTCAGATGCAAGGTGAGGCACCCTTCGGCGGTAAAGGATATATCAGTGTTGGATAAATGCACCAGTTGATTGAATTGAGTTGCAGAAGGTGCAGTGAATTCACTGGAGCGCAGAAAACCTTAGAAGGCCAAGGTAAATGCCGACTGTTTATTTTTGTTTTCTATTTTTTTAAAGGCTGAAAGGAAATGATCGCACATACGTTCTTCCTGCCGCCCTTCCTCCCCGCTCCCCTCCTTGTTCCCGCCCCTGTACTCGCCATAAAATCTGGATGGTTCTGTCCAGTTGAGCACTAGCGCCGTAACAGTGAAAAAAAGTCCGTTAAACTCCGCTGCGGGGGCAAACTCCACTATAGCTAAATTCAAACACTATGTTAGAAATTTAGTTTTCCTGGCGGGGGCAACTGCCTCCTGTGCCCGACCCCCCGCCAGGAAAACTAAATTTCTAACATAGTGTTTGAATTTAGCTATAGTGGAGTTTGCCCCTGCAGCGGAGTTTAACGGACTTTTTTTCACTGTTCACTAGTCACTCCTCTGGGGGGGGGGGGGGGGTGGCTCCCGTCAAAAGGATAGGTGTATGCCACAACCTGGACCTGTATGCTAAAACCTGGACCTTGTTTAAGGATCGAGAAATCGATCGTGGGTACCCTTTTTAATGCCAAAGACAAAGCAAAAAGAGACGAAACATAACTAACATTTTTTTTTTAAATCGCTTTGTTATACTTCAGTGGGTAGTTCAGTTTAGTATATACCACACAAATGAATAGTACTTTTCGTGCGCTCTGATTGGAAAGTACTATTCACCCGCGCGTTTCATTTTGGCTACCGAAAGTAATGTTTTTGGCCGCTATTTTATTCAGCTTGTGTGATATTGCGGCTCGGTAAATATCCACCACTATTCACCTGGGCATTTACGCACTACAATTTTAACTAAGACACTGACAGTTTAAAGAAACCGTATCTTAACATCATACTGGGATCACAGCGCCAAAAGGGACTTATTAAGAAGAAATTAACCGAAATCATACCCTACCTCCTTCCCTCGGCACATACACTTCGGGAATACCCCAGCCCGGGGAAACGGAGAGGGGGAGGGAGTCACTCGTAACTGATTTGGCTCAAAGTGAGTCATGATGTATAAACACGAATTTTACTAAAAGTGTTGTTTATTTTGACGAGAAGCGATGTATAACGACCCAACATACATACAGTCGAAGCTCTCGTAAGCGGACACTCTCGGGACGCGAAAAAAGTGTCCGTAACTGGAGCTGGCCGCTTACGAGAATGGTTCTCGTAAGCGGCCACTAGAGGTGTAGGGTATAGATGGCCGCTTACGGGAGCTTGCCCAACTAACAATAACTGGACGGACGTGGATGACGACAAAACAAACACTGAAACATTGTACTGTAGTTGCTGTGAAATCATTGTGACGAACGGCGATGTGAAGTTGATTGATAAAAACAACGTACAGAGGCTGTTAACAGGATTTTCTTTGGCGTGTCCGCTTACGGGAGCTTAAAAACAAAGAAAAAGTCTAAGTCGTGACCTCTAAAAGTGTCCGCGGCCGCTTACCAGAACGTCCGCTTACGAGAATGTAAAAATACAGAGTTTGTATGGAAGCGTAAAACGGAGTTTCAAACAAGGCGGCCGTGAGTAGAGCTGTCCGCTTACGAGAGTGTCCGTTAAGAGAGCTTCGACTGTAGTATATTTATCATGATATAGGATAATAGGTCTATAAATTAAACAGGCCTGCAGAGGGCGTATGTCGGCTTGCTTAAGACCGGAAACAAGCTAAACTTGCCTGGGCGGCAGATCAAATAACAACAAAGGATTTTTTTAGATATTCCTGAAATTTTTACACGCCGGCCACGCAGGCTATGTTTCCTTCGATCCTAGAGTCATCTGAAGCTTACGTAAGAGAGAAGCCAGGAAAGAGGTTAGGTATTTTTCTCATCTTCCATTCGCCTCCAATTGCTATTTAAAATATAAATGTTCCATTTGCATTAAGTGCTACCCGACGCTATTCCCGGCCTACAGTTAGTTGCTTGGTTGATCTGCACGCATCATTTTTCATGTGATGTTTGGTGGACAAAAACTGGTGTTCATACACAATGAATTCACATTCCTCACCTAATGATAACATTTGGCGACCAAATTCTTCTATCTCTGGGACATAAATGGAAAAAAAATGAGCAATAGAAGGTCACAGAAGTGTATTTCTCTTCGGGATATGATTGACCTCCACCGCCCGCTTTGACCGTCCATTGCAGTGGCGTAGCCAGGGGAGGGTTCCAGGGGAGGGTTATCGCAATAGCTAATTCAAGAGAAAAAATATTAGAATCCCCCTTTTGAAATTTTTGAGAAAATAAAATGAAATCTATAAAGTATCACCTTGTGTTTACAATTACAAAATTTCGTGTATACAAGCCTGCGTTGTACGTGGGATCCAGCGCCTTTGGTGGCCTCGTTTTCAAATCTGCACACAACATGCACATGATCGGCTGACGCCACCCTGTTGTCAGATCAAAGGTCTTGGCAGAATGTGACAGCGATTTTTATCCAAATGTGCACAAGTTGCTGCGCATCTTGTGTACGTTGCCAATTACTTCGGCAGAATGTGAACGATCGTTCAGCACATTGCGCAGACTTAAGACATACCTGCGGGCTACAATGACCAGCGAGCGAGAGTCAGGACTTGCTCTTATGAACATACATTACAACAGACAAATTGACATTAGTGCAACAGTCGACATTTTTGCACGGAAGCATCCACGGCGCCTACTTCTGGCTGATATACTAGCTGACTAGTGAGTGACGGTACGCCGGGAGTAAATGGTACGCCGGAAAAATTACCTGGTACGCGGGATTTTGAGCTTCCCTTCTTAGAAATACTAGCTTCAATTGACGCTAAAATTGCTAAAAATTTATGCTCAGAATCAAGGAGATGCCATTTCTGGGGACCGCAAATTTGAAAATAATTTCCCAGGGGGGGAGCGCCTCCGGCGCTTGGTTTCACGTTCACAATTACAATTCAAATTTAGAACCCCCCTATACAAAAATCCTGGCTACGCCCCTGCTGATTGTGTCCCAAGTATTTGATTTCGTATTTGCTAAAAGGGGATCAAATATTCATTTTAACTGATCACGAACGATATGTTCATCTACAAACCCAGGACATGGATTTTACGGGCCTTCTTTTTTCTCCGCAATAATTTCGATCAGGAGCTGCTAACCTTGGCTCGATTTTCGCGCTCTCTCGAGTCCGTCGAGTCAGGTCTGTGTTCCCCGGGGGGGGGGGGGCACTCCCCTATACGGCCTATACGGGGACGTGCCGCTGGATAGGGTATGGTTTTTTACTCCTCCCGTCCTGAACAGGGTATATAATTTCAAGCTCCTCTGTCCTAAACAGGGACTGAACCTGTCCTAGACAGGGTATGGCTGCAAGACTGTCCTCAAGTATTTGTATTGTTTTCGCTTTCGCTTCAATGAAAAGCATTATTTTATTTGCTGGGATCAGCGTTCGCAGTTCAATACGTCGAACATCGCGTACGGGACGCAATCACAAAAAGCGTAAGTTATTGTTGATGTTGTCCTTTGTCCTAAACAAAGGTCAAGTACCCCCCCCCCCCCCGGGCTGTGTTCCTCCGTTCCGCTAACCTGAGATCATGCCCTTCTTCCCAAAGAAAGAAAAGAACGCCTGATCGCAGGTTACCGTTCCGCCTAGTGGTGTACACTGTATAGTAAGTGTGTGACATTTGACTCATCTAATGGTTTTTGCTTTTTAATTGTATGCTTCAGTCTTGTATCGTTAAACTCCATATTTCTCTAAGAAAACATATAAAAAGAATATCGAAGCTGAAATTTGCAAAGTTAAAGAATATTTTAAAGATAATTCGAGGCTGGGATTTTGAAAAGAACATAATTTTTTTTGTGTAAAAACAATACAATTATATGTTTTCAACTCAACCGTTAAAATTCTTCCTTTCGCTAAATGACAAAAGTAGCTAAAAAACAACAAAAGCAGCACTAGCCGTATGTTGGATGCTAATAACATTTCTGAAAGAAGGTATTCACTTGTAATTGTTACCTCAGTACATTCTAAAACGGAAATGTCGACGATATAGTCTACGAATACCAATATTTCAGCCTAAAATCAACAGAAAAATATATTCAGCCTGCGCCAGAAAAAAACAATATTCTTATATAAAAAAGTGTGTATGTGTTTGTGACGTTAATTCTGATAGCCAGTGGTCCGTCGATTGGGACTACTTTTAGAAGGCCAGCGGCGTTAAGTACAAACGATTCCGAAAGAAGTGGCTTTAAATCTGACGCCGGTGAGAATAAATCCGAACAGATCCCAGTCACCCAAACTAACTGGCAATTGAACAAGAACTCGTGGATTTCAAGATTCGATAAGGTATTGAACAAACTTTGTTGAAATGAAGTAATTTCTTTTATCCATGAACTCGACTTCTTTGTTTTGAAGCGTTAACAAGCCATTCTCAGCTTATTTTATGAACGATTTTTTTTTTCTCTCTCTCTCTCTTTTCTGTACCCTGTAAGGCACATATTCCCATCCTTTCTGCTCTCCGGCCCGAGACTGAAAGGAGAGAGTGCTTTGGCTAAATCAGAATTGCATTGAACGCTAAATTTAATTTCACATTTTGTGTGCATTTTAATTACAACAGTTGGGTACTTAATGGTGTTTATCTACCTGTCTCCACCTGTTGTTTCGTCACGCGTACTCCTGCGTTCACGTTGATCAGCGGATTAGACCTTAAAGGGTTCACCACGAATTTGTTCTGATTCTGATTGGTTTAAATTGATTATAGTGTTCATTAGCGGAGAGACATCATCACCTCATATGCATGATATTGTTCCCGTCAAACGAAAATACCCGGATGGATAGTACTCGTCCGTCCGCGCGCGTCCGTGAAATTTTTTGTCAACAAGCGGGCCTACTATACAGCCAAAAAAATGTCTGATCTGAAATAAGTATGTTTCTTTTCTGGTTTTGATTCGTTTGCTATATCTCGGCTTTCAAGGCTTTCATCCTAAAAAGTCAAAAATAATTCGAAGATGCTCGTTTTTGAATGGCGCGATCCGAAGAAAATTTAGTGGTAAAGAATAAACACGATCAAAGTGTTTTTATCTCGGAACTATCGGTCTGATAGATGCCTCTTGGACATTCGGTTCTTTAGACTAGCATATTCGCTCTCATTTCCTGTCCTTAAGCCGATCGCGATTTAATTTTCTTCTTTAAAAATAAACCAAAATATGAGTTTTTGGGGGGACAAAACAAAATTATTTTGTTGGGGGGGGGGGGGGGGGGGGGGGGGGGGGGGGGGGGATTTTTTTTTTTAGGGGGGGCTCTCACCCCCCCCCCCCCCCCCCCCCCCCGGGGGGGGGGGGGGGGGGGGGGGGGGGAGAAACCTTTTAGTCAAAACTGTGCTGAAATTATGGCTAAGCACTAGACTGTGAAACAATCGTCTTTTTGCGAACGCGTGTGGTCTTAGAAAGAAAGGCCGTTTACACATAATGTACCTAGTACACCAAGATGAAGGTATTAAACGAGTTGATGAAGGGAGAGCAATTTGTAGTAAGCTTTAAGCTATTTTTCCAAGACACAAGAGATAAAAAGTCTTCCCGTCCTTTTATCTTTAAACTCAGAGCATGATCATGGTAAAACACGTTTTGAGTGCCCTATTATAGAAATTTTTAACAAAACTAGGCTTAACAAAGTGATGTCCTGGTAGTGATCACCTGTGATATTAAATGTTTTGGCCTCCGTTCATTCATTTCCGTAAATAAATTTTAGTTTTTGGAATATTCTGGTCTATGCAAGTGACCACGGTACTTTTGAAGTTGAATATTTCTTGAAAATCCAGAACCAAACAAGAAATGTAACGCTGTGTTGAAATTCAAAGATTTATAGCTTGGGAACAGACTCCCAACTGGGGTGACTGTAAAGTGTTCACAGATAAAAAATATGCATTTTTGTTTGTCTGCGGGCATTATCTGTGTTACGAAGCGAGATTTGCGTGTTACACTCTTTTTTTTATAACACAGTTTTTCCGACTTATGAACATTCTTAGAAAATACCGTTTGACATTTCCGTTTTAGCAAGTATTGTTGTCCAGATCTATATCGTGTTACATTGTGCACATGTACCTTTGCTTTTCGTTGCATTGACGGAAATGGAAATACCTGATGTTGTTTCAACTAAAAACTATATTCTTTTCAAAAATCTCAGCCTCGGGTTTATTTTTAAAATATTCTTAAAAATTCGCAAATTTCAGCCTCGATATTCTTATAAACTAGATTCTTAAAAAAAAAGAGTGTATCATTTTGGCGTTTCTTAATTCTTCTTAAATATTGTCCTTAATGGTATCTATCTTTAGTTCAAATTGCGAACTTAGTACAGTGACCTTGACCGTGCTTACCATAAGATCGATACAAGTGGGCACATTTGCCAATAAGAAATTAAGATTTTCAAACAAGTTATTTTGTTTAACCAAAACATCAAGACCACCACCAAGATTTCCTTTGCCTACATGTGCCCAATGTCATCAGACCGGAATATAGGAATTTATATCAAGAAAACAGGAAACAATAACTGAACAAAAAAACAAGCGCTGTTGTTTTCAGCAAACACACATCCTCATTGCATATCAAAGCAGTCACAGTAGAGATTGTTTTCATCGTATATGGTTGAAAGCCAACAAAAAATGGGTGTAAAAGCAAGTACCGACATCATAACGTCTAAAACGAGTTAAAAATGATCTTTCTCAGAAAACATTCCTCTTTGCTGTTTGTTTACATTTAGTTAAAGGTATCATGAGCAAAGCGGCCGAGGCTACGGAAGCCACAGATGGAAATGAGAAGACGAAGCAAATTGTGACATGCACAGAAATAATTTCTCCGTATCAGGACAGTTGCTGGTCTTGGGTGGTGTGTGTCATTGCTGTTCTTTCAAATGTCGTCATTTGTGGATTTGCGTTTAGCTTTGGCATCCTATTCCCGGCTCTATTGGATGAATTTCAGCAGGGAAAAGCTAAAACAGGTACTAAATTTGTCTAAGATAACTGAACAAAGCAACGAACGAAGGAACGAACGAACGAACGAACGAACAAACGAACGAACGAACGAACGAACGAACGAACGAACGAACAAACGAACGAACGAACGAACGAACTAGCGGACGATCGAACGAATGAACGAACGAACGAACGAACGAACGAACGAACGAACGAACGAACGAACGAACGAACGAACGAACGAACGAACGAACGAACGAACGAACGAACGAACGAACGAACGAACGAACGAATGACCCAACCAACCAACCAGCCAGCCAACCAACAAAGAAATTATTACCTCAGAAAACTTTCGAGAATAGGCTTTAATTGAGCAATGTATCCTAGTGTAAACTTATCACAGTACTTTCACGCGCTACTCTCGGCTACAAAGGGGCTCTAACTTCTAAATGAGTGGATTAAAACTCAGATTGTGACCATTCAAATGAAAACTACTGAGCAGTACTTTGAAGCGGTTCTACAGGAGTTAAGGGTTTTTCAGAAGTTTTAGTTTAGGGTTTTGTTTAGTCAATTTTCAACTGTAAGGGAAAGTGTTGTACCTTATCAATTCCTTTCTTTCTCTTCACAGCTTGGGTCGGATCAATTGCAATGATGGGCATAGGAATTTACGGTCCTCTGATTGGAAGACTCTATCATCGTTTTGGCGCTCGAATTGTCTCATTTTTTGGAACAATCATCTGCGCCATTAGCCTCATTGTAACATCGAAGACCTCCAATCTTTATGTCATGTACTTTACATATGGAGCCTTGTACGGGTTCGGCTCATGTGGTGTATATCTAGTTACGTACATAGCCCTGCCAAGGTACTTTGTCAAGTGGCGCTCGCTGAGTCTGGGGCTAATAGCCATGGGGCCTGGTGGAGGATTATTTGTTATGAGCCCAATTGTACAAGTGCTATTCGAAAGATTTGGTTGGAGAGGAACATATTTAGCGATGGCTGGCGTTGTCTCTTTAACGTGCATATTGGCTTTTGTTTATAGACCAATCAAACTAGACTCAGACCGAGAAGAATTGAAAATTAACCAAAAACAAGACAAGTTCTGGGACACTTCAATCCTCAAACACAAAGTATTCGTTCTTTGCACGATTGCAGGAGTTGTAATCTACATCGTTCATTACACACCGTCCTTGCATATGGGGTAAGTCCGAAACACACTTTAGGCACGCAATGCGTGCACAAGGATATGAAGTTGTAATTAGGGCTTTCCACAAGTTGCTCGGCAACTTTTTTTGGCAACTTTTCACATTTGAGCAACTTTTTTTTTCCCCTTCGAGCAACTTTTTTTCCTCTTGAGCAACTTGTTGCATTTTGAGCAATTTCCAGACCGAAGATCTCCGAAGATTATCCGAGTGTTGTTGAAAGACCATACGAACGTTACCGAAGATTAACGAAATTTGTCGAAGATTTTCGAGGAACATCTGAAGCCCCCTCCCGCCTTGTTCAAAGGTCTGGATGCCGATCCGCCACTGACGACAGAGTTCCGGCCGCCGAAATCGGCGCGTTAAAGACTGTTGACTGTCTTATTACTTTTTTACAGGTTCGTTATTTGGAGGAGGCAGGATTTACAGAAGTGGACGCTTCCCGCTTGTACATGTACAATGGGGTGGCTTCTTTGCTTGTGCGACCTCTGATTGGCCGACTGAATGACGTCGACTGGATTAACATGCTATACATTTATTCTGTAGCCACTGCTCTTGAAGGCGTTGCTGCTTTCCTGTTACCCATGGCAACTACAAATTTTCACTTCGTTATGTACTCTGTGGTTTTTGGAATATCTGATGGTACACTGGGCTCTGGTTTGTGTATTGCTGTGCTAAACAATCTGCCTGAAACGTTAAGACCCTTGGGGATCAGCATTTATCAATGCCTGGCTTGCATGTCGTTTGCATTTGCTCCGGCTCTTGGAGGTGAGCTTTCTTTGAAGTAAACAAATAAAAAAGTCGTTCTTCTTTATGATAAATAGCCTGCGTTGCACGCGCCTGTGTAGTTTTGCGCGCATATTTTGAAAACGCGGAAGGCGAGAGATTTCCCCTCGCGCGGCCGTCTCGTGCCTTTTGCGTTTCCCGAACGCGCACTCAAAACTTACACAGGCGCTGCTACGCAGCTTATATGATAAACTGATGTGTCAAAATTTGATCGACCGGTTAGCTCCGTTGGTAGAGCGCCGGACTGCTGTGCGGGAGGTCTCGGGTTCGACTCCCAGACCGGACCAACACTCAGGGTCTTAAAATAACTGAGGAGAACGTGCTGCCTTTGCAATATGACATAATGGTTAGATGTTTTAGTCTTCTCGGATAAGGACGATAAACCGTAGGATCTCCTGCATCCTCAGTGTTATAGGTCAGCAGGGGACGTTAAAGAACCCACGCACTTATCGCAAAGAGTAGGGGACGGAGTTCCCGGTGTCGTGGTCTGGCCTTGTTTCACGGGTTGGTGCCTCACATCGGGTTTACCTTATTTCGCCTTTCCTCCTTGGACAGATTTGTCCAAGAAAAATCACTATGACGATCGAATCGTTCATACGTAGTTATTCACCGATAAATACCAGGAAAAGATCGCGTTTTTGCTCAGTTAGCATACGGGGATAGGAGGATAGGATTAAAAAAAGCGCGTGGAACCTGGGAGAAGGAAAATAAAAGCGCGAGGGATGCACTGGGAAGAGAGAAGGGAAGAAAAGTTGCCTAGCTTCCGCCTTTACGTTCTTCTTCGTCCCCCGCGCTTCCCCGATTTTTCTTTTTGTTTTCGTGATTCTTTTATACGCATTTCATCCCTCCACTGAGGAGCTAGTTCCCCCATTACGTATGTGTTATGTCTTGCACGGAGGCATGAATAAATAAGACATGACTTGAGTAGCTTTAAATAACTTAGGGCTATCTGGGAGTGACAGCTACACTTCGGTAATTGTCGGAAGTCCTCGGGCTATCTTCGGCAATAATCGAAAACGATAAGATTGTGTCACGTCACTATAGGTCCAGCTTAATTTAATCAACTAGTACACTTATATCCACCGATCATAAATAAACAATAACTAAAATTATGTAAAATGTTTTGTAAAATATATATATTTAAAGGTTTTTTTAATTAATTTATATAAAATGGTGTTCACGAAATTTAGCCTTTTTGTTTCTTTTTTCTTAAAGGTTTAGTAGCAGATATCACAGGATCCTATGTGCCAGTGTTCAACATGGTCGGTGCTGTAACAATGATTGGCGCCGCTATACTGTTTGCTGTTTCTTGTATCAAGAAGCCAGATAACTTGAGCACAAAGGACGAAGTGACAGTTTGGGAAACACTTGTTGTAGTAGAAAAGTGTTCTGTTGTTTAACGTGTATTTTTGTGCCATTCTTTTACCTCTTGAAGATACTGTGCACTCTCCAAGAGAAACGTAAATGAACTTTGCGCCCACATAGACATTGCCGTTGAAACTAAGCTTTCAGGGAGAACTTTTCAACATTCTCATGGACCGTCAGACAATGAACATGAATTTAGAGATTGCAAGCAAATAAAGAAAAAATAATCAATACTCCTTTTGTGCACTTCAGTTATTATTAATTTTTTTTTTGGAGGGGGGGGGGGGGCGCTTATTCCAGGCTGGGTGCTTATTAAGTTTTCCTACAGAGTGGGCGCTTATTCGATGTTTGGCGCTTAATCGAATAACTACGGTATTAGAATTAAATGGTGTGATCTATTTTATATGATCATTATAATATGACACTAAGCAGGGAGGTTGCAAGTCATCGAAGCTTAATATGAAAAAAAGTGATTAAATAGGCTTAGCCACATGCTCCTGTCCGGGACCCTCGTATCTAAACACATTTTGTCTGGTGGCATACTGGATCATACTGCAGCCAAAATGGAGCTCGAAATGGGTTCACTAAAAACAACTAGCACTTGATCAGTTATGCTTTTGTATTAGTTGTCTGGTTCTGTCTGGTATCGCGTCTGGTATGTGCTTAATTTTTTTTACAAGCTGTGTAAACGTTGTCTGTTTTCGCTGAGCAAAAAGACTTCCATTGTCAAGTAATCTGCGAACCATTGTCCGGGCTATTCAATACAAAATCTTAAACAACACCCCGTGATTGGTCCTTCGAAAGTTGTTTGTGGTGAAAGCACAAAGGTTTATGTTAACAGCCACCTGGTCGATAAATTCACTTTGGATGCCTCGTCCTCGACTCTCTACAGTCTTGAGTCTGGATATATTTTAGCAGGAAAAAGTGCAAAAGAATTACCAGCCAATTATTATGGGGGAATGGACATTTTCTAGTTATTTTGGTGAGTAAGTAAACTATAAACTAATACTTTTATAGTTTAGTTTTCGACAGCGTACACTATCATGTGTATCATGAATGTTCCAGATCGTTCACTCCTCCTTAGTAACTTAACATGAAATTACTTTCCAACACATTGCTCGTCACAGTACAAGCAGTTATAACTATGATATACACAAATATTTCAGTCCTCTTGACTTAATTTGAGTTTTGGATTCACTAGTTGAAAGAAATCCGTCTTTTTGCCTCGTTAATATTAGACATAAAAGGCCCTTGAGTAGGACGTTTTCAAAATCCAAAAAGCAAGTAAAATTAATAACCAATTGATTTCTTGACCAGAAGTACGATATTTTAGTAGCTATATTTTAGTTTTCCACCTTAATCGAATCAGGTTTTTCTCTTAGAAACTTCCTACTGTGAAAGTGTCCTAGAAAAATTCCTTGTTGTCAATCCTTAACAGTGTCCTAAACTTAGTTGTTTTTATAACTAATCAATGAGATTTCGCTCCTAAATTGTGCTACGGAACATTTTTTGGTAAAAAGGTAGATTTTGAAAAACTCAATTTTCCGTTATCGTAAAGCTAGTGTATAGGTGTTTTTGCCAGTTCAAGCAAGTTCTACTGAATGTGTAAGCGGATTGGAACTATTGGGAACGTAATTTATACATTTGTCTGGTTAGAGCGCTGAAGTGACAGATCTTTAAGACTTCGTAGATATTTTTTTATAATCTGGTAAAGCAAATAAGACTTGACCCTTTTTTTAGCCCAAGTCGAAAACGTGGTTATTCATTCGCAATGATTCCGACATAAGATTATTACAATGCAGTATATCTTTGCGTCAAAACAAGCTGCTCTGAGGCTTTCGCAATTATTAGGGCATCTATTTGATTCTAGCGCGCTATTAACACTTCACTAGTGAAGAAAACAACCTTAAATCCCAAGACAAAAAGAACGGCTTAAATCACTTGGACCTATGACGCAATTGGGCTTATGTAACCCCTCAGTGCATAGCAGACTGTCTGGAAATTTAATAAAGTATTGTAATTTCTTTAGCTCAAGCGCTCTTTTATCTTCATAAGAGGTTTTAATCAGATTATTCTTGATTAAACCGTGGCTATATAAGCTTTTTTTTCAGGATTTTTTCACTTCTACAGGGAACTCGACTTAGAAAAATGTCGCGTCCCAGACCACCGTGAACACAACGACGCGATAAGTTCGTAAAATCGGCCACTCCTTCTTTGAAACTTGCAAGAACAGTAACTTGCCTATTTTTTTTTTTTTTTGCTTTTTTTAGTTCATGCAACTTTTTTGAAGTTTGCAGAACATCAATAGTAATATGAATTTGTCATCTACTGTTGTTATTCAGAATATTTGACCACATAACAATTTTCCAACCACATCAATTCCAAGTTGGGACAATAAAATACTAATCCAAAAATCAAAATATTGATTTAACGTACTGATTGCAATATTTTTCTTTTATCGTTAGTTCCGGGAATTTGAGGGCAAATCAAGAGAATATTATCCCATTGTTGATGAACTCCTCTAATCTCATCACATTTGTGCTTGACAATATGTTGAGATTGTAAGGAGAAACTCGACTCAAATCGCTTATGTCAGGAAATCTGTTAAATTTTTTCCGCCAGCCAAGTACATCTTAGCACGCAAAAGTAAAAGAAAATCACATATCCAATTCAACGTAGAAATCGAATTATTTTGCTAGCTAAAAAGCTCCTTAACAAGCAATACAGCAAGGCTAATCATACTACCTGAAAAGTAGACTTTGCAAGACACCACCACGACTAGAACCGATAAACCAGTTTCTGCCTTTATTGCCGGAGAATCAAGAAAAACAAACGGATAGGCAGCGAACCGTTCACGTTCGGACGTGATGTGAATTTTAATAGTCTTGTTTACAACAAACGGTATTTAACTCACGATACGCTGTTTGATTAAACTTAAAAGAATCCCTCAATTTGGACATATGGGTTGACTATTTTCAAAGAGGCAATGCACGCAAGATCAGATAGCCTCGTTATCAGATATTTTCCGCCTCGTCTCCATGCACCAGACGTTGCTAGGGCGGTCTGAAATATACATGTTACATAGAAAGCCCTCTTGGACTGTTCAAGCCTCTCTATCTTTCAATGCTGACGTCCTCCGATTCTTTGTGATTCTTCTCCCATGTTCAACAATTCAAGAAAAATACGAGAACTAGAGGGCTATGAACAGTTTAAAGTCGTCCGCAATAGTCTGAATGCATGCTGATTGGTTTTTATTTTCTTTACAAGTCAAGTTAACAATTTCCTGTTTACATTATAGATCGCCAGTAACAGACAACTCGATACGAGCTTTATTGCTTTTATACGACATAGGCTTGGCTTTCCTCAAATTTTCTCTCGAGCTGTATCAATGTTTCATTCATTTGATTAGCGAAATTGCCAGATTGAATTCAGTTCTTTCACTTTCAACGAAAGTCGTCTCCATTGTTCTTTACGTGACAACTCGAAATAAAAATTTCATTCAGTCATAATTATTGCTTAGACTTGGTCTCTTGCACAGCTGCACGCGAGATAACCTGATATCTTTCGACTAGATCATTTCCTCCCTGTTCTTATCGAATAAAAAGGTTGACAACACTGCACGCAAATGTTCATGTTTAGTAAGCTCGGATCTCAAATTAGCTTCTCAGTCCTTTCTCGGATTCGCGAAGCAATGCAATGGAGCCACAAAGACCAATATTTTTCTGCCTTGCATTTGTGTTAGGCTGAGCTCTGGGCCTTTAAACGTTTCTGGAAAACTGTTTAATTGGTTGATGTAACAAATTTCTTTGAAATTATTGACTTGTTATGAAAAAATCGATGAACTACTATACTCAGCGCCACAACCTGAACTTGCAACCTCTACCTGAAGCGCGAGGAAAACTCGCGCACCAGACTGGGCTTTTTCTCCCGATTTGTTAAAAATGGTTGTCATTCATTTCTGTTGTTTGGCAAAGTTTCTTAAAACGCTGTTGGTGGCACTTAAATATATATGAAATATTATGCTATTCTGAGAAGTTTCAGTGTTTTGGGTTAAATGGCTGCAAAGTTATGACTCATTCAAATTTAAGAGATTTGTATGGAGAAAGTCACCCTGGCCTGCCTAGCCTCGTTTTCATGTTTTTGGCAATATAAATACCCCTGTAACTTCCCATTAGATCAAAGTATAGCCTTTAAACTTCTTACACTGATTTACTTTGGCTTTATCTTTAAGTAAGGCTAGGCACACACTAGGGGAATAGTCGCAGGGAATAGTCTCAGGGACTTATCCCTTTAAAAAAATTGACCGATTTTTGGGACTATTGGTCCCTGCGACTTATCCCAGAAATCAAACCAGCTTAATTCGTGGGACTAATCGCGGGGACGAAGCAAGTCCCTGCGACTATTCCCTGCGACTAGTCCCCTAGTGTGTGCCGACCTTAAGGGTAATATAATTTTGTTGACAAATGATTCTTCTGGGAGCCAAAAATTAACAGCCGCCATATTTGCATTGGGTCTATAATATTGAAGAGGAAGGGATTGGGGAAGGTGGATGTACACAGGGGACAAATTTATACAAGCTATAAAGATCACTAAAACACCTTTTCGAAACTCTACTGCTGAAGAGGAGGGGAGGGGCGGATCCAAAATACACAATGTTACGGAGTTTTTAAACATTATGTTACAATTTTACTTCAATCTACTAAAGAAACATTACAAGGCTTTTGTTGAACCGTCTACTGAACACATTGAATGCAAAACTCATAAAGCAAAGACAATTATGTTCGATAAACCGCACAAAACAACAACAACAACAACAACAACAACAACAACAACAAACAAAAAACAAACAAACAAAGATAAACATGAGAGTCAGCCTCCGCCATTTATAAAATGCCATCGAAATTGTAAGGTGAAGCGAAGCGAAATCTCATTACACTGCTGTAAGTTGTGTTACTAGAAGTCTGTTTATTTACCTTTAATTAAACAGTTTCACAGTGAACTCCTTCGTATAGACACGTTCCGCGTAAAATATAATACCGAAACTCTCGATCGTATGTAAACAAAAGCAAAGGCGTGGCTTGACTGATGTGTTCGTGATCGAGGGGTGTTTTTTTAGCCCCGCACCGGAAGTAACGTCGTTATATCTGAGGGAGAAACAGTATATCTTGTAACTGTCAATGGCAGAGTTACAAAGACCAATTATAAGATTACACGAAAACTGGTACTGTACAAAAACACTCGATATATTCTGTGGGACACACGCACCTTTTAATATTATTTAGAATCAAGAGGGGTCAACAGAGGATTATCCTCTCTCATCAACACATTACACCGTTCTTTGAGGAAACAGGGTAAAAAGGCATCTTTAAAGTAGGTGAACATCAAATAATCTCATGTATTTACGGTCACCTCACTAGTTTAGTCTTTTCATCAGAATATTTGGCGGTCCGAGGAAACACATAGAATCTAAAAATAGTCAAGTAACTGGCTGAGAAGAGCAGCACTGTCTCACAGCAGAATTAATATTTAAAACATTGGGAAGATTATACTGAATGTAACAGAAGTCACATAAAAAATTTTAAAATGATTACATGTTAATTTCAAAATTACATTTTGTACTAAGACCTTTTATTACTTTTTTGTAATTGGAAATCATTCAACGGACAAGTTTAAAGTGCAAAAACATTGTAAAATGACCTAAAATCGCGATAAGTATATCAACCAATGTCTTTTAACCTAAAAAATTGTCACTGAATGTTGCGTGAACTTTTTCTATGATCCATAATGATCTCGGCACGAGATGTTTTGAACAGAGTACCCGGCAATTGTACACTGGTCATATATATGAGTTGAGTTGCTTGTTTATTGATAGTCTTAAAATTGAAGAAATGAATGTTTGTGCAGCAAAAAAATAAATTGATAAAATTTTTGGCGTTCTACCACGAAAACGGACAGAAACAGTCGTCCGACTATCCCTCCTGACCCCTAAAGACAGTTTCGTACCCACCCTACCCGCCAAAGTAGTCATCATTCACATTATCACGTCATCGTATATTTTTCTGGTGTCAAAAAATGTCGTCGCTCTTCGTGTACGCGGGTTCTCTGTCTTTCTTTCTTCGGCTTCAATGAATGTTTGAAACAAAATGGCTTCTTCACTGCCGTTTGAGGTAATTTATTTACAACTTTACTAATCTAAACAGCCGTTTGTTTCAGTTCTAGTTATCTAAAACCCATACATCCGGTACATTTGACACGTTCACGACGAACAGAAAAATTTTCTCGCTGAGTGATTTGTTTTGGAGAGCACATATTTTGTCTTGAGGAATTTACACAACGAAACCAACCCAGTCTTGATTCGTATTTTCCAATTCAACCGAAAGAATGTTATTTTTAGTGTTCAATTTATAGATCTTCTATGTAAATGACTCGCTAGACTGAGAACCTCTCGTCGCGTGAGAGATTTTCAAAGTGGCTTCCTTCTATCATGCAAATACTGTGAAATTAGCCGTGTTGTGGAACCGTGAAGCAAGCACGCAATGTTTTTACACCGTTCATAATTCGCACAGACAAGATTAGCGAGGTTTTAAGTTTTGAGTTAGTAGTAAATTGGTGAGCATTTACAACAAAACCGAATTAAAAGTTGTTCAGCAAATTATTCAGGTAAGCTGAAATTTTAGATGGATAATTTATTTTTAGCCTTTTCGATGTTTTATAATTTACAACATACTGTAATTGATTGAGCAGAGTTTGAGACGTTGTATGTATTGTTTACGATCTCTTAAATGTCTTCCCAATAATACATGTCTTCCCGACACATAGAGTTGCAGACCTTGAATATTTGTTGACAATGCTAGTGTTTAAATTTAATATCAATTATTTAAATATTTATTATCAGTATATTTTCACAATAATATATAAATACTCGACAAGATGCTGTGTGAAACTGACAAGATATGTAATAATCTAGTTTCCCTATTGCTACGTTACTTGAATTTAACTTAATTTTGTCATTGTGTATTATAGTTATACGTTGGTGTTTTTTTTTTTTTTTTTTTGTTTTTTTTTTTTTTTTTTTTTTTTTTTTTTTTTTATACATATATACCAGTAGTTCTAACAATATATTCCCATCAACTCCTTATAAGAGGCCTTCCAAGGGGTAAAAGCGACTTGTAAGCGATGTGATCCTTAATACTGGCAACACAGCAACATTTTAACAGCGACATCATAACTGCGCTAAAATGTGACAGCAACACAAAAGGAGGGAAAACAACAGCAACGCATTTACAGCTGTTGGCTGTTGGTTTCTTTTCATTTTCAACATTTAAAGATGCAAAAATTCCATCTGCAAATTAAAAACCAACCAACATTCGTCAACAGTTGTAAAACTACATTAGGCCCGCTGAAGATTTAAAGCTCTCCCCCAGAGGGCAAATTATCAGACGATTACGTAGTACGGTGTGTACTAGAAAACCGCAATGTAAAGAATAGAAAAAGAAATTAGAAATTACTGAAGCAATAAAATTTTGCGGATGTATTTTTAGAACTTTGACTGCCGAACACCAATTTATAAACTCCATTTCTTTGGTATGCACCAAAGGTTTGGAAACGAGTTATGGTGAAGTTGAAGAGAGATGCTGTCAGGCCGTTATTTTAGCATCTTAGACCCTGTTTATAATAACATTGTTTCAAAGACCCCTAGCAACAGAACTGGCGTACATAGCCAAAGGCTGGGTGAGGGCTTATTGACGTTTTGGGTTTAAATACATTGACCTTGATTAAGCCTATCATGTCAGACAAACAATGTTTTTTGTTAGTCTTTACTCCTTCAGGAAAATGAAATTGCCCTCTGCGGGATACCAAAATAATGATCAATATATCTTGTACCCTGAAGGCAATAAACACATGTTGCACAACTTCTTTAAAAAAAATCCAAACACGTATAAGCAGAGTCATTATTTAAATTGGAACACCTGAAACTCAGCCCATTTCACACACCATTAAGTTTCAGACCGGCTGCGGTTAAAAAATTATCGCATGATTAACTACAAAATACTTAATAAATTATTTGGTTGGTCAGGCGATGAAGTATTAAAATAGCTCCGTAAATAGCTAATGCACCAGCTCACAAACTTGTACAAAACTTTGTGAGTAGCATGCACATAATTTATAAGTTCTCAATTCAATACATCAGGCATCTTTCAAATCTTCTGTAAAAAATAATTGATGGTGATAGCTGAAATTTATTTAAGGGGCTGTGTTAATGACATAGTCTATCTGCAGGGGAGATATATTATAATAAGTACTATTTAAATATTTGTCCCTCCTCAGGGTCTTGAACCCTTACATTTAGAGATTTGTAAATGCAACCACTTTCTTCAAATTAATGTGCAGCATCATGGTCATCCACTTGCAGCTACATTGATAATTTTAACCCGTTCCTCGCATACTGTAGTTTCCGGTAATTAAGATACTTCAAGTTGATACATCTAGGATAAAATATTTTATGCAAGGATATTTTCTAAAAAAAACTCTGCCGGTTACTCCTGGCAGCCTTGCAGGTTGTCATTTGTTCAAGGTACAATGAATTTATAAATTGACTTGTTAGCTATTATATGAAGTGAAACCTGAAACACACAAATAATATTTATTTTGTGAGTTTCATAATAATGATACATCTCACGTTGATCTTGTTGCAGATTGCAAGCGTTAATTAATTCCACTGTCTTGATGTAATATAACAAACACAAGAGGCAGTGTTTCATCGGGATATCCAAACACCCAGAAGAGAGTTGAAAATACGAAGCGCAACGGAACACTGTCTCGAGTGTTTGATATATCTTCTCAATCAAAACAAAACCT
Organism: Oculina patagonica; assembly: GCF_052425735.1. NCBI lineage: Eukaryota > Metazoa > Cnidaria > Anthozoa > Scleractinia > Oculinidae > Oculina > Oculina patagonica. The sequence goes on from NC_135760.1 coordinate 5,564,958, forward strand.
ATAAGGAGTGAACAGAGAAATAAAATCGTAAAAATCTATGCAACTTAAGACTAAGAATCGAAACCTCCTTCACAGTTATGATTTTAACTTGATGAATTATTAATGAGTTTGAGAAGTCTTGATCAAAGTCTGATGGATACAAGTACTTTTAACTCAATTGAGCACTTTATTTTTCAGAATCACTCAGGGTTGCCCTCAGCTACATAAGCTCTCTACTGTGTACAATGGTTCCTGGTGTTCTAGCAACTACAGCCAGGCAAGACGGAACAACTGTAACACAGAGGTGCAAGACCAGCTCACCATCGCCGAGGTTTTGCAGGTCCAAAACCAACAAAATGTTTCATTGCAAGATCTGTCTTTCAGAGTGTCCTAACAAGAAGGGACAAAAGCTAGACAAGTGTACTTGTGTATTTTGTAAAGAGGTACATATTTTTTGCTGTATTCATCATCGTTTTTCTACTCTGTATAGGGAATGTGGTCAAAACATCATGTATTACTTAAGGGCTTGTGCCATTGCAAGTTAAAATTTAATATTTTACTTGTAAATTCATGTCATGTAACCCTCATCTATAGATACAAGTCCCTAAATAATCACTGTTGTGGGAATATTCGTAAACATTAATTAAGAACGTAGAAAAGTTTGAATATGAGGGGTGGTAAATGCTCCTTCAAAAAATGAGTGTCTCGCAAAATTAAAGCCAAATTTCAGGGGTCTTGTTGTCTCGAATTTTTCTTTGACGCCTTCTTGAAGTCTTGATTTCTTTTGCAAGGCTAAAAAGGTCTCGGGCTCGCAGAAAAGATATCAGTCTCACTGTCTCGCAAAGTCTCACATTTACCATTAGACACCCCTAATATGGTCACACTTAACTGGGTTTCATCCATAGACTAAAAGCTAGATCCTGCATTTATCAGTTAACTTGACTTTTGTCTGTGAAAAAAAAAATGGTTTATTTTATTTTTTTGTATTTTTCTCAGTGCCTGGAAAAGTATGTGTCTTACTCAATCAACAGTGGAAATGTCCTGAAGCTACCCTGTCCCGACGCCCTATGCACGAAAAGTGGCTACATAACAAGGAATGAGGTAAGCTGAGTTTCTTTGAACAATTTTTTTAAAAAATCATATATTTACTCAACATATTTTTTGTTAATAATTTATTTGATGAAAAAAATGTCAAATGCATAATTAACATACTGGTGGTTTTTCTATTCTTCGAGATTTCTTTGCTGGTCAGTGATGACTTGTTTCAGAAGTATGAGACATTACGTAAAAAGAAAGGTACTTAATATTTGCTACTTACTATTAATAGGCCAGGGGGATTCCCTTGATGGGGATGCTTGTCTTCTTGCGTAGGGTTGTTAATTTGGATTTTGGTCTCCCTTAGGGAGTTTAGGACAGAACCGCAATGTTTCCAGCCATTTAGGTCTCATTTAGGATTGCACGTGAAGAAAAAATATATGCCATTATTATACCAGGTTAGCAGTCTAGAACGATTTAAAGGCACAAAAATGGGATCTTTTAGGGGTAAAATAAAAAGACTTGACAATGCCAAGATCCTTCAAGGGTTTAATTTAAATTTTCCAACAAGCATCCGCCATCCCTTTTATACAGAGTTTCCACCCCCACAAACTCCCTAAGTGATAAATGGGAAAGCCCAGTCGTTCCAGCAATCATATATTTTTATGACACAGCAAACTTGTAGGCTTAGTCAGTTAAAATGTTCAGTGTGGAAAATCATCTGCTACTTTTTGTTGTATCACAGAGGTTGCCATTGATAAAACCAAAACCTTTTGTCCAATGGCCGGTTGTGAAGGAGTATGTGATGGACTACCAGGTGTGGCACAACCCACAGTCTGTCAAGAGGTAAGAAAAATGCCTTTATAATTACCTGGATTGTGTTGTTACAGAAAATATCCATACCCCCCCCCCCAAAAAAGATTTTTTTGGTTTGAATCCCCCCCAAAAAAAAATCCTTAAGCCCCATACGTTCCTTTAAAAAATTTGGGTTTTTAGACCCCCTACCCTCTTGGAATTTCCGATGACCTTTCATGGAGTTAGCCTGCAAGAGGAGATGGCTTATTTGGCTCGAGTTTCACCCGCTGAGGTCTTTTCTTAGCTGGTGAAGCTTGAGCCGAAAAAGCCATCTGCTCTTGCAAGCTTTACCATGGGGTGGGTATGGATATTTTCTGGAACTGCACATTGCAGAAAGCTATTGTTGGCAGACAGTTATTAGTGTTTTGTGTCAGATTGTTATATGTATTAAGTTGATTACTATTTTCTTTTTCAGTGCGGGTATACTTTCTGCTTTGCATGTAAAGAAAATTGGCATGCCACTATGACATGTGATGAGTACAAGGAAGTGATCTCTGATTCTGAATCAGGCGCAAGGTAAGCATTTGTACACAGTAATGTTCTTTTACATGTTCATCTATCCCATCGCATCTTGGTTTCAACTTGGTCTTAAAACTGTTGTTATAAATTACTGTATCTTATTCAAAGTTTACATATGGGCAGGGATGTAGTTAAGAGCTGGCTACCGGCGGAAAGGGAGGTTATCACTAGCTGAAATTTCACTAGAAAACAAAAAATTAACTAAAGGATAATGTTGAAGATATAAAGACCAGAAAAGCCAGCTGGGCTTTTTAATGAGTGGGCTTGGTTTTTTCTTAGCTACATCCCTCCATGGGTCGGGGTAGCAGCTCCCAGGGGGGTACTTGAAGTATACATGACGGGGGAGTCCGACAGAGCTTCATATTGCGAACCCAAAAAAAATACATGAGCCTGAAATTTTACACCCAAAAAAATACCTGACATCAAAATTTTCTACCCCAAAAAGTAAAGATCTAGCACCTCAATACTGATTTATTCAATAAAACAGACTTTGAGATTAAAAAAATATATGACAGATCCCTTGACCCAAAAAAATACCGAGGGTGTAAATTTTCAACCCAAAAAAATACGTCTGACCTCCCCGTCATGTATACTGCAAGTACCCCCCTGGGAGCAGCTCTCGCAAGGTCTCACATGAATGGCTCGCTACCTTTCAAGAGAACAATCACACGTACAACAAATGACAGGAATAATGCCCCTAGCTCCCAAAAAACCATTAGCAACTGCTAAACTAGAGTACCAGACGAGTAGAATTATGTACAAGCTTATGAGAGGTACTACATCACTGGTTTGCATAGGTAGTATTTGGGAAGGGGGTGGTGGGGGGGCCGCTAGCCTCAGGGGGTATTTTCTGTGAGTTGATGTTATTGAGTACTAATGAGGAATGCACATTGAATTTGGCAGATTTGTGGATATTTTGAGAGAGAATGGTGAAACAGGAGACATCAAGGAATGTCCGCTGTGTCAGGTGCTGATAATGAGAGAAGCTGGATGTGCTCAGATGATGTGTGGTAATTGTAAACACATCTTCTGCTGGCACTGTCGCAAGTCTTTGGATGTAAGCAATGATTCCTTGACGAGTTGAAACTTGAACATATAAGTATATTTCAACTTTCCCTGCTTGTATGAATTTAATTTCATCATCATCGATCCTTTGTGTCACATAGGGCAAGACAAATTGAATATTTGTTTGAAGACGAATTTAATTTGTCTGATAAAGATTTCCAAAAGATAACGAAGTAATCACTGAGTTGATTGTTGATTTTTTGTTCTCTACAGAGTGACATTATGTTGAGACATTATGATAAAGGTCCTTGCAGAAACAAGCTTGGCCACTCACGAGCGTCACTGTTTCTACATCGAACACAGGTTGGTGTTTTGGAAACAAGAATATTATTTTGGGACACATCCTCAGTGTTTTTTTTTTCACTCTGTATAGGAGTTAGTATTTTTAGCAGAAACAATTAAGTCAATGTTTTTTCATAGTTAGTAGCAGAGACTCTCCTATTATGGTTTTTGTAACTTTGAGCTCTGTAAATATATTAACCAGTCTTAATGGGAAAATCAATCAAATTTGCAATTTCAGTGGTTTTCAGTCGGCCTTGGCCATGTAATAAACTGGAATACAGTCAACTCTCTCTAAGGCGGACACCGTCGGGACCGGCTCCAACTGTCCATCTTAGAGAGGTGTCCGTCTTATCGGGAGTTTAGCTACGGTAAAATGACTGAAAAATGGGAGGGACGGGACCAACACGAGGTGTCCGTCTTAAAGAGGTGTCCGTCTTGTAGAGGTGTCCGTTAAGAGAGAGTTGACTGTATTATACACAGGCTACTTGTCCTAGTGGTAGAGCATTGTGGATTATCCAAATGCAGTAAAAAACATACCATATATGTACACCATAGGAAACTCAGTCACAAGGCCCTTTGCTATATATGTACACCACAGGACACCCAGTCACAAGCTCCCTTTGATTGTACAAAATTATTGTCTGATTTTTAGTACTTTTTTAATAATATTGTTCTGTGCTTTTTTTTCAGGTTGTTGCTGGATTTGCTTTCTTTGGTTTAATGGTGTTAGTGGCATCTCCATTTCTACTGTTAGTCTCGCCTTGTTTGCTGCTTTCAAAGTGTCTTTTCCGTAAAGGAGAAATGTAGTGCAAATGTTGGTCAAAGAATTGAACTTTGTCGCCAATTTAAATTTTCTGCCACAAAAAAGTTAGCTTTGGTTTTGTTGAATAAAATAAATTGCCTCTTCAAGGAGAGATTTTGTTAATGGCAAGTCAATTAAATTCCACAGATTATTGCATGTCACTGACTTGAGCTGTTTTCAGCAGCAATTTAATTAATTCTGTAAAGCAGAAAAATTGTAGGTTAAGCTTTTAAAGAGAAATCACATTGTAAAATTAACTGTTCTGTTGAAATTTAGATTTGAAGCTGTGAAGTGTATATCTGTTAGACAGAATAAAAAGCAACTTCACTTGAGTTAGGACAGCACAAACCATGAATCAAATACTGTACAAATATTTTGCATAGTTTAGACTGTGAACATGGTGAATACTAAGTCTATGCAGAAACACGATTTTTCTGCAGGAGTCATATCATAAATAATTTTATTATGAAACTTGTTCAGTTCCAGTTAGTTTCTTTTTTTTCTTAATTTCTGGAGTTTGCTTCCTTTATAAGGAAATATGAATCAAATTTAGCTGTAAATAAAAGTTCTTTTGCCATTTGATTGTGTTTGCAAGTCATTGTGTGATTTTCAATTTTTATTTGAATTTTTTAAATCTTTGTTTCGTTCATGTCTTCCCAAAGGTACAGCATGCATGCCTGTTTGTTAGTCTCTTACATGGTTGGTATGGGTTATGAAAAATCTGGAGTGGTCAGTCATGGAAAATGACGTTGATTGTAAAAACAAAAATAATGGAATAATTTTAAAACATTAACCCTGTACCCCAAAATACCAGCAACACAATTGCCCCTATACTGTGCATAATAGCCCAATTTCGATATTTTAAAATTCAGCCTAAAACAATAGACATCACAACGAGGCTCCGGGGAATAAACCCCACAAACTCTATACTTTAGTCCCCCGAGCCTCGTCCTGAGGTCTATTGTTTTAGGCTGAATTTTAATATATCGAAATTGGGCTATTAGGTAAAAAGGTAAAGTCTGCCTAAGAGTCTAGTGGCCCATCAGGCCTGAGCTTATCCCGGTTTCAGTAGCATGAAACAACTAGGAGTATTTCTACTCCTCCTCCCAGCATCAAAGTCGTGGGGACCCATTTATACACCTGGGTGGAGAGAGGCACTATGAGAGTAAAGTGTCTTGCCCAAGAACACAACACAATGACCCTGGCCAGGGCTGGAACCTGGACTGCTCAAGTCCAGCGCACAAACAATTAGGTCACCTTGCCTTCCAGGAATAATTAAGTAATGTTTAAAAAATGAGCAGCAGTGTTTTAGACTTGATAATACACGAACTGCGAATTTATTGAACGGCTTAAAAATCTCCTGATGTAGATCAACTCATTCTTGCACTAATATTTAGATTTGGGGTTATTTTGGCCTAGAAAATTGGACGTAAAGTTTAGCCGTGTCTTTATCAGATATAAAGACACTCATTAAACATTAATTTCCTTTGTATTTTCTTTATGAATAATTTATGAGTTTTTTAATCAAAATTAAATAATTGTTTTTTCGATTTTTCATCAATTCAAAATGTAATCCATGAAGCACTTTTTAACAGTGTTCATAGCAATGGAGCAGGAAAAATTCTGACTGCTCTAGTTCTCTGTTGAATAGTTTGTAACAAGGATGCATGTATAACAGAATTGATTTGGGACAAGTCAGGTGATGTCAAAATTTGTCCGTCAGGTTGTTTTCAGTTAGAACCAACTTGTCTGCCTCGTATCCAGGCGCCGCGAGAGCTTTTGGCGAAGCACGCAAACAGTCAAGGGAAGGCTGGAAAAAGCACGCAAAGGGTCAAGGGAAGGCGTGATCGAAAGTGGGGAGCTTCGCTTCTTTCGCCCTTCCCATGATCCCTTGCGATTCCGTATAATTCCGTATAAAGCGTAGCGCCTGGGTACGAGGCAGCCAACTTGTAGTGTTTGTACAGTAATAACTAACAGTACCCCATGAAGGAAGTGTTCAATAGTTTTCATTTAAATGGTCGCACACTAGCAAGAGTTTTGTGCAAAAATACATGCACTTCCTTCTTCAGCATGAGAACTATCCGTAATACCACAATATTAGTTGCCACGGTATTGTTCAATTTGCTTGTGTTATCAACAAGAAAACTTCACTAAAAAGGTTATTCACTTAATCATAAAGATTTAACTTTATTGATTTAAAACTGAAGATACATCTGTGGTAAAATAAAATTCATGCATAAAAGTCAAAACTAACTACACTAACTATAGAGAATAAAACACTTGTATCATACATGTACAAATTACACATCAACAAGCAGATATTAATGATACCAGAATAAATTACTTGCCTTAAAAAAGTATACATTGGTTAATATCAGTGATCATTTTAAAACTAAATACTGCTGCAGTTTACATGACTTTTGAGGTTAAAAGTTTTTGTTCTTTTGAAAAAACAAATGTTCTTGGTTGACAACATCACACATGAAATTAAAGTTAATAAATTAATTTGGTTTTGGACTAACTGCTCATATTGTTGCCTTGTTATAATTATTAGAATGTTATATGCTCAAGGAAAATAGTTACTCAGGGCTAGTTTACAATAGCGATGGAAGGTTGTCAGAATCAGAAGTGAGTTACTGTATAATCTAGTTTAAAATTGACACCGGGCATATGCAGAAGCTTTGCATTCACTCATAAAAGAGTTTGTAAGCAACTGGTAATGAATTTTTTCATTAGCAAATTTCTTTTGCTTATGCTTCTGATTCTGTTTCCCTTATCCTCACTAAAAACGTAAGTAGAATTTGATTCACAAGAAAGATAAACTCTTTTGATTCCATCAAGCTTCCTACTTCGCTGTTGTTTTTTATTTCAGTGTTTGGTCATAACATGTTTCTTATGATTTTGCTTATGCCTTCGCTTCTGATCACATTACAAGTGTAAGCCAGCCCTAAGATAGTGTGCAGTGGAAAAGAATCAACTTGAAAAACATTGTAATCTGTTGTAAACCAATGAACTACTTTGTAATTTTATGCTTGTAACAAAGTCATCTTAAAATGGGTGTAAAATAAAAATGACTAGCAAGGCTGGATGTCTGTTATTAGATAAGCTCAACCAGATTAGAAACAACTGTCTGACAACTGCAGATCTTTGCCGTGGTTGGACGGAGTTAACGAAACCAACTATGCTATCACTTGATGGTGGACAGCGTTATCAACCTTGAAGACAACCAGTACTAGGCCTGTTACTTTTATACATAATGGTGCATATGGCTATATGGGTACAATAATTATTATGGAATAGGAAAATCTTAAAATGTCTAGATTTCAGAAGAGACGACCTCTTCTTTATATTTCTTCTAAAAAATAAAGAAGTGTATCAACTTCTGTACACACACTTAAGAGAATTAGAACCTGTAACTGTTTAAATGCAGAATGAAACTGTTTCTTTTTCCGATTTAATTTGTCTCTAGATGTAAACAAAGTTTACAAAGTTTTACTAAAAAAAGTAATGGTGCATGAGGCTTTTTAAACATGACTGTCTATTGCAAAGTAATAAATTTTGCAAGATGCCTAAATGACAAGAAAAGAAGGGGTTTGCTACAATAAAGTTTTACAAACAAGTGTACACGTATGTGACTGGTGAAAGAATAAAAAGGTTACAACTTGTTAAAGTTTATATTTTTTTTTTCATGTAGTATTTTGTTGTTCTCATGATATGACCTGAAATAAAGACAGAAAATGAATATTATTTGATTTATTTCTCAGATAAGTTACATGGTAATACAATTAGTAGTAGAAATTGGTAACACAAGTCTGTAGTAAAAGTATTAGTAACAGTACAGGGGCGGATCCAGGATTTCAAAAGGGGGGGGGGGGTGGATAGCAGACCATTACGGCCTAACCCTAACCTTAAGTGGCGGCAGACGGCGAAATGTGACGTAACAACAACCAGACATGAGGGAGAGCTAATTTTTCTTTCTTTCTTTATTTTCTATTTCAAATAAAGTGACATTTCGAATTTTTTTTTACTGAAAAATGGGGGGTGGATATCCACCCTATCCACCCCCCCAGTATCCGCCCCTGTAGTAACAGTAATTATTTAGCAATTTAGTAAGTAAGTAAATTTCAAGGCATTATATGGTCCTTGGCATGACAGATGATTACAATGTTCTTTTAAAACTTTCTTGTGCATTAATTTTTCATTACCATATTTACTCTAATAAGCGCCAAGGCACTTATTAAATTTTTCGCGCCTCGAGTGCGGCGCTTATTTGAGGGCGGCAGTTATTTAAAATTTGGACGCCACAAAAAATCTTATCTCTTACAGTAATTTAAAAGAGCGTCTTTTGATTGTCAGTATTGGTCTCTTGCTAAGACAGAAGTGGCGCAGGTTACCCTGGCAAAGTTTACAGCGTTCACAACATTAACAGAGCTACATATTGTAAGAATGTTTGAATGGAAAAACTAATGGGCAAACGGTAAAACAATCACTTTGAACTGCAAAATATTGCTATAGATGAAAAGAAATCAGTGTTCAAGTTTGTTTTAGAGTTGCTTTGTGGTGCCATTTTTAGTTTAACGAAATATGTCAAATAAGCGCCGCATCGGGACTGCATCGGACAACTTTAGTTTTAATATTTCTATTGAAGTTTTACAAAAGATATTATTATTTGCTATAATTGAATTTAAATTTCCCCAGAAAATTCATCATACCTTCCTTACTGTTTCTTTGATAAAGTCCTTCCTAGATGTGAGATCATGTTCTGGAAACATATCATATACCTAGTAAATAAAGAAAATGTGACAAATTCAGACTTGGTTTTACAGACAAGGACCAGCATAGATAGAGATCAATGATAAATGGAAAAATAAATTTCCTTGTGCTACGTGGCACTTGTAAAAGTACAAAAGTATAATAAAGTTCTCACTAAATGAGTTGAAAATGCCTTTAAAATAGTTAAAAAATCCAAACGTTTCGGGCTTAGCCCTTCATCAGTGGAAAATCGATTTCAGTTAAAAAACGCTGACTTGCGCCATGAAAACAAATTTAAGTTCAAAGGCGCGCGCGCGATAAGAGCGCGCGACAACCTAAAGATATCGAAAATCTGAATTCAGACCATGTGGCTGACTGGTGCCCAGCTTGAATAGACGTATTTCCTGCCGTTTGCGTAGTTTATTTCCGCCGCAGAGCATGATAGCTAGAGATCTACTAGTAAGCCAAAGCTTTATATTGAACCAGATTCAAGAGCAGTAGGATTTTAAATTACAAAAACAATTCCACTCTGTTTTTTAGCTGGATTGGTCACATGCTCCATAGAGCATCAACCAACATCTCTAAAGTTGCTCCCAGATGGACACCAGAGTTCTCTCCTCTGCAGAGGCTCCAGTGAAGGGGAAAAGGCCAGGCTCTATGCACTTACTTTTCACCTCTCTCAGTTTCCCAGCCCTTAACTGGTGGCAAGCCTTGTGCCTTGCAATGGGCCAACAGGAATGCAACAGGAAAGCTTGTTGATGCCCTATGTACCACTGGGCATCTAAAGGGTTGATGAGGATGACATCAAGTTCCGTCAAACTGGTCAACTCACCTGTTTACACACACTCTTCATCGTCACTTGTTCAAGATCAGCACCATCAAGGAGATCTTTGACAATCTTCTCAAGTTCACTATTCTACAATTTAATCAGAACACAGCCACCAATCAACATTTTACATTCGATTTTGTATTACATTTACCAGTAGTTGTAAAAGTTGAATCCTTCTGTAGCATGAAGCAGAGTACTTATTGCCAGGGCTCGAGACTAACGGTAGCCAACTAGCCACAGGTAGTAGAAATGCAGTTTTGGCTAATAGGTTCTGCCCTTTCACTAGTCAAAATAGGTAGTTAAAATTTCAGAAATCTGATTGGAAGAAAACCGTACATCAAAATCAACTCCCAGAGACCAGAACAGACAAGTACACTGTCATCATGTACGAAATCATCAAAGACTGCAGACAAGCTAAAATTACCAAAAAGTAACCTAAAAATAACCTTAAAGATAATGATAACAGAGCCAGTGAAGACAGCAAGGTGCCTCTGCCCAAACCTAAGTTAGCTTGAGAATTCTGGCTAGTAGAAAATTGGTTTTGGCAAGTGAAATCAAAGCTGTCACTAGCCAATAGGTTAGCTAGCAAAAAAGAAAGTCTTGAGCCCTGATTGCTACATTCATTTGTCCAGTCTTACAGTGCCATACAAACAAGTGAACTCCTTACCGTTGGGGGTTGCTTCTTTGACTTCTTTGCTAAGGGTTCTTCATCAGAGGATGAATCCTCTACTGGTGCAGGTTTTTCTGGAAAACAAATTAATAATAATTTCTTAAACTTTAAATATTCATGCATCTCTGCTACTGTAACAAGTGAAACAATATGAGAAGTTACATCATCCCACTCCACTGTTGTTTGGGAAAACCTCTTGCCACAAACAAGTGGCCTACACAACACTAGCTTTCATTCTTTTTTTGGAATGTGCACAAGTTGGTTAAGTCTATTGTGACCCCACTTGATGTATAAATATGTCTACTTAAAACTTATGCCTTGCCATAAATATTTTATTTGTCTCGCTGCTCAAACTATTTGCCAGCACCCAAGTTTCCAAGGCCATTTAGATCTACATGACTGTACAGTTAGTACCACCCACTACCTGTATTCTCGTCCTCATAGTCCTTATCACTTCTCTTAGTCGGCGAAGCCATGGCATGAGAATTGAAGGGCTCTGGGTACATAGGATTTTTTTAATTAATTTGAATTTTTTTGATGGGCTGTTTGAAACAAACGGAAGTCAAAAACACAATGACTCTATCATGCAATCTTTTGAAGCATCATGGCTGCATACATGAAGACCGGACGTCTTAGAATCTAGAACTGAAACCTGTGATCCCAGAGCCCTTCGTTTTTGTGCCAAGGCCTTGCTGGCTAAGACAAACAAAAAGGGGTATAGGGAAGAGAATGCCACTACATGTACCTCATCAGTCATCCCTGACTGCATACTCACTGTAGCCGCACCTCTCATCAGTACCCACCCTCAGCTACATACCTGTACCTCTAACAGTAAACTTTACCCCATCTGTCAACCACACCCATCACCCATTGATCAACACAGTGCATGCAGTACATTTTTTTTTTACAACATACCCTTTTTAGGAGTCTTCTTCTTTGGTGAGGCTTTCTTCAAAGCTGTTATTTTAACAGGGACAGGGTCTCTCTTTTTAGGACTCTTTGCCTTCTCTCCTGTTTTCTTTGATTTTGTTTTTTCTTTGCTCTTTTCCTTATCTTTCCCTTTCTCTTTCACTTGCTTTTCCTTGGCTTTCTTTGGTGACGATTCTACCTTCTTAGGTGTGGTTTCAACCTTCTTTTTCTTCTTAGGGGGCTAAATGGAAGAAATTAGAAGAGAGAGGAAGCTTTAAAGATTAAGTTTATACTTAGTCTTTGTACAAAGTTTTCAAGGCTATTAAAGGTGTATACTGCTGGGTAACTAACAAAGCACTGTGCATTAGAGTGATGCATTTTGGCTTTAAGCAAACCACAGGGGTAATTGCTTATCATAAAAATTATTAATAGTAAAACTAGCTCAGCCTCATAAAATCATTTGTAATTATTTAATTTCAAATAAACACAAACTAGTTAAAAATCCCGACTGATAGAAGGCTGACCAAGTGGCCATTTACGAAGGGCTGAGGAGTTGAATTCGGGACCACCAAATACAAATTCATCAAGCGAAAGGGAGGAGGATTTGAACCTGGAACCTCTGGATTACAAGTCCAGCACCCAACCACTAAGCCACATAATGCCTCAAGTTGGATACAACTTCGGTAGAGCTTTTGAGAGTTAATCCCAGTTTTTGTATCATGGAGGGACTAGGAGTATTTCCACTGCCCTTGATGAAATGTTTATCCATCGCTGGGTTACCCCACAGCATTAGATTTGCCGGTACCCATTTATACACCTGGGTGGAGATAGGCACTATGGCAGTTACGTATCTTGCCCAAGAACACAGCACAATGACCCCTGCCAAGGCTCAAACTTGAATCATTTAATCTGCTGACTAGTATCACATGTCCATATGGCAGACTCAGATATAAAACTCATCGAGGTCGAATGCCTTTTTAAAGTTTACCACTGACCAAGTAATGGCTTGCATTGGATCACGGGCTCAAGTCCAGTATTTTTCTGTCAACGGCCAGTAAAATCGAACTTACAAAAAGGGCAAAGTAAATAACTGGGGAGCTCCGCTTTTAGGTTTGGCTAAATCTATTTAATATTTAAAAGTTAACCAAATGATAACTTTTAAAATGAGGTTCAGCCCCTTACTTCCTCCTCCTCAACCTCATCTTCTTCGTCCTCCTCGTCAGCATCATCTCCACTCTCCACAGTTTCAGATGTCTTTTTGGACTGAAAGAAATTTCAAAGGTTACCTAAGAATTATTAGTGTCATGGTTACCACAGACATCAGCTTTTAAAACTCCCTGACCTTTCTCTGATAAAAATCAAATTTCCCTGACCAAATAATACAAAATATGTCACAAAAAGTTGCAGCCTTCAGCCTCTGCTTTCAAAAGGAGACCATCACTGAGATCACATTGACCTGAAAAAGTTCTTCCGTCCTTCAATGGTGTTAAGTCAAAGGTGTTGTAATTTCAATTTTCCCTGGCAGTGACTCAAAATAAAATTCCCAAACTTTTGGCTGACCTTGAAGAATTTTATTTTTCCTTGACCATTTCCTGACCTGTGGCAACCCTGACTAACTGAGCACAATGCCCTATATTAACATTTATGTTTTTACAAGGTGAAAACAACCCACTATTCAAGATCAGAGTCAATGCATTGTGGATGGTGTCCCTTTTCAAGTTTGCAGAGTTTTAAACCAGCCATCTAATTTACATGTACTGTCATTCCTGTTTCAAATAAAGAATTTATTAAACAATTATTTCTTGGAATCAAGGAACATACCTTGGATGAAGGTGTTTTACTTTTTGAGGAATCTGCAACAAAGACACAACCAGTGAGATACATACAGTAAAGTGAAGTAAAATAAAACATTTCACAAACTTAAAAAATTCTTCCAACCATGCAATCCCAGTATGTAGACTCACTGGCATTACAACTACCTGTATTTCCTAGAAGCATTATATTAATAATAATTATTATTATTATGCTCACATTTATTTCCAGTGCTTTATCATGTTTAAAATGAATATGAATATAGGAAAAGCTTGTCTGGTTTGTAGCCGTATCTGAAACCGTAGGCAACCATATATAGTGTGGTTTGCATTTGACGCACTTTCAGATTAAACATGAGTCAACCCCGGGTAGGCGGGTTACCCCACCTTGAAACATTTGCATGGCAAATGTGACAGGCCGGGCAACCCGCCTAGGTGGCTTACCCCACCTATCATGTAAACGTGATCAAGAAAAAATGAGAGATTGTATGGAAAGGGGGGTACGCCACCTTCATGTAATCAGGCCCTTAGATTTTCAGTACTCGCAATGGATTTTTTATTTCACTCTTCACTATTTTTAATAATACCATTACTGTTATTGATTACAGTTTTTTCAAATTTTCAACATGTTTGGAATATGTAAGTACCCTGTGTCCACTTAACCTTTGATCAGATGTTCTAAGCATGGGCAAAATGGGTAGTAATACCAATTTTATTTCATACTGCGCATGTACTTCCACTCCAATGTGACCGACGTCTACTATTTTTCCCATTGAAACCTTACCCTTTTTTGTTCTTTTTCTCTTCTTCTTTTCTGCTTTTTTCGCTTTTGGCTGAGGGGCAGGCTGTTAAAAAATAAATTATAAATTTCAATTTAAGCAAGTTTCTGGTATAATAATTTATCAATGTGGAGGATTACAAGTTAACATCAATGCACTTCAGATGTCTATGAAGTAAATGTACATGTACTGTAAACATGAAATAATTATAATTATCTTTTCCAAGGATTACACAGATTTTGAAGATAACTACAGTTATGTGATAAGATTACAACAACCCTCCAAGTTAAGACCATTTTAATTGCCATGGCGACTAAAATTTTGGAGCTGACGACTTAATTGGAACCGAAGGCGACTATAATTGAAAAAAAGGATTGAAAGCATGAGCTTACATGTAATTTAGCAACTAAAATTTCTCACTGGTGACCAAACTTGAGCAGTCAGTGGCCAAATGGCCACTAAGGAAAAAAATAAACTTGGAGGGTTGTACAAGGGTGATATAGATGGGTAATCTTCAGGTTGAGACAAAATAACCTAGGTTGGACACAAATTAGCCTGAAAAATTTAACCTACAACACATTGTACTTTGGTTGCATACTTGTACTTTAACTCTTTGAGTAATTATTTCAAAACAATAAACATAAACAGTACTCACTCTTCCTGAAGACTTTGGTGACATAAGAAAATCCATAACTTTTTCTAGAAGATCACTCTACAAATAAAATAACAATATTAATAAATAATGTAAAAGTCAACTTCCAAATTGGAATTTGACAAGCAACTACATTATCACTCTTGAAATCTAAAAATGGCTTGCCTTACCCGATTTCCTTTCTTTTCCAAGTCAAAAATTTCACAAAGTCTTTTTAGACCATCATTTGTAAATCTATGGAAAAAAATACAATGTAACTACTATATTTATTTAATTAAGCGCCCTGGGCACTTATTAAACTTTTGTACCTTGAGAGTGGGTGCTTATTCGAGGTGGGCGCTTATTAAACTTTCACCATTTCTTGCAAGTAGTAAGTTTATTTTACAACAAAACAATGAATAATAATAAAACGTGAAGATGTGCCAAAGCAGAATTTTAACTGTTCATTGAAAGTTTCTTTAAAATGCTTACAAAACTCGGTCTTTGGGGAAGTCTCTACTCAGCCAATTTCAATCTCAGCTTCATTAATAATCAAAGTACTCCTCTTGTACACTTCAGTATTTTTTTGAAGGGGGGGGGGGGGGAGTGCGCTCTTATTCGAGGTGGGTGCTTTTTCGAGGTTGGGCACTTATTAACTTTTCCTACCTTCAAGGTGGGCGCTTATTCAAGGTTGGGCACTTAATCGAAAAAATACGGTATTAAAATAGTAATAAAAAGAAACATGATACAGGTACAAAATAAATACTGTCAAAGCTCTCCTTGCAAGCACACTTGCAAACAACCAGCTCTAGCTATCAATAAAACACTGAAATAAAAAGCTTCTTAAGCAACCACTCTCATGTACCAGGGACCACTTTTTAACTGTGCTGCGTAGTTCTTGCCTTGCGCATTTTCTTTTGTTTTGTCTATGACCTTTCCCAGATTGAACCTCCACTCGGTCAGGCTTCAAGTCGCGCAATGTTTAGAAGCTACAAATCGGTTACAGAGGGGAAATTCTCTTTATTTTGGTCTTAACAAAGAATGTTTAGTGTGAAATAATTATTTGATTTTAAAGCGTTTTAAGTTCATGCTATGAAAGAAAAATATGCTTTAGCGGGCCAGAATTTACATTTATGCAAACACAAATTTATGTTTGTATCGTGGAATGTGCTGGCGTTGCAACTTTTACAAGGCATTGATGACGATCGACCAGAATCACACAATATTTTTAAAGCTATAAATCTGCTACGAAAGTAAAATATAACAAATCCTTTGAACTTAACCCAGCATTTTAAGTGTGAAATGTTTGATTTTTTAGCATTATCTATTTTCCAAGCTGTGTCATCAGAGAGGATTTCAGAAATCTGAAGAAAAACCACCAAAACTAACATACCCCAACTTGAAAGGTTAAAGTCATTGGTAAATTACCATTTTAAATCCTCGGACTTCCTCAAGTCTAATGGTATACTGGCAATTGCAAATTAAAGCTATTATAATTAAAATGAGTTATTATGGAAAGATGGAGTTGGTGTCAAACCAAACAAACAATCATTACCGGTAATTACCTTTCTACACCAAGCTTTTTTGATTCATATTCTTTGGAATCCTGTTGATATGAAAAAATAAAGTGAAAACTATATTTTACAGAGTTAATATAGTAACAATAATTATTGAAAGACAAGAAGCTCGCAGAGCTCAGACCTGGGCTTGGAAGCTTTACTGCTAAGTGTACATGTAACTGTTTTTTGCATGAAAGACATGGAAACCTTTGGAAAGGCTGTGAGTCATGCCAGTCAGAGAACATTGATACATTTAAGCAATAGAGGACTTTTTCCGTGTTTACATAGCCTCATCTAAACACGAGGGGGGTTGGGAGAATTTGAGACAGTTATGCAAACCCGAGACGCAGTCGAGGGTTTGCATAACTTTCAAGAATTCTCCCAACCACCCGAGTGTTTAGATGAGGCTATGTAAACACGGAAAAAAGTCCTCTATTGCTTTTATAATATATTTTTTCAAAAATAATTTGACAAATAAAGGGGATTTGGTTTATTTAATTCTTGATTGAAATAGATTTTCTCAAAACGCGCATTTGACAACACATGAACCAATCAAAATTCGTGTTATAAGAGTTTACTAAAATTTATGGCAAATAGCGCCGTGTCGACGAAAGCGATTCCACGTAAATCTTGCAGAAAAATATGGAAAGTTTGACAAAAACTAAAAGAAATGCTAAAAAATACGGCTCTGTAAAGAAATAACTTCGAGATGAGGAGTTTATTTAAGCTGGAAATGAATGTCAATGTGCTTGATTGCTCTTGAAAGTGAAGTGAACTTGCCTGAATGATTTGGTAGCCCGATAACACGGTTGAAAAATCTTGCCATGCCTTGTGAAGTTTTGCAGGATAATTAGGAATCATAACACAAGCAGCGGATCTAGCGAGGCCGGTAGCAATGGTATGCATTTATTGTATGGTAAATTGTTAAGATAGCGATCTAAACGAGTCCGGTTTCTTCTACTGTCGTTTCCTCCGTCTTTGTAATGTTCTTCAAGCGTAGAATAAACCTCAAATTGAGAACAAATTCTGCTTTGGGTTTTCTGACAAATATCTCCATTCTTTCCTCTTCCCTAAGCCCATTTTGAATGAAAGAAGTTCATGACTATTATTGCCAATGTAACAGTAGAATTTTTACGCTGAGAAAGGCTCAGAGAAAATACATTTTAAGCGTCATTTTAATCGCATTTTAAGCATATTTGACGTCAAAAAGACGGCAACCGATCGGCCGTGCAAAGTTTGGATTTAAGATTAATTTGTAGCATATAGCTTCGTTTGCTTTGACCTATAATTTTTCTCTACTAAAGAATGTCTTATAGGGAATATTATTGTAGTACTTAAATGCAAAAATGTATTTAAAAAATGTTTACTGCGTATTTTGTTGCATATTTTGTCGTTCGCTTGAGCTCCCTCCACGAGCTCGTCTAGCGCTCACGATCATTGAAGCAGGCAAAGCGCTGTGGTTCTTCTTTCTTTTGCTTTTTTCCTCGGGCTAACGTAGGAAGAGAAAGCCGGAATTGGTATTGTTTTCCATTCCTTTAATATTTTTACTTGACGTTACTTTACAAGTCTTTTTGGCAGTTTTAACTTACAATGTTTTTAAATTGTGCCGGGAAACACAGAAACCGTGACGTCACAACCGTGTTTACATACTCTCATCTAAACACACCTATCGACCAATGAGAGCGCGCGTAGTATCTTAATTATTTTATAATACATGGTATTCACCATGCAACACAATGTACTTTAATAACAAAGCTGCCTGAAATATACTTTGTCAACTTGATTCTGGGACTTACCTTTTCAAAAGCAAACCCATTAAACTTTCTTATGTTCTTTTTAATTTCCAATACCTGATGAAAAAAAAAAACCAGAGAAACAAGCATTTTCTCACATGATGTAATTGAAATACTGTAGCTTATTTTTTGGTCAACATGACTTTAATTTTCAGTACAATGTATTCAATTACAGTGTACAACTTATAATAAATTACTTCTAATCAAGTGCTTAAAACAGTGTCATGATTATATGATGTACCATTCCAGCAAAACTTTAGGCAAAATTCTGTAAACAAGTATACAGTAACAAATAAAAATTTAAAAGAGGTGGCCATTGAATAGAGGTATCAAATACAGCAGTTTACTGACAAATAGATCGGGACTTTGGAAAGTGGCCACTGTGGCTGCTTAATAGAGGTCGGAATGTATTATTTATATGTTGTAAAGCATACCCGTCCGTCTCTCCCATACAATAACTTGTGAAGTGGTTTAAGCTCGCCTGCATTACATCTTCCTATTTCATAATTTGCTAGAATAAAATTGAAAAAATAAAAATCCAAGAGTTAGTATGTGAGTGTGTTGGCTTTTACACTGGCCTCCATCATCATCACTTTGTTTACCCTCGGATTTGAAGAGTAGCTTATACATCTAATATCTCCGAGCATTTCATAGTAAGCACAATACAATGGGCAAAGACCAGACTGCCACAACACCGGGAACTCCATGCCCTACTCTTTACGATAAGCGTGTGGGTTCTTTTACGTTCCCTGCTGACCATAACACTGAAGATGCAGGAGACGGGGCATACGGTTTATCGTCCTTATCCAAGAAGACTAGAATATCAAACCATTTGCAGATGTTATTGCAAAGGCATCATATTCTCCTCAGTTATTTTAAGACCCTGAGTGTTGGTCCGGTCTGGGACTCGAACCCAAGACCTCCCGCACTGTAGTCCGTCGCTCTACCAACTGAGCTAACCGGTCGGCGGTAAAATGAATATACAACATTAACAGCTTCAACATCCTGGAAGACGACAAAAATAAAGACAAACCCAAACAGTAAGAGAAAAATAACTCATCTTGATGCATTCTAGTCTGCCTTGGATACACAGATCTCTAGTGTGAACATCGCTGTTCAGTAATCAGATACTCACTTCTTTCAATGGATCCTAATGATTCTCCTTTGCCCTGTAAAAGACCAAAGCCATATGGATGCCATTTGTCACTGAAATATGTTACATTGTTGACATTGAATAAGAAACACTGTCAAATTGTCCAGCTATAAAGAGCTTTGCCCTTTTGAGACTTCAAATGTGTTTCTCAACCAATGGTAGATGTTTTAAAAAACAATTTCCCCAATCTTTTGATGTCAAAATGAGCTCATTTTGCTGCAGTTTCAAAAGGTATTCAAGGAGCTTTCAATAAAAATCAAGCACTTCTTATTCAAATAAGGAGTTTTCAAGGACTTGGCAGTTTTTCAAGGAGTACTCCAGGCCCGTGCGAACCATGACATGTCAGGGCTTGAGACTAACTTTTTAACTCACTGGTTTACTGGCAAGTGACATGTCAGATTTTACTAGCCAAAAGTAATTTTTCACTAGTCAGGTATATTGATTTCTATCAAGAACAGTTGACTTTTCTAAGTTTTTCACTAGCCAAATGGCTAGTAGGAATGCTAAACCTGGTAGCCAAAACCTAAATTTTAGTAGCCTTTGGCTAGTTGGCTACCGTTAGTCTCGAGCCCTGCCATGTACCCTTCAAGCCTTTGTACAGTCAAACCTCTCCTTTCAGACACCTCTATAATACAGACACTTCCCTATTGTGGACAGTTTACTTAGTTAGAAAGAGACCAAAATTCATAAAAACTATACCTTTGTACTATGGACACCTCCATAATACGGACACTCTTTACTGTCCCTTCCAGACTTTTAGCCAGGATTTTAAAAATGGGAGTCCATGCAAGGTGTTTTTCTGCAGTTATGAGTGCAACGGTATCTAAAAATTTCCAAATTTGCTAAAAAACCCTCTATATACAGTTATTCAATTCATATTAATTTTCTCTGAAAAGTGGCCGTCCATAGGACTCCTGGACACCCACCCGGCTAAAAGCCTGGCCCCTTCATATTGTTTCCTGGGATGTCGTTAAGGGGCCGGCTGCCGGCAAATTTCACCGGCTGAAAGAGATCTTAAATCTGGCTGGAATTTCACATGTAAGCAAAGAAAAGCCAGCTGGGCTTGTTGATGGGCCAGCTTAGGGTTTTCTTAGCTATATCCCTGTGTACCACTAGAACAAGTAAATTTCAAAAGAATGTGATATTTGCTTTACCTCAAAGAAAAGAGGTTTGGTCTCTTTGTTGAAAGTAGGAGGATTCTGATTCACAAGAAACTCAGTACTCTTTCTTGCTCTTTTGCCTTCAACAACAACTGGCTTGTCATAAAGTCCTTTAGACAGGAAAAAACAAAAACAAAATTATGCCCATGCATGTAGCTCTCCTAACACAGTGCATAGAAAATTTAATGGTTTTTATGTTTAGAACATGTAAAATATCATAGCATTGCAGGATTAACAGTTAAGACTTTAGAGTTTTGATGAAATCGGCTGAAAACCTGGCGTATCCAATCGAACAAAATCGAACCAAAAATCAATCGAACCCAATGGAACAACAATCTTCCGATTAGGTTCGGTAATTGAACAAAATCAAACAACTATTTTGCTGTGAGTTATTTTGTTTGATTGTCGACTGTTCGTTAATCGAACGTTTGATTTTGTTCGACTGACAAAATTTTATTCAGTTCGATTATGTGCGATTACCAAAAACCAATCGAATGATTGGTGTTCGATTGGATATGCCGGGCTGAAAACCACCAATGCTTCGCCCTTACACCTGTTGCTCAGCCATGTTCTTGTAACAATGGTGATTTCTTCCTTCCTTTTGTCATGAGATTCACCTAGTTTTCAATCAACTGAATTGCCTGCTTTAATGATTGTTTTTATGTGCAAACATACATCAAAATGGTAAGGATAAATTATAACATAATCACTGTTGGGTCATATGAGAAGAGCAGATATTAAGACTGTTATGCATTTAAGACACTTAAGTTTACTAACTTGATTTATTGGCAACCAAGTATTAAACGGTATTGGTAATATTAGTTAGTCATTACCAACTAATTAATAAACAGTCCATAGCTTGGACCGAAGTTGGATGCAATGCAAAGACTGATCTGCGATTCAAAGATCAAACTGAGTGCAACTAGCGATGAACAAGTGGGACGACAATCGTAAACTTTGCTTTCTTGTACCACAGAGTGTTAATTTGAAGTGTTTGCGAGATAATTAACCTTATGTTTACTAACCCTGACTAACCACTGCTAGAAGTTATTATAAGCTGTTAGAATGAGACAGAGTAGGTTTTCGCTACAGTAGGAATCAAATCGACGTTCTGTAATCGAAATACAACTACCTGTGTGTTCTTCCCCCTCGCTTGATTCCTCCTCTTCTTCATTTTGCCCGTTCTTTTCGTCCTGCTTCGAATCTGGTTCTGCATTGTTTGACTCCGCATCCTAAAACATAATCATCAGAAATAAACGAAAAGCTCATCAGCTGCATGGCTCTCCTTGGTGTTATCGAGCACCTTAGGAACTTGTTAAGAGATTCAAGGTAATTTCTGTCGACCTTTGCGGTTTCTTTGGCCTCAGATTTCAATTCTTTGGAATCAACCTTGTCCGCCATGATGATCGAGGCTTCCAACGGGCATGTGCTTCGCGCGGGAAACTGAAAAAAAATCGATAACTGTCAGCCTCGATTTCATGCATACCGCTGGGTTGCCCCTGCAGGCTCACTGGTCGGTGAAGCGTTTTGTGGAAAAAACTGGAAGAGAGCTTGGAAATTAGTTGAAATGTGGTCAAATGCGCTAAACTGTTTTTAGCTAGCACCAAAAAACACGGATGAAAATACAGAAAAAAAATCACTTAACTTGCTTATTCCCTTGTAAATCACTTTCGTTTTCCTGGTGTTTTTAAGTTACTTATCCAGGTCTTCAAGAGATCCGGCACCACTCATCGGTTTGTCGCTGTGATATTGCAGATTTTTATTATATTATGAACGATGGTGTTTCGATTGCAGCATTTATTAAATTAGGTCGCACTGTTTTCTGCGATTTCCGCTCTCTACTGTATTGATTGTGTATTCTCATGATACATCAGGTGTCCATGGCTTCCAGATATATTTAGATTATTTTTGTTGCCTTTAAGGGGTTGATGACAGAATGATTATATTTTTAGCCACCGAGGTCTCGTCATGGGTCTACGTGAAAAAATATATAAAACGCCATCATACCGTGTTGGCGGTCTATAGACCGCCAGGCATGAAAATGTTTTTTTTTAAGGGGCCAAAAAAGCTTGAGCCACTGTCACGGGGATTTTAATGCTTTTCGGTAAAAAGTACTAAAATTGGGGAATAGGTCTTCTCGTACAAAACGAAATGCGTATAAAGTATAAAATTAATTGTTGTTGATAATAATTTTTAGCAAGAGAAACTTTTTTAGGTTTTTTTTAGTCCACACGGACAAAACTTGAAAATATCAGCTTGACTTTTTCAAGATGAGATTTAAAGGTTCCACTTGCATTGTGATTTTTTATAAAATAGGAGCACTATTTGTAGTTTTCATATTTCTTTAGGCTCTTGAGTTTTTGAAGTGAAACTGGTGACAGTATCCGTTTTAATTCAAATTTTCCAACGAGCATCCCAGTCCCTTTCATGTGGGAATCCTCTGGAAAAATTAGCAAGGGGCGATCACTCGCAAGCATCAAACTGACCGCACCCAAATTGACCCAATACACTTGTCTTCTCCACTCTAGCGATTTCTGCTAATTTCTCTTCCTTCGAAATCGGTTCTCTCCGCTTTAGTTTTGAGACTGAAGGTAGATACAAAATCCGCGTAGTCTAAAGACCTTGCGGTGCGGCTTCGACTGGATTTTTTTTGTTAAACAATCGCAAGTGAGAAGTCAAAAAGTCCAAGATCCTGAAATATTGAAAATTAAATGGGTCGACGACATGCTCCAGTTTACGTGACCGTTTCCTTTTTGCATGCAGTTTTCGTTGAAGGATCTGGCCGCGAACGAATATAGGTATTATAGCACAACGCATGTTCAACGGGCGAAAATCATTTGCGATCAGTGGTGAAAGAGATGCCGGTAGTTCTTCGCCCTATATTTTTTTTATAAGTATATAAAATTACTTAATAACAGATAAATGATATGGGTAGGTAGTTCTTCACCCTATTTTTTTTTATAAGTATATAAAATTTCTTGATTACAGATAAATGGTATGAGCTGGTATGGGCAGGTAGTTCTTCGCCCTAAATTTTTTTATAAGTATATAAAATTACTTGATTACAGATAAATGATATGGGTAGGTAGTTCTTCGCCCTAAATATTAAAGTAGTAAAGGCTGTTTGCTGTCTCCGATGATCTTCATCATGGTTGTCGATTGGATTATGAGAGAGGTGGAAGATCAGGGTAAGACAGGAATCCAGTGGACACTAACAACTCAACTCCATGATTTGGATTATGCAGACGATATATGCCTTCTTTCCCAAAACTTACAACATATGCAAGCCAAAACCAACAACCTGGCACAGATTGCAGAGACAACCGACCTCAGGGTGAGCAAAGAAAAAACCAAAGTGATGCGAACCAAAAACAAGAAGCGGGACAAAATTAAGTTGAATGGCGAGGATCTGGAAGATGTCGAAAGTTTCAGTTATCTAGGCAGTATCATCACAGTCACTGGAGGAACTGAGGAGGATGTGAAGTGCCGGCAGAATTGGTAAAGCGAGACTGGCGTTCAACATGCTTAGACCAGTCTGGAATGCCTCCTCGATTTCCACCAAAACCAAGTTGCGCATCTTTACCACTAATGTAAAAGCTACGCTTCTCTATGGCTCAGAGACCTGGAAAGTGACACAAGCTCTATCAAATAAGCTACAAAGCTTTGTCAACAAGTGCCTCAGAAAGATCCTCAAGATTCACTGGCCAGAAAAGATCAGCAACAAAGAACTTTGGAGCAGGACAGGACAAGAGCACATACCAACTGAGATAGCAAGAAGGAAATGGGCTTGGATCGGCCACACACTACGAAAACCAGGCACTGACACCACCAAGCAGGCCTTAAAGTGGAATCCGCAGGGTAAAAGAAAGGTGGGAAGACCTGCAAAGACCTGGAGAAGATCAACTGAGGAGGAGTTAAAGAAAGCTAACATCAGCTGGAACGCAGCAGAGAAGGCGGCAGCAAATAGAGTTCGGTGGCGAAGCATTGTTGATGCCCTTTGCTCCACCAGGAGCCTAAAGGAATAAGTCAGTCAGTAAGTCAATAATCATGGATTAGCGGAGTGCGTTCGAAACAATTTTATGTGCCTTTAATTCGCCCGCGCCGCTTTACACGATTGACCTTTGATTACCGAAAAGACATCTACACACAATTTTTTGTTATAGTACTGTTTCACTTTTTTGCAAAACTCGTAAAAGTGTAAATCCCGCCTTGCGATCATTGTAGTTGTGGTCAGTTCTCAATGGGGTACGCACATATTCGGTTTTCCTTTACACGGGTCACGCCCTTCTGCCTCAAGACAGTCAAACTAGAACTCTTTGAGAATATTTGGAAATCTTTACGATGTTTGAGAATACTTGGAAATCTTCCCGATATGCGCTCGACGCAGGGATTGGACAGTTTTTCAATCTCAAAATGTCGAAATCCGAAACGACAACATTGTTGACATTAATCATGATAAATAATACACCATAATCTGATCGGGCATCGATTTCAATTCACGTCTTTAGCGTGGAATGCAGTCAGTCATTCTGAGTATATATAAACAAGGAGGGGTAGGGACGGCCGAGATTTTCGCGCCCTCTCATCCAATCCTGCCTCAGGTTGCTCTCTTGCGTGTTCGATCACTGGTGGTGAAAATTTTGAATCGCTCATCTTCGGCTCACGGCCGTCTATAAAGTACTCACGCGCACTTCACGCGAGCGAGAAGTGAGCTTCTTCGTTCAGCTGATCTAAAAATATGTGCAGAGCGAAAGGAATGTGAGGGGTTTGCTGAAGCATGAGGAAATACGACTGATATGAAATCATAAAGTCTATAAAAGACTTTCGCTCTAGTACTGCCACTGATTTGTAAACAGAAACACACACGCTTTGTTTTTTTTTTTTTTTCATTATTTAGTAGAATTTCCTTTCAATCTTCAATTTAGCCGAGCAGAAGAAAATAGTAATTCGAGGGGTGCGGGGGATGGGATGGGATGGGATCGCCGCGCGACCGGAAGTTCAAGAGGTGACATCAACCGGAAGTGGTCATCTGAGACAGATTGCTTTCATCGCGGTGTGAAGGTTAAAATACCAACATAAAGCCAGCGAGAATTAGAACTAGAGATCTCCAATCTCCAACATAAACAAGGAACGTGATTGCGTACACTCGTAGCACTGACCATCTTGTTGGACGTAGACTGTAAAAGAAAGCGATCGCAGTTCTCAATCTCGTCAGAAAAGTTGTTCATTGCGAGGTAACAGCTGAAGGAAGAATGGGGATCGACGATTTGCCGCTTTGCAGTTCGATAAGACGGTTTGTTCTCACGTGCGTTATTTTGATATTGTTTAACAATGAAAGAAGAGCAAGTGGAGTCCTTTATTCAGAGCCACCACGCTTCAAAATCGAAGAAAAAGTCGCTTTAGGAACAACTTTATCGTGCGGTATCGGAGAGTTCCAAAACAAACTCGACTCAATGACACCGCAGTGTGCTTCAACGAACGAAGGTAGGAAATCCCTGTTGTTTCTTCAACAAAGTCTTATCTCCGGATTCGCGATAAACAATGAGTTGTTTTATAAGTTAACAAAGTTATTATATAATATAATAATTTCTCCATTACCAATTCAAATTTAACGCATCACTTTAACGCAAATTAACATTCATGTTTTTTTTCGCGTCTGACACTGCTTGAACAAATCGCAGAAAGAAGCACATGCAATGTATAATCCTGGTATCAGACGTATAAGACGCGCTAATCGGGGCTAAAACTGGCGGAGACTACGCAAAGCAAACAAAATGAAAGAGCTCTTTCATCTTTTCTTACAAACGCCTTTGTTTCCGATCGTTTATAATAAATTTTTCTCCCCCTTGGTTCGCCGCGAATGGAGTATTCAAAAGTATTTCACTTAGCGCTACCGACTATTATATTCGAGAAAAGCCGGGAAATTATTTCCACTTTGACACGAAAATTAGTCAATTATCTGACCTTCGATTGAGTTGTCTTCGCTTGAGGATAAGCTTTCTTTAACTGTTAAATGAAATTGTATAATGATAATTTGGAGAGGAAAAGCAGTTTTCTCGGCAAATGTCAATTTTCGCGGGATCTTTTGAAATAGTTTCGTAATTCAGTGATAGTAGACAGACTTGGGTGAGAATTTAGATTTCAAGTCTAAATAGCGTGACGCATTAAAACTGCGGAATTTTGATAAATTGTTTATGGACGATACAGTGTAAACATAACTTAAGAGATAACCTGTAAGCTACTTTTTGCGTCATTTTCGTCGAAATCTTGCGACACGAGGCGATCGAATTCTTGAAGAGTTTGGAGTGCTGACACGTTAATTAATTAGAACGTGCATGATCAAGAGGTGTTGTAATCATTAGACAAGATCGGGATGTAGGCAAAATTATTTGAATTCCAGGTCAGGGAAAATTATATATCGAGTCAATTATTTAATTAATAAAACAAGTAGGGTCAGTCTTAGCTAGTTTACTCCGCTTTAGCAAGACCGCGCTGAAGCGACACGGGATTTGAAGCAAAGCGAAAGGCGGATTGCGCGCGCGTGCGTTTATACTCACGAGACGTTTAACAGCAATTTAGTACTTTATCTGCTGAAATATGAGACAGAAATCGTTCAACAAGTTTCGGAAGTGCTTTCAAATCTCACACGCTTTTCGTGTTGCAAGCGCTTGTCACGCACATGACGAATTCGCGCTAAAACCAAAACTCGCAAATTTTTCATCATTAAATTGCCCAAGATTGTAGGTCAAAAGATAATTAAAACGCTATAGGGTGGAGAAACCTAAGTTTTATCAAAGAGCTCGCTCAGACAACCTGTTTACATCCGCCTACTTCCAGTTTCTCAGTTACGTCATACATTTGCACGTCACAAATTGTACCCAGTGTCCCACGCGTGGAGTGGCCAACCTTTGCGCGCTGCGCGCAAGCGGCTTGTGGGAAACACAGAATAAAAATTCTGTTTTTTTTCCTCCATTTTCAATTTTAGTTCGTGGTCCTTGTGCACGAAAAATCGCCTTTGACACACACCTCTGATTTATGTCAAATGTGATAGATGCCGTCTTTGCCATGCCTTTGATGGGGCTTCGAAGGTGGCAAAGGCCATCTTTAATTTTGATCAGAGTTAACACGCCTTATACGTTAATCAACAGTATGACTAGGGTATTGCATGTGCGGCAATTGTGATATTGACTGTGTCAAAGCCGCTGTAGCTTTGGTGCACGTCAAATGTTTGCCAAAAGTGGTATCGAAGGTATTCAAACCATTGACGACTGTGTCAATATTAGTCGCGCAACGTTGATGCGAGCTAAAGGGAAAAAGACAAAGTAGGTCTCAGTGTTTTATCAAGGGTGCTAAAAACAGTGTTTTATTCCGGTAACCTTGCCCTCTCATCCCAATTGACCAAGATCAATTTTCTCCTTACAATCTCAATACTTATTAAAAAAAAGGGTCATGGAGGGGGTGAATAAGTTTGCGGAACGACAGATTTGGTCTTAAAATTTTCGCGATGCATTGAGCAGATTCACGGATTTCAAAAATACAGCGGATCGCGGATTAGCTGAGAATATTGACCCAGATTCCGAACTCTTCATGTCAGGAAGTTCGGATCGTGGATACTAAACAAGAAGTTCGGATCACTTTGGGCGGTCTTCGTCGGTATGTTGGCGAACTGTCGCGAAAAGAAGCAATGAAACGAAACTTTTTTCAAAAATTTGCATAGAAAAACAAATATATTTTCCGTTATAGTGAAGCTATACCACAAAAAGTTTTCAGGTAATGCGGATTCGGATTTGAACGAAACTAGTGGCGGATTTTCGGATTGCACGGATCGGCATATTTGCGTACCCCTATTCACCCCTCTTGTCATGAGAATCCATAAGGGAAATTCATTATTTATTAAAGCTTTGTTGCCATGACTACAAGCTGTGCAGCAGACATAAACGTGCATATCCCCGACACCCAGGTTTATTCCCTTTAATCTCAATTGTAGGTGAGGCTAACCAGACCAAGAGGTTGCAAAGCGAAGAGTGTTCGGCGTGCGACCCTTTGACGAACACTCGGTTAAGCATAGCGAGTGTCCTGGGAGCAGGCGAAGAGAAGATTGCATGGGAATCACTTTCTAAGACACAGGATAGCGTGTTACAGGAGATCAACATCACCATAAACTTTCCACAGGTATGTTTTATTATTTTAGATTACTTTAAGCGGTCCCCCCGGGTCCCCTTTATCCTTACGACGGGCGAGAGTGTTTGGAAGAAAAAATTTGGAAGTTTTGCGGGAGGTTTGGCCAATGGAAGATTGCTGGGAATCTGAGTGCTGTGTGTTCTGGGAATCGGCTGATACGTTGCTCGGCAACGGAGGCCCACAGTTTCAGTCAGGGAAGAATCAAACTTTTTTGCGTTTCTTCTGAAGTGTCCAAACTTGACTGAAAGATGAAAGGTAAAGGAAATAAAAAAAATGTAATTTATTTACCCACGTAACACCGAAGAGCCTAGAGCTCGTTGAGACGTGTACGTGCATCGAAGATCGAATTGGAATTTGGAAGTGTTGGTTTTTGTGGAGGGAGGAAAACCGGAGAACCCGGAGAAAAACCCTCGGAGCAAGGACGAGAACCAACAACAAATTCAATCCACGTATGACGCCGAGTCCGGGAATTGAACCCAGGCCACACTGGTGGGAGGCGAGCGGTCTTACCACTGCGCGCTACCCCTGATTGAAAGGCTTATTCACCGATGCAGCAGAGAACTTTCAAAGCTTAATTTTAAACGAAAGGCGGTGTTAGTAGTCGTGGCCGAGTGGTTAAGGCCATGGACTAGAAATCCATTGGGGTCTCCCCGCGCAGGTTCGAATCCTGCCGACTACGTTTTTTGTTGAACTCTTTTACATGCAATGACGAACAAATAAATCTAACAAATGGCGCCAGTTTTATCTTGTCTCGTCTAAGCGTCTTTGTGTAAAACCTGGTAACACCTTTTTCTAAACAGATTTTTGGAATGGGTACCTCAGAGGTCCTCAGATTTGAAAGTGAGCTTGACCAACGCCCTGCAAAAAAATGAGCGGGTTCTAATACAGTCTAACTAGCCTAAGTAATTTTTGTCGTGCTTATATACTAAATTCACTGACATTGGTACTTGCGATGTGTATGCATTTTGGGGACACAACTTCAAATCCTATTCAAATTTTTTTGTCAGATCGGCAAGAATCTTAAGTTACATTTTGTGTCAGAAAATATGACTAAATTGATGTATCCAAAGAAGAACCTTCAACAACGTAGTCGGCAGGATTCGAACCTGCGCGGGGAGACCCCAATGGATTTCTAGTACATCGCCTTAACCACTCGGCCACGACTACCTTGATAGCATATGAGCGAGCAACACAAAAGAGGTGATCACGAAGAGATTTTCCGAAAAAAAATTTAAACGAGCTTCACTCAGAGTAAATGTCGACTAACCGTCAGCAGCTAGCAGAGTGGCGCAGTGGAAGGGCTGGGCCCATAACCCAGAGGTCCGAGGATCAAAACCTCGCTCTGCTAAACGTTTTTTTAATTATTTTTATTTATAGAAATGGTTTAGGAAGTAAATTTCATTTCTTATTTTCCACCAATCAGAATTGACAGAGAAGGCATGTAATCGGCGTCAGGTGGGGGGAAAACACATGCAACTAAAATGTCGATTGGCGAGCCTCTGATTGGTTTAAAAAATAAGACGATCTGGGCACGAGATAAGTTGGCCGTGTATGAAACATTAACTTGCCGTGCATTTTTACACTCTTCGATGTCAAATACATTCGAGACAAAAATTGTAAAGATTTCGAACAGGTTTATGGGCTCGTAAAACCCTTCCATGGGTTTTATGAGGGGCAAATTTATAGAAAGTACGATTTTGTCTTCGGTTGTCGCATGCGACACGCTCATGACATGACTACAACACGAATCGCGTCGACCTACCACATCCTTATAACAGACGTGTGCTCTTGTGAATGGATTGTCGTAGGCCTGCCGCTGCCGACTCGCTATCTCGTCCCCAGGCGTCTTTCTCCTTGGTGGTGCACAGTTCGCTTGGCGTTGTGGGACTGATACGGACAGGAAACCGGACGCCGCTTCGCGGCGCGCAACGTAACCATCAACCCCCCGTGTTTGAAGTCAGACTTTAACAAACTGTCAACAGTCAAAGGGGCGCATGACCTTATATTATTACACTTCAGAAAATTAGAAATTTAAATCCCCGTAGATCGTCACAAAGGATGCTTTGGTTTTTTCTCTTTTTTGTTGAAGTACAAGAAGTGATTACTAAGACAAGATTGGACAACTGAATTTCATGTGATGTTAGTGCGTTATTGACAACACCAGATAGCTTTGAAAGCAGGCAAGTCTTATTCGCAAGCAGAGTGGCGCAGTGGAAGCGTGCTGGGCCCATAACCCAGAGGTCCGAGGATCAAAACCTCGCTCTGCTATTGGTTTTTATTTTATTACTAAAACAACCTGAGAAAGTTTTAACTTTTTATTTTAATTTTTTAATTAATCATAACTGGAAACAACAGCATGCAACCGGCACTAAGCGCAAAAAGCGTGCGCAATGATAGTCACGACGGGCAGCTAGTCATCGGTTGAAAAAAGAGCAAGTTTGTTGTGATTGGTTCAAAAGGAGCACCAATCACAAGCGTACAATTTACGTAAATCTGTTTAAAAACATGACCATTTCCATAAACTAATCAGATCAACGATCGAAATGGATTTTAATCGAAGTTACTCACTGATGGCAAAAGTCGATTCTTAATTGCAATGAGTCTAATAAAATATCCTAGTAGTTTTAAATAACATAATTTAAATAACTTACGACATAAGAGTTACCCGAAAAAAAAAGAGAGAAGGAAAAGTTTAACGTAGTCGGCAGGATTCGAACCTGCGCGGGGAGACCCCAATGGATTTCTAGTCCATCGCCTTAACCACTCGGCCACGACTACCTTGATAGCACATGAGCGAGGAAAAACACAAAAGAGGCGATCTCGAAGAGATTTTACGAAAAAAAAAAATTAAACGAGCTTTATTCGGAGTGAATGTTGAATAACCGTCAGCAGCTAGCAGAGTGGCGCAGTGGAAGTAGGGCTTTCCACAAGTTGCTCGGCAACTTTTTGGCAACTCTTCATGATTCGAGCAACTTTTTCACCTTCGAGCAACTTTTTTCCTCTCGAGCAACTTGTTGCATTTTGAGCAATTTGTAGACCGAAGATCTCCGAAGATTATCCGAGTGTTGTTCAAAGGCAATACGAACGTTTCCGAAGATTTACGAAGTTTGCCGAAGACTTTCGGGGAACATCTGAAGACATTTCAACTTTCGGCTCATTTTGCATTAAAACATTACAAATCTCGTCAGCAAACATGACGTCATTGATATCTTCACGATTTTTCTCAGTTAAAGAAATCCTTGTTATTTAAAAAATTTTCCTCTTAATATGTTATTTAGATACTTCTTTTGCTGAGAAATTGCATAAAACTGCTTAGAAATCTTACTCTCAAAGGGGAATTAGCAAATATTTAGAGAAATTCTCTTGATTAGAAGCAGCGTTTTGGATTTTTTGGAGCAACTTTGGAGCAACTTTTATTATCAGAAGCAACTTTTTTGGATTTTTGGAGCAACTTTTGAGCAACTTTTTGAGAAATTACGGGCAACTTTTTGGGAAATCTCGAGCAACTTGTGGAAAGCCCTAAGTGGAAGCGTGCTGGGCCCATAACCCAGAGGTCCGAGGATCAAAACCTCGCTCTGCTATTGGTTTTTTCTTTTATTAGTAAAACTACCTGAAGAGGTTTGAACATTGATTTTTTTTTTCACTTATCACAACTGGAGGCAAAAGCATGCAACCG
Source organism: Oculina patagonica (assembly GCF_052425735.1). Lineage (NCBI taxonomy): Eukaryota > Metazoa > Cnidaria > Anthozoa > Scleractinia > Oculinidae > Oculina > Oculina patagonica. The sequence goes on from NC_135760.1 coordinate 5,597,398, forward strand.
GCACTAAGTGCGTAAAGCGCGCGCAATGAGTCACGACGAAGCAAGTTTGTTGTGATTGGTTCAAACGGAACACCAATCACAAGCGTACAATTGGCTATAACTCATAATATACTTTTAGTATTAGATTCTCTGTCGAATGTCGGTACAAAATTATAAGCATTTCGAGCAGATTTGGAGTGTTCGGTCTCGTAAAACCTGTGATCGGGTTTTCATCGAAGTTGCTCACTGATGGTAAAAAGACGCTTCTTCTCAACAAGTCTTATAAAATATCCCAGTAGTTTTTGCTCCATCCTCCGAGACCCAGGGGCAGTTAGTGGGGCGAAACGAAGAAATAAACCGGGCAAAATCGTAGCGACAAAAGTTTTCAAGAACGGCACTTCTGTCGGCACTCGGCCACGACTACCTTGATAGCATATGAGCGAGCAAAAACACAAAAGAGGTGATCACGAAGAGATTTTCCGAAAAAATTTAAACGAGCTTCACTCAGAGTAAATGTTGATAAACCGTCAGCAGCTAGCAGAGTGGCGCAGTGGAAGCGTGCTGGGCCCATAACCCAGAGGTCCGAGGATCAAAACCTCGCTCTGCTATTGACTTTTATTTTTACTAGACTTTTATTTTTACTAGTAAAACTACCTGAGAAAGTTTGAACTTTTTTTTATTTATTTTTTCACTTATCACAACTGGAAGGAAAAGCATGCAACCGGCACTTAGCACGAAAAGCGCGCGCAATGATAGTCACGATGGGCGACTCCTTATTGGTTGAAAAAAGAGCAAGTTTGTTGTGATTGGTTCAAAAGGAACACCAAAAATCACGACCGTACAATGGACAATAACCCATAAATCTACTTTCAGTATTGTAGATGTTTGAAAACATGACTATTTCCATAAACTAATCAGATTAGCGATAAAAATGGTTTCTATCACATGTACTCTTCCGTATAATAAAATAAAAAAAACAAGGGTACGAGATTACCGAGTCCGCGTGTACCGCGCGTGAAATAATTCCTGCTCGTGCAATTTTTTTAGTGATTTTTCTGTCAAATACTCACTACCGATACAAAACTGTAAGCGTTTCAAGCAGATTTGGAGGTTTTCGGTCTCGTAAAACCTGTGATCACATATTGGGTTTTAATCGAAGTTACCCACTGATGGTAAAAAGACGATTCTTAATTTTCAGTAAGTGTAATAAAATATCCTGGTAGTTTTTTTCTCCTTCCCCAATAATTTTTTGCTCCCGTCTCCATAATTTAAATCACTTCAGTACGATGTAAAATAGAGAAGTAAAAGTTTAACGTAGTCGGCAGGATTCGAACCTGCGCGGGGAGACCCCAATGGATTTCTAGTCCATCGCCTTAACCACTCGGCCACGACTACCTTGATAGCACATGAGCGAGCAAAAACACAAAAGAGGCGATCACGAAGAGATTTCCGAAAAAAAAATCAAACGAACTTCACTCAAAGTAAATGTTGACTAACCGTCACCAGCTAGCAGAGTGGCGCAGTGGAAGCGTGCTGGGCCCACAACCCAGAGGTCCGAGGATCAAACCTCGCTCTGCTAACAATTTTTCTTTATTATTTGAAAAATAGTAGTGTCTAAAGAAATTTTTACTTGTTATTTCCCGGAAGCAAAAAACAAAATAACATGAGCTAGGGTCGAAGGGCTCACTTTCACCATACCAGTCAGTGCAACCGGCGCCAAGCGCACAAAATTTCGTAAGACATTTTTGCTCTTTATTGGTCGAAAAGCAAGATGCAAAAGGCAAAACAAAAACGAATTCAAATGCAGCTACTTTCTGAAACGAATCAAGAACTGTTTTAAGTACTGTAAATAAACTTGAACATACTAATGTTCATAAAACAATCAGATTAATGATCTTTTTTTTCTTTGGTGTGTGTAAAAATACGTGCGTTATGATTAAAATGTAAAATTCCAACTTGGACGTAGTCGGCAGGATTCGAACCTGCGCGGGGAGTCCCCAATGGATTTCTAGTCCATCGCCTTAACCACTCGGTCACGACTATTGATAGCATATCAGCCAGCAAAAACACAAAAGAGGCGATCACGAGGACATTTTTCGAAAAAAAATTAAACGAGCTTCACTCAGAGTAAATTAATGTTGAATAACCGTCAGCAGCCAGCAGAGTGGCGCAGTGGAAGCGTGCTGGGCCCATAACCCAGAGGTTATGGTTATCAAAACCTCGCTCTGCTATTTATTCTTTTTAATAACCAGACCTAGCAGGGAAACTTTCTTCTTGTTTTTTTTTTCCAAAACAACTGGAAGCAAAAGTATGCAAGAGGCACTAAAGGTCCAGTAATACGGGCAACATTTTCTTTCAGCTTGTCTCGCACTTTGTTGCATTGCAAGTTGTAAAGTGTTGTTGCGCGTATTACCTCCTATGTTACAAGTTGCTGCAACATGATGCGTAAAGTAGACACGAGTTGAACTTCGTGCAACATGTTGCCGCAACTTGCAATGGCTTGGTAATACGTGCAACAACACTCTACAAATTTTGTACACTCTACAAAAGAGGCGATCAGGAAGAGATTTTCCGAAAAAAATTAAACGAGCTACACTCAGAGTAAATGTTGACTAACCGTCAGCAGCTAGCAGAGTGGCGCAGTGGAAGCGTGCTGGGCCCATAACCCAGAGGTCCGAGGATCAAAACCTCGCTCTGCTATTTATTTTTTCATTGCCAGACCTACCGGGGAAAGTTTTTCTTGCTTTTTTGTTATTTCACCAATAACAACTGGAAGCAAATTATACAAGAATCGCTTAGCGCGAAAAGCGCACGCAATCATAGTCACGATGGGTGGCTCTTAATTGGTTCAATTGACTATAACTCGTGAATCGAGAACTACTTTAAGTTTTGTAGATGTTTGAAAATATAACCATTTTCACAAACTAATTGGATGTCCATGCATTGTATTAAGAAGATCTGGGCATGAGATGACGAGATCTGCGTGTGCCGTCCGTGAAATTTGTCCTTTTCGTGGAGTTTTCTGTCGAATACTCCCAGGTTCGGAGGTTTACGGGCTCGTAAAGCAGTGATCAGGTTTTAACCGAAGTGATTTATTGCTGGCAAAAATTCAATTTGTGTGATAAAATAAACTGGTAATTGTTTTTGCTCCAGCTCCTAGAATTTACATGTAAATCTATCACTATATAAAAAAGTAACGACACACTCTTGATAACTTCAAAAGAACCTTCAACAACGTAGTCGGCAGGATTCGAACCTGCGCGGGGAGACCCCAATGGATTTCTAGTCCATCGCCTTAACCACTCGGCCACGACTACCTTGACAACTCAGGGCCAGGCAAAATGACTTAAGAGTCGGTCACGAATATTTAACCGCGTTTAGTTTCCTTTTTTCGTTTTGCTTTTCGGCTTTCCATGATGTTGAATTAATAACGCGCGTTTAAATACAAGCACTGATAATCTGTACAAGATAGAACAACTTACTTCCAAGTGATGTTAAGGCAGCAGATTAGAACGAATATAAGTCCAAAATTATTCGTCAACAGAGTGGCGCAGTGGAAGCATGCTGGGCCCATAACCCAGAGGTCCGAGGATCAAAACCTCGCTCTGCTATACATGTTTTTTTTTCTCATTTCTTATTTTTTCAGCAATCAGAATTAAAAACGAAAGCATGCAACAGGCGTGAGGCGGTGGAAAACGTGCGCAACTAAAATATAGATTGGCCAGCTCCTGATTGGTTAAAAATAAAAATTAAGACGATCTGGGTACGAAATAGCCTGAATTTTAGACATCCCTCTGTGGTCGCCTACTCCCCAGTAGGCGACCACAGAGGGATGTCTGAAATTCAGGCTAGGTACGAAATAAGTCGGCCGTGCATGAAACATCCACTTGCCGTGCATTTTTACACTTTTCGATGTCAGATACATTCGAGATAAAAATCGTAAAGATTTCGAAAAGGTTAATGGGCTCGTTAAACCCTTCCACGGGTTTTATAAGGGGCGAATTGAACGGCACGATTTTGCCTACAGTTATCGCATGTGACACGCTTATGCCGAGACTACAACACGAATCGCGTCGACCTAGCCACATCCTTACGACAGACGCGCGTTTTTGTGAATGGATTGTCGTAGGCCTGCCGCTGCCATTCTCGTCCTGATAGCCCTTTCATTTCTCTTAGCCGGCTTGGCACGAGGAAACGAAGGGCTCTGGGGACATAGAACTTAAATTAATTCGAATTTTTTTATTGGCTGTTTGGAACATAGAATTCCTAAACGGAAGGCGAAAACGTAATGACTCTCTCATACATTCTTTTGAAACGTCAAGACTGCATACATGAAGACCGGAAGTCCTAGAATCTAGGAATGGAAATCCTGTGTCCCCAGAGCCCTTCGTTTTCTCGTGCCAAGGCCCAGCCGGCTAAGAGAAACGAAAGGGCTATGGGGACGAGAATGTGCCGCTGCTGACTCGCTGTCTCGTCCCCAGGTGTCCTCCTCCTTGATCGTGCACAGTTCGCTTCCGGCTTGGCGTTCTGGGACTGACGTGCACGGTTTATTGGTGTTGTGGGCCTGATGCGGACGGGAAAACGGACGCCGCTCATCAACCCCCCGCGTTCCCTGTTTCCGCCTTTACCATCCAGCCGATCGGCGCCTGGGGACGAGACGGGGCGACGGCAGGGCCTGTCGTAAGCTTGTCGCATGCGAGAAAGTCGTAACGTGTAAATCGGCTCTTAAAAAGCACTGTACTGTAAAACGCAAGGCATATCGCTAATTTTGATAAAAATAAATGGTCTTTTTGTTATTGCTGCAGCTTCCATAATTTCGGTCACTTGTTACAAGCAAAACGAAAAAAGAAACTTTTCCACGTAGTCGGCAGGATTCGATCCTGCGCGGGGAGACCCCAATGGATTTCTAGTCCATCGCCTTAACCACTCGGCCACCACTACGTAATTTTTAGAAGATACTCCGCATTTAATATTTCCTTTAAAGAAAAATTGAAAGAAAAAAAGTTATATCTTTCTTTTCATTTCCTTTCAGGTGTTCAAGGTAAAAAGTATCTCTGTGAAGGCAGGTTCAACGCCCCTTCCAGCCATCTGGGCCTTGGAAACGTCACGTGACTTTGGTATTGGCTTCGAGGCGATACGTTATTACGCTGCTGACCAAGAAGACTGCTTAGCATACTTTGGGGTTATTCGAACTGATAGCGACGAAGACAAAGATCCTGTTTGCCTTTTGAAGTCAACTAGTTCGTGGGAAGAAAGCGAAAGCGTAAGTATTAAATTACGCACCATTCTTCTGTTGTCTATATTTTGAACTTTGTTTTGTGTGTGGTGTAATCGGGGAAGACAAAAATGAAACAAATTTAGTACCAATTTGAAATAGAAAAAATTGATAAAAAGTCCGTGAGTTTTTGTTGTTGCCAATTTGTGACTCAACGTTTGCGTCGTCAACCGCACATTTCCCGCCAAAAGTACCTGCCGTGCGCGTCAACTTCACCAAATGATACAATCGTTTCAAAAAATCGAAACAATGGTCGCCTTTTAAATAATTTTTGACAGCTAGAAGATAGTTTTTTCTTCCGAGTTAGGAAAATTAAACGCAACGATAAGAATGTGTCAAAATAGAGTATTTTAAAATTACTTAGGAAAATATTGAATGCGAATTTTTGAAATGTTTCTGCGTAAAACGGATATAACCATTAAGTTTTTAACTTACAGGTAGACCTTTTGGCGTCCAGTGTTCGTCTCAGATTTTTAAAAATGTGGAGCAACTCTGAAACAAGCGACAGTGATTTGGTAAGTTCTGTATTGTTCTTTTTGATATTTTTCGGTTTCAACAAATTAGAACGTTTATTATAGGCTCATACCACTTAGCATTTTTTCAAATTTGGACAGAAAAGCAGGATTTATGAAATATTGAGTCGCAAGTCCGGGTAAAATGTACTACCGATTTTTGAAGGGAATGTTGCTATTAGTTAGATGTACTAACTAAAGTTGTTCAAGGTTTGAGTGGATTTTGTGCGCAGTTGGAGAAAGCGTTATATCAACGCATTACCGTACCCAAATTCGCAAGTAGCCAATCAGAAGCGCGATCTACTGTCCTGATATCCTACGATATCAAGTCACTTTGAAGTAAAGAAATGTTACTGTACGATGAATTGAAAAGAGGTTTTACCAATAAAACATAACTTCGTAGTTTAAATTTAGCGGTGTTTAGCGGTCCGTCGTAAAAAAAGAAAAACTTTTTCCGCCAAAACTAAACTTGAGCGCGCTCGTGAAGTGCTCGGTGTTTGCCGATGAAAAAATGGTGTCAGAATTTCCAAATTTTTCGCTTAATTTTGATTTCGAAAATTTAGAGAATGAAACTCAAAACAAACGAGTGGAAAAAGGCAGAAGAAGAACTTGGTAAAAGTGTTGAAGACCAAGTCAACACAATTTGCAGTACGTACCTTGCAAGCATGGCTTCAACAGAGCGATAAATATAACATTATTTTTGGCTGAATTTGGGTACGGTAAATACCTAATCGTACCTTTTTGGTACGCTTCGGCTGCATATCAGGCTCGTTTGGTCTCGCCATGGGTATTTTGGCTCGACTGCGTCTCGCCAAAATACGAACCATGGCTCGACCAAACTCGCCTGATATGCTACCGAAGCGTACCAAAAAGGTACGATTAGATATAAGAACCGAACCCAGAAACTATAAGAAAAATCGGTGTTTTCCTATTGTAGGTGATTAACGAAGTCTTTCGTGGGCTACATTTTATTTAATACACAGTTGAGGCTCCTACGATTTTTGAAGGGAATGTTGCTATAAGGAACATGCTCTATCTTTAAGTGGCCGACGTATATATAAACGTTTCTGTTTAATGCCTGAAACAAATTGAAGGGAGCACGGTACCTACAACTGCATGTTCTATAATATTTATCAAAGCAAACTGATATAACGACGTCCGTTTGTATTTTGTTTATCATTTAGGACTACTATTCAATCAGCGAGATTTCAATAGAAGGACACTGCGAATGTAATGGGCATGCAGATGAGTGCACGCTGACAGACAGCGGGCTCATGGCTTGTCATTGTCAAGGCAACACATGCGGAGAACAGTGTCAATCATGCTGTCATGGTTATGTTCTAGACAACGGACTTTGTGTCAGTAAGTGATAAGAGTGTCTTTTTTCCTAAGCTTGCTTTGTCTAGAAACTGACATAGCCTGATTGTGGCACGTCAATGCTGACGACAGTGGTTTCGCGTTGGGCTAGAGAGATAAACGTTCTTCAAGTCCCTTTCCCGCAGCCCTGACAACATCCTCACGTAAGCAATATTCTGCTCTTTCTCGCGTGTTTTTCGCTGAGTCGTACTCAAATGGTCTCTTCAGTATCGAATAAATTTTCGTAAGTGTTTTAAATTCTACGAAATCAAGCCAAGATGACACTTTAAGAAAAATTGAATCATGCTTCTATGGATGGTGCTGTAGGTTAGAAAGCAAGCGCATGTTAGTATAATAAATAATTTCTCGCTCTAAGAAAATTAGTTTCGAACTGGTTTTGCTAAGAGTGAGAAATCCAGTGCCGTAGCAAGGGGAGGGGCCGGGGGGGCCCGTGCCCCCCCAGTTTTTTTCCCAAAAAGTAAAAACAGACCTGTATAAAATGTTGAAAATACAATTTTATCTCCCGAGAGGTTTGAAACAATAAACATTTGTACTTCTTTTCATTTTTTAACGTATGTAGGGTGATGCACAACAATATTAAACAGCCAAAAACTAAAACAAACGAGAAATCGTGACAACAATGTGAAAAAGATGTCTCAAAAATGTCAAAATGTCTCAAAAATGTCTCAAATTCGCAATATGCGTAAATCACAAATAGCTTTTGGAGAGCGCTGGAAATAGCATTTCCAAGCCTCTAGATTTCAAAATTTCCTGGGAGGGCATGCCCCCAGACCCCCCTGGCGGCTCGCGCCTCCGGCGCTCGCGTGCCCCCCCCCCCACCTATTTTACCCTTGCTACGGCACTGAAATCATTCGTTGCACTAAGCTGTTTGAATATCTTATTGAAACAAAGGAATATCAATCTTTTACTGATTCAACAGGTGAAGATGAACCGTCGGCAGAGTCGATATCTTCATTACCTACTGTAAGTAGGGAGAACATCTCCACAACAAGCACTGCCGAATCCACTGTATCACTTGGTACAGAACACTGTACAGACCACTGTATCAATCCTACCCAAGTGACTGAGGTGTTGAATGTTCAAAATGTTACTAAATCCTCTGAAGAAAACAGTACAGAGCCTTCTTTGGACAATGGCGGCGATCAGATTACTACAGAACTTACTACTGCAAGAACAGCTCCCACGTCCTCTTCCGAGGAAAATGCTAGCCAAGTCACATCTCTTGGTAGCACCAATGGCCCTCCTGTTGCGAATCAGTCTACTGCTGTTTCTGACAGGCCAAGCCTTACAGTACCTACTACACTAGTGCCAACCGCTGCACCGACTGTCGATAAAAAGGTTACGGAGTCCACCGTTGTACAAACCACTTCCGATAGCGTTGATGGGCACGTTGCCAGTAAGCAAGGATCTCCTGAGACCACTACAGGAAAAATTACTACCACAAACCAAATCTTCACTGAGTCCTATAGTCCGACTGTGACCTCTACTGTGGAAATTGCTACTTCTGCGGCTCACAAAGACTCTACTGATGCGACAACGCTGCAAGGTGCTGCTGGAGTAACTACCATACCCACTGATGAGCAATCTACAGCGGCCAGTAGCGTTCCTCTAACAACAGTAGACACGTCTACCGAGACAAGTGATGTTAAGACTGATGATGACTTTACCACCGTGGAAACCACTACCGTGTACACTAATGAGCAAGACACTGACTTGCATACTATCGTGGAAACTACTTCAGAATCTATTGCAGAAGAAACTACTACTGATCCTACCCCTGAAGATGGTACTGATGTGGATACACAAGAGGAAACTACTGTAACTACCCCTGAGGAAATTACAACTGACTACTCAACTGTGGTAAGTACTGCTGTGCCTACCCCTGAGGAAAGTACCACTGTGTCTACACCTGAAGAAAGTTCTGCGGAGCCTACACCTGAGCAAATTACTTCTGTGGCCACCCCTGAGGAAAGTACTGCTGAGTTTACATCTGAGGAAAGTTTTGCTGTGTCTTCACCTGGGGTAGGTACGACTGGGCCTGCCTCTGAAGAAAGAACTACTGTGCCTACCCCCGAGGATGACACCACTGTGCCTCCACCTGAAGAAAATACTACGACATCCACCCCTGTGGAAACTACCACTGTGTCCAAGACTGAGGAAAGTACAACCGTGTCTACTGCTGACAAAACTACTACTGTACGTACCCCAGAGGAAAATACTACCGTGTCTACACCTGAAGGAAGTAACATTGTGGCTTCAACTGAGCAAAGTACTATGGTGACCATCGCTGAAGTAAATGCTACTGCAGCTAGCCCTGAAAAAAGTACCACTGTGTCCACTCCTGCTGGAAATACTACTGTCCCTCCCCAACAGGAAAGCACTACTTTGACCATCCCTGTGGAATTAAGTACTGAGAGTAGTGTGCATACCCGTGATGTATATACTACTGTAACCACCCCTGAAAAAAGTAGTAGCACGACTTCACCAAAGAAAAATGCTACTGTAACTACCCCTGAGGAAAGTACCACTGTGTCTACCCCTAAGGATGGTACTATTGGACTTACCACAAAGGAAAATGCTACTGAGTCGATACCTGAGGAAATTACTATTGTGCCTTCCCATAAGAGAAGTACGTCTCTCCCTACCCCTGTGGAAAAATCTACTCTGTCAGCACCTCAGGAAAGTACCACCGCGTCCACCCCAGAAGAAGGAACCACCGTGCCTATTCCAGATACAAATACTACTGTGTCCACCCCAGTAGAAAGCACCACTATGTCCACCTCAGAGAAAAGCACCACCATGTTAACCTCTGAGGAAAGTAGCACTCTGTCCACCGAAGAGAAAAGCAGTACTGTGTCTACCCCAGAGAAAAGAAGCACTGTGTCTACCCCAGCTGAAAGTACCACTCTACCTATCTCTGCAGGAAATACTTCTGTGTCCACCCCTGCGAAAGCTACGGCTGTGTCTACCACTTCAGGAACTACTACTACTCTCCCTACCCCTGTGAAAACTACAACGAAGGCTTCCACTGAAGAGGCCACTACAGTGAAAACATCTGAGGAAAGTACAACCAGGTTTACCCCCGGGGAAAATACTACCGTGCCCACCACTGTGGAAACTACTACTGTGCCCACCACTGTGGAAACTACTACTTTGCCTACCACTGTGCCCACCAATGTCGAAACTACTACTGTGCCCACCACTGTGGAAACTACTACTGTGCCCACCACTGTGGAAACCACTACTGTGCCCACCACTGTGGAAACTACTACTGTGCCCACCACTGTGGAAACTACTACTGTGCCCACCACTGTGGAAACTATCACTTTGCCCACCACTGTGGAAACTACTACTGCGCCCACCACTGTGGAAACTACAACTGTGCCTACCACTGTAAAAACCACGACTGTGCCTACCACTGTCGAAACTACCACTTTGCCCACCACTGTGAAAACTACCACTTTGCCCACCACTGTGAAAACTACCACTTTGCCCACCACTGTGAAAACTACGACTGCGCCTACCACTGTGAAAACTACTCCTCCGCCTACTACATCGGGTGTCCTTTCAGAGGAAGAAGCTCGTAAGGTTTTTGGTGATCTTCCCAAAGGAGGTAAGAGACACGCATTAGGTTTTCGTAATTTCTGGTTTCTTAAAGCGGCTTTGTAATGATTTTACCAAATTTAAAAGCCAAAATTTATATTTGTGTCGTAAGAAACCTAAAAATAATGGTCCATTTTCATTAACAAATGCTATATTAAAGCATTGAAACTGTAAACAAGTGTCTTTGGCTGCGGATGACTCGGATGGAAATGGATTGCGATTTGAAAAATTAAGGCTTAATTTTTCAAATGGTTTCTGCGCGTCTTCAAAAACTTAATATTTTTAGCCATGGTTTGATTCCTCACAGCAAATTACGGTTATATCTTCCTTTAGATGTTCAAAGATAGTGATTTCGATGGGTTAAGTTGGCTACCACTAATTTCAGAGCATTTCAGACCAAAAATTCTGCTAAATCCCCATGACGTAGCCCCTTTAACTGAAAATAATTATTTTTGTCTTTTCTTCCACCATTTTTTACGTTTCTGTTTTCTGACGTGTTTGTTGTTTAATTTTTAGTGTGTTACTGCAGCAAGTTTGCTACAGTTGATAGACAGTGTTTCCCGACTGCACTGAACAAACCGTGTATCTGTCGAGCGAACTTTGCTGGCACGAGATGCGAAAGATGTGCACCTGGTTACTTCAACTATCCTTTTTGTGCTTGTAAGTAACACCAGTATATTTATATACACTTAATGACTGGTCCCGAGGGAAACAGTTAATTTTTATTTCCTGAGAATCTCAATGTTTCCCGAGGCAAATCCGAGGAAAACATTGAGATTCGAAGGAAACAAAATTTACTGGTTTTCCGACGATGACTTAGAAAAATGCCGCTCTTCGGTCAACATTTGCGGGCAACATTGCAATGTTACCCTCTGACGTCATAGATTTTGCAATTCTGTCCGCTTAGAGACAGGGAAACAGTTTAATTGTTAGATGTCATCTGACCTGGAATAAAGCAATAAGAGCGCGCGCTGTTGGGGAAATTTTTTTAGCTATATGACAAGTCAACATATCGCTCAGTGACATGTGAATGCCATCTTCAGACTGTTCTCATCTGGAAGTATGTATATTTGATATTTCGATCGAGATACGTTTCAAAGACCTGAATAAGTGATCCTGCGGTTACCGGCGGGGTTGTTGCGTAGTAACACGATATGACGGCAGGCAAAAGGAAAAAAAAACTTTTGGAATGGTCATGTTCATGCTCATGCTCATGTTTTCATATTAGACAATAACAAAGGAAAATCTACGGGTACGTCTAGAGCGTAAAAGGGGTGTGATGTAATATTTAGCGCTCTCGAGTCCGGATGGAAAGTTAGCCGGGGTACTGTGTCGTGTTCTTAGAAAAAACACTTTACTCTCGCAGTAGAGTGAATTCGTGTAACTCGTTTTTTATATGCAAATGAGTGTTGTTAAATACTAACGAGGAGAAACAATAGAAAATTACGTGCGATGAAATAAACTGTTCTTAAAATTCTAATTTGTGTACATACCAGGATGTAATACGTATGCCCCGTACACACCAGGCAGCATTTATTCATTTCGAAGAACAACTTTCAGAATTTTTGTTTTTACTTCGTTTTTAGCACTTGTTTAATATATAATTGTTTGAAGCATTTTTTTAACTTATCTGTTGTTGTTTTGTAAGTATTTTTTAACCATATTATGGTTTTCCTGCCAGATTGGACTCTTGAACGGACAGATTCACTCCCACCTTGTTCAATAAATAAAAAGAGTTGAAGAAAATTTCTTTGTTTGGCATATCAGGGACATAGATACGCATGCTATTATGTAAACAAAACAAGAAAATCTATTGTTCCTCCACATTAACATTTAACAGCACTCATTATCATATGAAAAACGGGTTACACGAATTCACTCTAACGCCTCTCTTCTGCCACGAGTATAAATGGTACGGACATAAATGCTGGGGATGTTATCTGCCATGAATAAAATCTCATTCAGGGGAAGTAGATACACTCCTAATCGATTCATACTATGGATCGGAAACCATGGTTAATTCCCTACCTGGTACGACATCTAGTCTGTTTAAAATGTAACAGAGTTTTAATTTTGTTTTTTCTTAAAACGTGGCGCATGCAAGTTTTACCCTAACGTTTTGTTTTCTTTACAGCCTGCAGATGTAACAAACAAGGCTCAGCTAAGTTAACATGTGACGAGGAAACAGGACGTTGTACTTGCAAGGCTGGTGTTGGTGGACGAAAATGTGATGTTTGTCCTCTTGGATCATACGGCTTTCCCAGTTGTTTACGTAAGTTGTAGGAAAATGATGCGATATTTTAACGTAAAGGGGTGCTGTCGCGGTGTATTTGCTCAAAGACAACAAATACTCGCCAAATTTGAAATTATAGTGAGCCCAACCTGAAACGGATTGAAATACACACAATCTCAAAAAAAAAAAAAAGTAAGGCTCGCGTATCAGGTTGGGCTAGAGATAGACTGTCCACAGCCCTCTATTTTTTCGTGTTTTTCGATCGATGAGCGCGCGGTGAGAACGGCGAGAGAACTGGACGCCAGCGCAAAACGGAAGAAGCAATGGGGTAGGGGGTGGGGAGCGCCCCCCTCCCCCCGAGAGGCTGTGGACAGTCTAGGCTAGAGACTGGACTGAGAGTAAATCGATCCTAACCTGAAATCGCGAGCCTGACGATTTCATGTTTACCCATAGTGTAATACATGTCCATCCATGCCTGCGTTAGTCATTCTCTCTTTCTATTGGTTCTACAAATTCAATATATTATTGCTGGGTTTCGCAAGAACTAAATCTGTTTTTGAGCTTCTCGAAGACATAGTAACTTAGCTCTTCTCCCTAAAACTGACACATACACTGAAGCCCGGGCCAAACGTGGATGAGAGTCGATGCCCGAAAACTCCAAAAAGTTTTATATGGGGAGGCTCCGCCCCAAGTTCTAACCCCTTTCCCTTTTATATACCATTTTTGACAGAAATTGTACCCCTTTCGTATACCTATTACTGAAAAAAGGTACCGCTTTCATATACCTAAGAGACATGGCATGGACTTAAAATAGGACGCTTTCTTGTCATTTTTATGTAGCGCTTAATAAATTAAAATAATACAGCCATAAATTGCGTCTGTTCGAAATATTTTAATTAAAGGCCCTTTTAAATAGCCAAAAGACATATTTTCATACCCTTTCATATACTTAAACGCGTGAAATCCCTACCCTTTAATATAAATGAAGCCTGATAAAGGTACCCCTTTCGGGCAGAGCCTCCCCGTATAGGCCATTATAGGGAGTACCCCCCGGGAGTCGATGATAGTTGACTCTCATGAGAGTTTACGTCAACTCTCATCGGCTGTCATCAACTCGGGCCAAACGAAAGAAAAACTCTTATCGACTATCATGAAAAATTTGAACACGCGTGAGAGTGGATTAGAGTGCAGGAGAGTTTCAGGTCAACTGGGAGAGTAAGTGTTTGAACTCTATCAACATTCATCCTCGTTTGGCCCGAGCTTAAGCCGTAGTCACAAAGCCAGTCGGTGTGTTTGCTGATGTAAGCATTTTCTAGTGTGACCATCTAACGTAGTGACGTTATAGCGGTTTTTGTCATTTTTTTTTTTCAGCTTGCGAGTGTAACCCGTCCGGTTCATACCGTGGTGGTCAGATATGCGATCCGTACAGCGGGCAATGCCCCTGTAAATATGGTGTTAGAGGAAGGCAGTGCAATAAGTGTCCTGCTGGCTACTATAACTTCCCTAATTGTCAATGTAAGTGTCCTTAGTGAAGGTATTTTAATTTATCTATGTTTACGTGCAAACCATAAAAATTAATTATAGGGCGTTCTGCCTTCTATTAACCAACATTATTCAGTTATTAATTGTTAACTTTGCGCGCGTTTGGTGTTCTGATAATTGGTCATTGTAATGCATGTCGCACTGACAAACTGCCTTGACTCTTACTTGACTCTGAAGATGAATTCTGCTCAAGTTATCGAAACGTCAGTCTCCAACAACAGTTCTTCTCAGAACTGCTCTCACCCGGACGATCACAATGTACGACCTACCTTTTTCTTTATTAGCCCTAACCGTGTAACGAATGGAAACGCAACCCCAGTTGCTTGCGTAGCATGCGAAGAAGTAAATTAAAAGCCAAATTTAGGCGAGAGCGCGTTTGAGGAGACGTGCGTGTTCCTCTCTTTCGTCAATCCATGCTTACTTTTGCTCCAGCTACACCGACTGCACACCCAAGCGAACAAAAGGACATAACTTCCCTTACTGAATTTGCTTTTTGCTAAGCTAGTACAGTTTCTTTACGTTATTTTATAGCTGTATTGAGTTTGTATTAATGGATGGGGCAAACAATCGACTTTTCTGTGTAGTGTGACGTAAGTTTCTTAACTTAAGAAACTTACGTCACGCTAGTATTGACATCGAGCCGTGCTTTGATTTTTTCGACTAATTTGCTTGTTTACAAGCAGAAGTAGGAGATTAGGAGTGATGTGGGCAAAATTTGGAACATTCTTGTCTACTCTCAAGGGACTTTTTTAATTTCTCAAGGGACTGTTTTAATTTCTCAAGGGAGTTCTTTCCGCTTAGTGGGCGATGAAAGGGTCTCTTATTATTATTGCGTCAACACTTCCGATCTCGTGTTAAAGACTTGACTTGTCACATATTCCGCTGTAGGTGATGAAAGGGTCTCTCATTAGTATTGCGTCAACAATTGCGATCTCGTGTTAAAAACGTGACTTGTCACATGTATAAACGTTATATAACAGTTATTTTTATGCGTGAGTATCTCAAATGAGATATGACACAACTAATCGAGAATGTGAGTGGTTCAGTGTTTCACAGTCTAAAGCGTTGTACTAGTACAAGCGTCTCACTCACTGAAGCCGGGCGCTAATATTTAACCTAAAATGATTAAGAACGGAAATTATCTTTTCTTTCACAAACTATTCGTCGAATACACTCCCTTTGTTCGTCTTTAAATGTTTTGTGAACAAAACTCTTGAGAGATTTTCTAAAACCTAGAAGAACTCGCTTTCTACTTCATTCCGCTCAACCTGCGCTCATTACCCGCCATGATAACAATTGTTTTTGTCTACGTGCGATATTTTTGGACCGGAAATTAGACTTGAACTCCATTAGCCGCTGTGGGTGATGAAAGGGTATCTCATTAGTATTGCGTCAACACTTGCTATCTCGTGTTAAAAACGTGACTTCTTTGTCACATGTATAAACGTTATATAACAATTATTTTTATGCGTGAGTATCTCAAATCCGATGTGACACAACTAAGGATTTGTTTTCGCGACAATCGATTGCGTTAGTCACGCTTAACACGAGTGAATAATCATTTATTCGCGTTCTCAATTCAAGGGATTTCTTTTCGGTGTGGGTGAACAAAGCGTCAGCCAACACTTGAAGGCAATGTATAAGTCTTTCACAGACTAAAGGGACGCTAATATGTAACCAAGAACGTAAGAACGCAAGTTTGGACTGGTACAAGCGTCTAACACACTAAAGGAGCGCTAATATTTAACCTATAAAAACGATTAAGAATGCAAATTTGTACTTTTACAAGTCTTTCACATTCGCGACAATCGATTGCGTTAGTCTCGCTAAACACGAGTAAATAATCATTTATTCGCGTTCTTCTTACACCGAGGATGAGGCAACATGCTTGTCCCAACTTTCAAGAAACCCTTTTCAGCGATAATATTTATTTATTTTAAAATTCCGCCGTAGCACGGAAAAATGAATGTTTCGCACATTTTATCGGGCAAAAGACGAGAAAAATACGCATAAGACTCACATTACGAGCTGATCGGATGGTTTTTAAAATTTGATTTCTGCAAAGGCTGATTTTGTGTAAGGCTCAGGTCAGTCATTTCAAGGTCGTAGTTTTCGTCACTGGCACGATCGTCTGGCGTCTTTGGTGGTGTGATGTAATACTCTTCGACACCACTGGTGATAGATCACGCTCTTACCGAATCCCATCGGAAGCACCGCCAAATCATCTTTTCTTTCACAAACTATTCGTCGAATACACTCCCTTTGTTCGTCTTTAAATGTTTTGTGAACAAAACTCTTGAGAGATTTTCTAAAACCTAGAAGAACTCGCTTTCTACTTCATTCCGCTCAACCTGCGCTCAACACCCGCCATGATAACAATTGTTTTTGTCTACGTGCGATATTTTTGGACCGGAAATTAGACTTGAACTCCATTAGCCGCTGTGGGTGATGAAAGGGTATCTCATTAGTATTGCGTCAACACTTGCTATCTCGTGTCAAAAACGTGACTTGTCACATGTATAAACGTTATATAACAATTATTTTTATGCGTGAGTATCTCAAATCAGATATTTTCGCGACAATCGATTGCGTTAGTCACGCTTAACACGAGTGAATAATCATTTATTCGCGTTCTCAATTGAAGGGATTTCTTTTCGGTGTGGGTGAACAATGCGTCAGTCAACACTTGAAGGCAACGTAAAAGTCGCGCTAATATTTAACCTAAAGGATTTGTTTTCGCGACAATCGATTGCGTTAGTCACGCTAAACACGAGTAAATAATCATTCGCGTTCTCAATTCAAGGGAGTTCTTTTCGGTGTGGGTGAACAAAGCGTCAGCCAACACTTGAAGGCAATGTATAAGTCTTTCACAGACTAAAGCGACGATAATATGTAACCAAGAACGTAAGAACGCAAGTTTGGACTGGTACAAGCGTCTAACACACTAAAGGAGCGCTAATATTTAACCTAAAACGATTAAGAACGCAAATTTGTACTTTTACAAGTCTTTCACATTCGGAGAACAGTGCGATTATGGCTAAATCGGAGAATAGTATACTCCGATTTAGGGGTAATATTCTCCGATTTACCACATGAAATTTTGAACAACTTTCCTATTCTTCGATTCTTCCGATTCTACGATTTTGCCTTAAGTTCAGTGTAAAATCATTGTCCGTTTTAAGATTCTTCCGATTCTACGATTTTCCCTTAAGTTCAGTCTAAAATCATTCTCCAATTCTACGATTCTTCCGATTCTACGATTTTCGTATAAGATCGTTCTAAGATCATTATCCGATTCTACGATTCTTCCGATTCTACGATTTTGCCTTAAGCTCAGTCTAAAATCATTCTCCAATTCTACGATTCCTCCGATTCTACGATTTTCGTATAAGATCGTTCTAAGATCATTATCCGATTCTACGATTTTGCCTTAAGTTCAGTCTAAAATCATTGTCCGATTCTACGATTCTTCCGATTCTACGATTTTGCCTTAAGTTCAGTCTTAAATCATTGTCCGATTCTACGATTCTACGATTTTGCCTTAAGTTCAGTCTAAAATCATTCTCCAATTCTACGATTCTTCCGATTCTACGATTTTACTGGAACAGTGTCCTCCATGCAGAAACGTTTTATTTCTCTGCACACGCTTAAAGAACGAGGTATACACATGGTCTTGTTCAAGTTTTTGCGGTTATCTAGTCTAGGGCAATCAAGTATGTTGTTGTCGTTGTTCTTGGGAGTAAATAAAACAAATAATGCCTATCGTCACGTAGTTTATTTGAAAGTATACATGCATATAAAACATGGTTTCGCAGTATGCACGTCATGCATTTTCCACTGTCCATTAACACTTACTTCTCTGTCTTACAATAAAAACTAAACGCTTTATATAACTCGTTAAAATCTACAAAAATAAAGTTCTATGATATGAAGTTCTATGAAGGGAAGACTAGTGTCACTCGTTCCCAGTTCTGGAGAAGTCTTTAGAGCCTCGTGAAATGTCATTTATATCGATATTGTCACTCATGAGGAGGAGACATTAAAGGAAGCATTAAAATCTTCCTTGGAAATAGCGAGCGAAAGCAAGAATGTATGCGCATCATCGCTAAGGTCATCGAAGTTGGTTTTAACAAACAGTTTGGATTTCTTACTGTTGTGTGGATGACAAATTTCTCGAAGAGTGCCAAGCCCAAGATCTTCCATCTTCTTTAAGATTTGAACTGCTGAGTGAACCGGGTATTTTCCATTCACGGGCAAACACCAGCTTTTTCGTGAGATGAAGGATGGAGATACAGACGTTTCCAAGTGCGTCACTATTTTACGAATTTTCTCGTTTTCCACATTTTTTTCATTTACCACGATTCCGTTGATGGGATTTAAACCAGTTGATTCTTCAGACGTCGCTGGTACAGCTGGTGGGCAGAGGATGTATTTGACATTAATAAGATGATTCATGAGAAGAGTAGCGCGATTCATGCTGTCTTCTCCGACTTCTAAAGGTAGCCGATTAGTTTCGCTGAGTCGGGTTGATGCGGACTTGATGCAGTGATCGGCAACATGAAGAATCGTAGCTAAACGCGCGCTTTGTCCCTTGGCCTTTGAAAGGACGCCACGGATGTCGTTGTCGATTGTCGACCGCTTTCGCTCGTTGAGCGCATCATGATATTCGATGAATGACTTCTTGGCGTCTTCACCAAAACTGTAGATCTTCGGCGACTCGTGTGAATCGATGACGCACTGGAAGACATCCTTAAATGAGGGTACATGAGCGGGCAGTTCAGTCTCAAGATCTCGGTAGTTGACTTCAATTTCAGGCGGGACGTCAAATAACTGTCGGTCGTTGAAGCCGTCATGATCGTCTCGATGAAGGAGCTCAACAACATAATAAGGCTGAATGAATCCGGCGATGTTGAAGCTGGTGTTGTTCATTTTGCCTTGGACGCTTCGAAAATTACGAGACCATTTGCCGCCATTGTACAAGTTCAATAATGTTTTCCTGTCATGCGAACATCCGTTGGGCTTGAAGAGATCGAGGAGGCCGTAAAAGGTGGTCATTTCATCGTACAATGCAAGCATCTTGTTTGCGTTTCTTGACATCACATTGAACAGTTCTTCAAAAGAAAAATGATCAATGAGGAGCTGCTGTTGTGTTCCTTTTTTATTGCAATCATCGTCATCATCTTCATCTCTTTCAGCTAGCATTTCTTCGATTTGTTGAAGGGCACCTGACAGCAAGTTTAGTGCACCTGACTTGTTAGTACCCTTTTTTGAGGCAATCACGAACCATAACAGCGCGGGTTTCCTCCATTTTTTGTTAATTTCTATGCATGTAGAAGTTCCCATAAGTGATGCTACGGTTGTCAGGAGCGGGAAGAACAAGAACTCTTTTGGAACTCCGATGGACTTTGCGTGACTATCGATAAATGTCAGCATCTCACTTGAACACACGGATGTCCAGTCAAATCGAGCATTTTGAACGTCGCTTATCCTTTTTTCTATAATTGATAATGATGGTAACTGATTGCGGTTTAACTTACTGAACGACATTGTGATACAAGAGCGACTGAGTAAAACGGCTTGTAGACATAAATATATAGTAAGAATCATGAATCTTGTAACACATTGTAGCATTGTTATGATACTACATGGATACCCAATCAAAAAGTGTTATTTTTTAATGCAAACAAGGATTGAAAAATCAAAAGAATGCTCATGTGCCGCTTATAATCAGTTAGCAGTTTAATTTTAGATTGAATGCGTGACAAATCTTGTCACGTATTGTTATTGAAAGTCCCCAATGGCGTGACAAACCTTGGCACGTATTGTTATTTGAAGCGTTCAATGGCGTGACAAATCTTGTCACTTACTGTTATTCGGCTTGGCTTCTAAAATCGAAAAGTGGAGAAGTAGAAGAGTTCAATCCAACACCAGAAGAATGTAAAACGGTATCTCAGTGGCTAACAAAGAATCATCCACAACTACTGGAAAGCTTCGATGAGAGTGAGCCCTTCTTTAAATCGTCGGAGAAAGATGCCTTTAAACCGATTGTTTTATTGCCGGGCAAATTAAAGTGCTGTGGCTCAAGCATTACTATACGCAACAGACCATCTTTTCCAGTAGTGTACACCAGTCATGGAACGAACGTAGCCGCATCATTTAATGGTAACTTCAAGACGTGCAGGAAGGTTTACTACTACAGCTATTTTGAAGATTGTCCCGTGTCAAAAGGCGACAGTAGCAAGGACTCGAAAGATCAGCGGAGGGTGTATTATGACTTTTCACCAGACTTGAAATACTTCCAAGTGTCAAATAAAACCATGTTTGAGACGCATTTGGTAAAAAACATTGTTTACAACGTTGAAATTTGCGCAAGCTCATTCGAATCTCGTTCTGATGTATACAACTTTATGCATCGTGAATTGGACAAGGGAGTCTTGAGCAAACTGGAAAACTTTTCAAGAGTGAAAGGCAACAATGAAGACAATGTGTGGAAATTGAATGCAGATCGAGTGGAAGAGTGCTATTTTCTTTGGAAGACAATAAATCTTTTCAGAAACAATGGATCTCTTTACTTGTTAAACGTGAAACAAGCTGATGTGGAGGGCAAACGGCGAAGTTTAGAAGAAGTTTGTCTGGAGTCATGGAAGTTGATATGTAATTCACCGAACAAGTGGATTCATCACAAGTGTGAAGTTCCTGGCTGTACTGAAGGTTACGTCAGTGTTGACGGCCTGGAGAAAGTACGTAGACCAATGTGTGCCGCGCCTAAAGAAAAACTTTATGTAAACAAGGGAGAAGGCAATTTTATCAAATGTTGCACCAATACACCCACTCTTGGAGGGAAATCGCAAAAAGCGTCTAAATTCTGCTGGGAACATTTGCACCTTCAAGAAAATGATCGCGAGGAGGTGGATAAAACCGAAACTGACAGAGACGAAACCGAAAACAGGGACGAAGTAATTGGAAAAGTAGTTGAAAAGGAAGCGCACATTTATCCCATTTCAGCGGGATATATTGACCAGAAAGCTGTTGGAGACATCCCTGAACACGACGGATTAGATTGCGAGCAAGGCGGTTGTAAATCGAAAGAGAAGGTAAACCGATACATGGACCGCACTGCAGGACTGCTTACAGCGGTACGACCTTGCGGGATTATTGTAAAGGCACAGGAGATGTATACTTGTGAATCATGCACCCAAGTATACGCGTTTTTGTTGTTAACGTTCGGTAGGACAACAGACGATTTAATGAGACTAAAGTATGTGGGGTATGATAGAGCGTGTGATCTTCATCCCTTCTTGGGCAACCTCAGTAAAAAGGGAAATGTCGGTGCAAAAATTCTTTTAGATCATGTGAAGTTTTTAGTGGATATATTTCATGTGATGAAGCACAAAGAGCAGTGCTGTATGCCTCCGGACAATCCAAAGTGCCGCTATCATCCTCATCTGGAAACATTCAAAGAAATCAGAGGAACAAACACTGAATCCGCAGAACAGAGCAATCGCTTTCTTAACAGATTTAAACACATGTGCAAACGAATGGCTGAATTTAAGTTTAAAGCATTCATGTGGTTTGTGATCGAAACACATAATGAACTTATAGAGGAACGCTTAAAAGGCAAAGGAAAAATGAAATAATCTTTAAAGCGCAAGTACAAGAGGCACTTTATTCAAATGCAAAGTGTTTTTTAGGTGATCATGTTGTAAAATAAGTTTAAAAGGTTCAAGTTCACTTTTACCGCGTAGATTCAAAGCCAAAGGAAAAATGAAGTAATGTTTAAAGCGCGAGCACAAGAGGCACTGTATTCAAAGTGTATTGTAGCTATAGGTTATCATGTTTAAAATAAAAGTTTAAAAGGTTCTAGTAGTTCACTTCATACCGCGTAAATTCGTAGAATAATTATAAGAATTATCAAATCGTAAAAATAGGTAGAATCGCGTAGAACTCGGAGAATCGGAAAAATCGGAGAATAACAATCGTATAGTCGGAAAAATCGCACAATCGTATAGAACTAGGAGAATCGGAAAAATCGGAGAATAACAATCGGAAGAATCGTATAATCGGAAAAATCGCACAATCGTGTAGAACTAGGAGAATCGGAAAAAATGGGAGAATAACAATCGGAAGAATCGTTTAATCGGAAAAATCGGAAAATTGTGTAGAACTAAGAAGAATCGGAAGAATCGTATAATCGGAAAAATCGGAGAATCGTGTAGAACACGGAGAATCGGAAAAATCGCAAAATAACAATCGGAAGAATTGTATAATCGGAAGAATCGGAGAATCGTGTAGAACACGGAGAATAAGAATAATCGGAGAATCGGAAGAATTGTACGTCACAATTCATATTTTACTATTCTCCGATTTAGCCATAATCGCACTCTTCTGCACATTCGCGACAATCGATTGCGTTAGTCTCGCTAAACACGAGTAAATGATCATTTATTCGCGTTCTCAATTCTAGGGATTTCTTTTCGGTGTGGGCCGGGGGTGTGGGTATATATGAAGAATGTATTGAACCGCTGAACTGTTTTTTTGCTTTAGTAGGCCGGATAAGCGTATACGCGACACGAGTACTACAGTATATTCAATGTGTTTTCGATTGGGTTTTCTTTGGCTCCTTAATTTGCGGTTGAGTTTTGTAAACAGCGCGTTGTTGACTTCTAGGTTTCAGTTTTAATTTAGAATGTGATGTGGAAGTGTAAAGTATTCAGGTAAGCTAAGTTATTTTCAAGACTTCCACTCCTAAACAACATGAAAAGCGTCTTTCACCCTTTAGCAAAACACTACTCCATACCACAATTGACAGCCAACAGATAGACCATAGCAAAATAGTCGTAGTCTCATAGAGACCTTTGATTTAGCGATATTAATGATGGTATTACAGCTGGGTTTTAGAGCGGTTTTCACTCGAGTGCCGAAAGTAAATTGCGTTTGCTTTGGTTTTGAATTACTACGCTCAGTGATTGGCTTAAAAATCTCGCGCCACTTTCTCAGCCAATCAGGAGTAAAACCAAAACCAATCGTGACTCGCTCGAGTACGTTTTCCCGCGCTTCGTGCCGGCTACATGTATTTGCTTCGAGTTTTGATTGGTTCACTGGATTGTCCGCGTCTTTTGCGATTGGCCGAAGTAATTACATTGATTTTGGTAACACGCGCAGGTTACTATGATTAGTTGTTGGTCCGTTTTTACATCAGTTTGTAATATTGGGATATGACTGTGGATGTAGTTGGAGACTTAAGTATCGCGAATACTTCCGAGAACCTTTCCATTTTTCCCGTCGACACGGAGTTGCATCGCGTCCAGAACGCTACCATTCTTGTTGATGCCTTTTAAGGCGGCGCCGGCTTAGAGGAACTGGCTTTGGTGACATTAAGGAGCCGGGTCTACTTGACTACACTGCGATAATGGTTTATCCTACGATGAATACACTACAAACAAGAAAGCACAGCGTTCGGCTTAAGAAAAACCAACTGCTTCCTGGGTACGTAAACCCTTTAGCTTACCCTTATACGACTGAACTGAAGATAGATTTGATTTGCACAATGTACGCCTCTAAATTTAAAGGGGGGGGGGGGGGGGGGGACATAGGGTTGCCGCTTGATTGAACCCAATGGCAAAACATTCCGACTTTGCCTGGAATTTTTACTGACCTTGCATTACGCGAATTATCAAATAAGCCAAATCCACTTTTACATTTGCTTCAGCTTCTTCTGCAGACTATCGATATTCTTCTCTTCATTTTCGATCTCTTTACGTTTTTCACGGGATTTTGAAAGCATGGCATTTGAATTCCCTGACTTTTCACTGACTTTGATAAGAACTAAGATTTTCCCTGAACTTTTGCAAACTTTCCCCTGACCTTGAAAATTATATATTTTTCCCTGACTTTTCCCTGACCATGGCAACACCTGGTTAACAGAGATTGGATTAATTTTATGGATAACTTGAAAGACAAGAACATCAAATAAGTTTAGAATTCAGTCATTTATTGCTTAGTTTTAAAAGCCACAGTTTTGCTGACAAGATGTCACGTGACTAGTACTCGTCTCCTTCCTCCTCTTCTCCCTCAGCCTCAGCAGAATCCACGCCAACTTCCTCGTAATCCTTCTCCAGTGCAGCCAAATCTTCACGAGCCTCGGAGAACTCTCCTTCCTCCATACCCTCACCCACATACCAGTGGACAAACGCACGCTTGGCGTACATCAGATCAAACTTGTGATCCAGACGGGCCCAGGCCTCAGCGATAGCTGTGGTGTTACTCAACATACACACAGCGCGCTGAACCTTGGCCAGATCACCGCCAGGAACAACTGTGGGAGGCTGGTAGTTGATGCCAACCTGAAAAGTAGAATTTAATTATCAGTTTTCTTTGCTTACAGTTGAAAATGATAAAGAACGTAATGATTAGAACAATAGGTCAAGCAATTTTGTTCTCCAAATTGAAGACGATTTTGAGGCGCAGTATGTGTGAAATAAAAATACAAACCTTGAATCCAGTTGGGCACCAGTCCACAAACTGAATAGTTCTCTTGGTCTTGATTGTCGCAATAGCTGCATTCACATCCTTTGGTACTACATCACCACGGTACAGCAGACAGCAAGCCATGTATTTACCGTGACGGGGGTCACATTTTACCATCTGATTGGCTGGCTCAAAACAGGCATTGGTGATTTCTGCAACAGTCAACTGCTCATGGTAGGCTTTCTCGGCTGAGATAACAGGAGCATAGGTGGCCAGAGGGAAGTGAATACGTGGGTATGGCACCAAGTTTGTCTACAACAGTAAAATGTCAAACGTTAGCTTTATCCCTAAATTGTTACCATGATGGAATACGTAATCAAGTAAAGCAATGGATTTACTCGAAAAAAAAAACATTTTGTAGCACATAGATACCTGAAACTCAGTCAAATCGACATTCAGAGCACCATCAAAGCGAAGTGAAGCAGTGATTGAGGACACAATCTGCCCAATCAGTCTGTTCAGGTTGGTGTAAGTGGGTCTCTCAATGTCCAGGTTGCGACGGCAGATGTCATAAATGGCCTCATTGTCCACCATGAAGGCACAGTCAGAGTGTTCCAAGGTGGTGTGAGTGGTCAGAATGGAGTTGTAAGGCTCGACAACAGCTGTGGCAATCTGTGGTGCTGGGTAGACGGCAAATTCCAGCTTGGATTTCTTGCCATAATCAACAGACAATCGTTCCATCAGCAGAGAGGTGAAGCCAGAGCCAGTACCACCACCAAAGGAATGGAAAATGAGGAAACCTTGCAAGCCAGTACACTGGTCAGCCTGATAAGAAAAACAAAATAAAACATGAATTACTGATCAGACATAGAAGTATAAATAAGATAATAAAATTTTTATTGCACACTCTTACAAGGATTTTGCAGTGAACAATACAATACAACAACTTTGTTCTTAGGGTGAAGACCAGAGTGAAAGATACCTTCACTCACAATATAAGTTGTTTGTAACTCACCAATTTTCTGATCCTGTCAAGAACCATATCAATCATTTCTTTTCCAACTGTGTAGTGCCCACGAGCATAGTTGTTAGCGGCATCTTCTTTGCCAGTAATCAACTGTTCAGGGTGAAACAGCTGTCTGTAGGTACCAGTACGAACCTCATCTGCAACATAAAATGTTTCATCATTTTTTTGCGAGAGTAGATGGATGAAAAATTAGCTTGCCTCGCTTCAGGTTTTATTCAAGAATGGTTCGTTATACGTCAAATTCCAAAAGTAAGCCCCAAGCTTAAAGGAGAAGTTCACTCCAGAATGGCCATTTATTTTCATTACGCCAATAAAAAGTGTACACAAAGCTATGTTATTCACCAAAATTTTAACCTCCAACGTTCGCTATAGCCCTACGAAATCTTTCCCAAAACTCGACAACTGAACGCCGCCATCTTGAAGCTGGTAATGTATGCGTGACGTCAAAGAGCTCAGCCTGAAGTTTGGCGGGAAAATTTTTATTGTCAAAACTCCTTGTTTTTTGAATTTTTTTGAGCTCTGTTTGAGCAAAATGGAGCTGCACAAACAGGCATTTTGACAAACAAATCCGCTACGAAGAAACAAGGAGTTCCGAGTATTTAAATTTCCCCGCCAACTTTAGGCTTAGCTCTTTGACGTCACGCATACATTACCAGCTCCAAGATGGCGGCGTTCAGTTGTCAAATTTTGGGAAAGATTTCGCAGGGTTATAGCGCATGTTGGAGGCTGAAATTTTGGTGAATAACATATCTTTTTGTAAACTTTTTATTGGCGTAAAGAAAATAAATGGCCATTCTGGAGTGAACTTCTCCTTTAAAAAGTCGACGCTTTTCTTGGACGGCCTAAGTGGTGCCGGGAAACGTTGCAAGTCTATGTCAATCAAGCCGTTGCTAAGAAAGACGTCAACCAAGGTTCTGTTTTTCTCAGAAAGATTTAAATATCAATGACTGCATGCGTGTGAAATACGAATAGTGGCGGTTTTTGCGTTTGTGTTTCACGCCGCTGAGATGTTTTTTGCAAGTTTAGCCAGATTTCCCACCTGATGTTTCACGTCACTGAGAATGTTTTGGCGCGGCGTGGAATAGCAAGCGAAAAGTTTGTCACAGTTGACATTTTAAAACCAAAAAAATGGTAAATCATTTCAGAATCAATAGAGTTATTTTAAAGGGACCGTGTCACGGATTTTAGCCAAATTTAGGCATAGGAAATTACCATCAAATTTGTTTAAATGTATAAAATAACCTCTTAAAACAGTGAAGGAATATTTAAATAACACACGAAATGCAAAAAAGAAGGTACGGATGGCCAAAAGTGTCGAAGATTGAAACGGATTGTGATGTGGGCTTTTGAAATATGGTCCGGCGGAACAGTTTTCAAAGTTAATCTTGTCTGCTTGTAACTTTAATTTATGACGCCCGGGAGACACATTTGGCTGTCATGAAGCTATGGTTTTGTTATTTAGTATTAAAGAATTAATTTCTTTGCAAACATTTAGTTTCATAGCGAATATTTGGCAAAATTTAATAACATAAGATTAACTTAGCCATGACATATAATTCACAAGCGTAACTTTTGCCAGACTGGTCACCGTTATCACTGTTTTTTTTTTTTTTGTTTTAATGTCCAGCACACTTCAAAGAGCAAACAAATGCAAATAGCTCTTGTGTTTTGTACACGGTCAAGACCAAAACATGTAAACCAAACAAAGAACTTTGTCAAGCTATTCACTACGCCCTTAGCAACCATTCGATAGTTACTGTGCACACTCGGTTGCCCGGCACGTGCTAACGAGCCTTGGAGGGCAATTTGCATTTTAATGTTAAAAACTCAAAAGAAAAACAAGTAGGCTGCAAAAGGTCTATAATCTCTATTGTTCGTGTCTTTCAACTACGATTCGTATGGTCTGTTTACGGCAGATGCTAAGGAGAATTGTTTGTTGAAAACCATCTATCAAGTGTAACGGTGCGTCAAACTTGACATAGAACATTACGCCCAAAAAAGTAAACCAGAAACTAAAGTGCCTTCAGCATGTCCAGGAGAAATAGCAACAAATAAAGGTTTTAATCAGAAGGTTAAAATTTCAATTATTTATAGCGTACATAGCGCCACTGGACGCGGGCGTACTCATAAAATTCCATATCCTATGTCGCAGATTTTGCGTAATTTCTACAATCTCGGTTTAAAATTTTTGACTATACAACCAATGAAAAGTACTAAATACGCTCTTTCGATGTCTAAGAACGAACAGAAAACAACTAGCCTCAAATGAAACTTATAAGAAGTCTACGACAACTTACCAACGACGGTTGGTTCCAAGTCAACGAACACGGCGCGAGGAACGTGTTTTCCCGCTCCGGTCTCACTGAAAAATGTGTTGAAGGAATCGTCTCCTCCGCCGATAGTTTTGTCGCTCGGCATTTGGCCATCAGGCTGAATTCCATGCTCCAAGCAGTACAACTCCCAGCAAGCGTTGCCGATCTGAACTCCGGCTTGACCAACGTGGATAGAGATACATTCACGCTACAAATCAAAGGGAACATTTGCGTTAGTTTGGAACTTGTTGTTGTTGTTCTAGAAAACTGAAAACTTTTCTTAAATGCGAAAGCGTGAATCATGAAATGAAGTATAGAAAATGGAAGCTTCACTAAGAAAGCAATTTATAATAAGGCATTTTTGCGAAATAGAGCTTGAAAAAACGAAATTTCAGTAATAATATCCACATCTGAATTCTGCTTACCATCTTGATGTAGGATGAATAAGGAAATTTGAATGAAATTTGTGGTTACTTGTAGTGCTTGAACTTTCTACCGGAAGGCGACGCTTTCGAACGAAGTCCAGAACCGTTATAAGGAGGGCAGGCTTTTGCGCGCAGTTTATTGACTTTATTACTTGATTTTCCTGGCAACCACATCATGTTGTCATGGTATCATCACGTATATCACAGATTTAGACCAATCAGAAAGTGTCAATCTAACAATTAACACTTATTCCCCTGAGCCCCAGTTAGCTCCAGTTCGACCTTTTCACTAACCTGCCTGCCTCGTACCCAGACGCCTCTATCTTGTTTTGGGGGACATGGGCGCGCTCGCCACCAGTCACCGCGCTCGCTTTGTTCTCGCTTTGTTACAGCGAAAATCGAGGCGCCTGAGGAGAAGGCTGCTAACCTGCGATCGGGTTAGGGAGGAGACCTCTACTAACTATGGATCAGACATTCTTTTTTTGCAGCGGGAGGAAAGAGAAACCTCCCGACGCAAAAAAGAGAACACCTGATCGCAGGTTACCTTTCCACGCCACTTTGTGCTAGAAACCGCTTTAAAAAGGCGATATTAGCTTTGAAAAAAATTTTTTAGCTTCACATGTAAATTGCCCAGTTTAAATCATGTGATGTTCTCTAGAGAGTTCCACGTGTTTTTTTTTTTTTAATTTGAAAATAATTGCCAAGGGTTAACATCACATGGTCTGAAATGGGACAACATACATTTACACGACTAAGGCGGTCCGAGGGCCAATTACTAAATCAGCCAATCAGATTACTTTATTTCCGGTCCCGCGAGGGCCGATATTTTCCAAGTATTGGACCGGGTTTTGTCCCGGATGATCCCGCGCTAATTCCCGGGCGATTTAGCGCAAGATTTTTGAAAGATTTGTTTTTTGCAAAATCTTTTCCGAGTTTTTATTGCTTTGAAAATGAAATGACCCGGCTTACACAGAAATATATATAACTTCTTTAGCGCGCGTTAAAGTTTTGCCGCACATTGTTTTTTCACGACATCTACTAGGACCGGTAGCAATTCTCACTACACAAAGTTTCCAGTCGTGTAATAAATCTCTTATTAACCAAGCCTGCTCGGGACCGTACTGGGCGAATATTGGCCCTCGGTCTTTTTTGTACGGACCTCGCTGCGCTCGATCCGTACTGTCAAGACCGCGGGCCAATATTCGCCTAGTATGGCCCTCGCGCGTGGTTAATAAGATATATATTTATTCCACGTCCCCACGGGGCTTTTCAGTGAAATATTTACATAAAATAAAATAAAATAAATGAAAAAATTAAAATAAGTGAGTGAATGAATAAATAAATAGGTATAAACTAAATATTCATAATTAATTACAAAAGTTCAATTCCTAAGGTTAAACTAAATTAAGCTAATTACAGTTCATTAAAAGTGTCTTCCTCAAATTGTTCCTGAATTGCGCTAATGATTGGCATAACTTTAGATTTTGCGGCTGGGCGTTCCAGATTGATACTATTCTATAGTAAAAGGTTCTTTGTCTAGCTGCAGTTCTCAAAAGAGGAATGTTTAATAACTGCGAGTTTCTGGTTTTGTAGTTCGATGTGGATGAGCGTTTAGTAAACAGATCAGACAGGTACTCCGGGGCAAGGCAGCTCATACATTAAAATGCCATAATTGAATCACGATAATATAAGTGTTGTTTTACTGGGAGTCACAACAAACAAACAAAGGTAAAAAGATCTGTAGTCATGCGAAACATAAAAGATGACATTAACTAATGTTATTGTTTTGAGCTACATTTCGTCGCTCATATTATTTCATTCTTGCTCGGTGCGTGTTCTTTTTTAACACCCCTCTGTAACAGACCCAGTAGAATCTTCATTCTCACCGGGTTTTCGGAAAAAAACGTCACTGGGTTGGCCAATTTCCCACTGGGTCGGCTTATTTGGGCTGGTTTTTTAAAAAGGCCTATTCGAAAAAAGTCACACTGTACAGTCACTGGGGAAGCATAAAAATAGGCGGGTACAATCAAAATATTTGCTGGGTATCTGCTGGGTACCAGGGGGACTAAATTTCTACTGGGTAGGGGAAAATAATCCCCTGGGTCGGGTTCCACTGGGTCTGTTACAGAGGGGTGTGCTAGTTAACACGTACTTGCACTTGCCTAATACCTTTGTTGTCCTGACGATACCATGTATTAAAATTTTAGCTACAGGTAGCCAGCTTGCTACGCTTGCGTGACTTAAATGCTCCACTTCAGCGTTAATAAGTCACGCCTAGACAAAAATGTAACTACGCTACCTGTGATTTCAGGGTGCGGATGCAATCCGTTAACAACAACTGCAAACATCTGTGAGGATTATCGTGGCAGTTACAGGTGCCTGTGTAAGTCCAACTTCCAGGGATTTTTCTGCGGAGAGTGCCGGCGAGGATACTATGACTTCCCTATTTGTAAAAGTGAGTAATCTGGTACTGAAGATCTCTTTATAACCTTTATTGGAAAAGCGATGAAGAATCCAGTCGAAAGCTTATAAGAAGGAAACTCGACCTTAAATGAGCGCCAAAAGTGTTGAGACACTCGGCTCTTCTCCAGTACTTTGGGCAAATTCCACCCCCCCCCCCCCCCTCTGCCGCAACTGCCGCAACAATGTTGGATTTGCTATCTGCAAGACTTGCTTCGTTTATGTACAACATTGAAACGGGGGAGGAAGAGTGGTTCAGAAACGGCACTCGATTTGAAGGGGAATAATGGAAATACCGTAGAATTCCGGTTATAAGCCCTGGGCTTATACAACTTCGTAAGGGGTTTTGGGTGGGCTTAAAAGCGGAGGGGCTTATATCCGGGAGGGCTTATAAGCGGAATGAAAAAAACGTTTCAAAACGAGCCACGGGAGTGTTGATGACAATACGTTTTTAAGTTAAAAACACATAATAAAGCAACATTTAGCCCTATTCAGTACTGTCATCTGGTAGAGGGGGGCTTATATCCGGGTGGGGGGGGGCTTATAACCGGATGTATTTTTTTGTTTCCAGGATGATGGGCCTATAACCGGGGGGGCTTATAAGCGGGGGGGCTTATAACCGGAATTCTACGGTGTAGACCCTTCGAGCGTTAATACTCCCGATGTCCCCCATACATTTACTGTAAATGTTGCCGTGTTTGCCCCCCAATCAAGATGGCGTCAGAAACCGTGGAAGGGTATATTATATTAAAATTAGCACTTAGTTTAACCAACTGTCTCGACGACTTTTGTCGCTCATTGTTGTCTCTTAATGTTCCATATTTTCAGTTTTCGAACGCCCACACACAAGTGTCAACGAACTTCACTCTTTTTATTCCAGTAATGACATTCCGTTCTCTTTTGCCATGGGAAGTTGAAAAAATATAGCTTAAACAAAATTAAAGACAACCTGTTTCAAAGTTTCTTTACCGCCGCCTGGTTAGCTCAGTTGGTAGAGCGCCGAACGGCTGTGCGGGAGGTCGTGGGTTCGAACCCCAGACCGGACCAATACTCAGGGTCTTAAAATAACTGAGGAGAATGTGCTGCCTTTGTAATTACATCTGCAAATGGTTAGCCATTCTAGTCTTCTCGGAAAAGGACGATAAACCGTAGGTCCCGTCTCCTGTCTCTTCAGTCTTATCACAGGGGACGTTAAAGAACCCACACATCGCTATTCGCAAAGAGTAGGGCACGAAGCTCCCGGTGTTGTGGTCTGGCCTTGTGTTGTAAATTACAGTATGTGTACAGCGCATTTGAACATATACATATGAAAAATGCGCTATATTAATTCATTATCATTATTGCACTGAAGTTTTTGTTCATACTTTTCTCTGTTCTTCGCCAGAATGCTTATGTTCCCCTCGTGGTTATGGATCATGTAATCAGCTTGGTCAGTGCGTTTGTAATGCAGGGTATGCTGGTGTACAGTGTGACCGCTGTGCAAACGGATACTATGGGTTTCCTAACTGCAAAGGTAAGTCACGTAAGAGTGCGCGTTCAGAATACACAAAACTGTCACTGATAAAGGCCATTAAACATGATTAAGTCCTGATTTAATACAATCGTTTGTTTTATATTACTTTCACTTTTATCTATGTTTTATTAAGTGCATGTTAGCTCTATAAAGGTCTTACTTGAAAGAAATGAAGAAGCGTTCTCAAGTTGGATTCTCGGAAAAAAAGATTTTCCGAGTACCCCCAACGGGAGTCGAACCCATGACCTTCCAGATACCGGTTGGACGCTCTAACCACTGAGCTATGGGAGACTCGTGGTGAGCGAGGTCATATACTAGGTTCTTATGAGTGACACACGTCCTGCTAACTGCAAGGCTCAATATGTCGAAATGAATGTAGATAAATGTAAAGTGAAATGGCAACTTGGATAAAGTGAAAGAAATGAAGAAGCGTTCTCAAGTTGAATTCTCGGAAAAAAAGATTTTCCGAGTACCCCCAACGGGAGTCGAACTCATGACCTTCCAGATACCGGTTGGACGCTCTAACCACTGAGCTTGAACCTAGTATATGACCTCGCTCACCACGAGTCTCCCATAGCTCAGTTTTCAGAATGTTTTTCGATCCTAACATTTCAATCTAATTAAATGATCTAGCTGCCACGCGTCTCCTGTAGCTAAATGGTGAGCACGCGACTGGCGGTAATCTCTAGCCTGCGAGCAGGCTCTCTCTTCGGGGGCAACGCAAACTCGCGCCTTCGGCGCTTGCTTTGTTGCCCCCGAAGCGCTTACGTTGCCCCCGAAGAGAGAGCCTGCTCGCAGGCTAGCTAATCTCGTACCCAGATCTTGGACTAAGACTCTTGTTGGGAGAAGTCGGACGTTTTTTTCAGAAATGGAATCTTCAGGCATGTTGTTTTCTGCTACAGTATTTCTAGAAGTGTTCATTTAGTTTTCTATTTTTCAAACTTTTGCTTGCAGCTTGCAACTGTAATACCTTTGGGTCCTACACCAAACAGTGCAATTACACAACTGGAGACTGCCGCTGCAGGCCCAACATCCGGGGTATCCAGTGTGACCGCTGTAACGAAGGTATGGTGGGCTTTCCCACGTGTGTCAAGTGCGATTGCAACCCAGATGGCACGAGGTTCTTACCTGGTTTGGCTAACAACGTATGCTATGGCTCGGCTAAAGTAAGTGTGATACGTGTTGAAAAAATAGAACAAATGGTTAGTGCGTTGAATTTGAGTGTTAATGTTCGAGCGCAGCTATGATCCCCCTGTCGTATTCTTAGGCAAGACGCTTTGTACTTTGTTCTCCCAGTGCCGTTTTTCACACAAGTGAACGGAGAATGAAAGGGAACTGAACTGAATAAAGTGAAGTTGGTGGGCGAATCTCGGATTTACCGAGTGATCCTGGGTACAAGTGTGGTTCCCAGGGCTCGGATGCACGAGGCTGCCCCGCCCCAGGATCGAGTTTTAAAACTAGCGTCGAACAGTCGCTTTTTCTGATCAGTTAAAGTCCTTAGTACGCTAATCGGTTTTCAAACAGCAGTCCAGTGGTGACTTTAAGTTAACTGTTTTAGTTTTAAAAGGGCTTTGTCGCAATATATTGAGATGACAAAATTTAATGTAGCAAACACAAAACCTAAAAGGAACATTTGAAGATGGTTAAAA
Source organism: Oculina patagonica (assembly GCF_052425735.1). NCBI lineage: Eukaryota > Metazoa > Cnidaria > Anthozoa > Scleractinia > Oculinidae > Oculina > Oculina patagonica. The sequence continues at coordinate 5,631,772 of NC_135760.1, forward strand.
TTGAGGAAGACTGAAGCACATTTCGAATTCAAGCTTCGTTTCTCGAGAGGCATTTTCCCTGACCTAGCTTCCTTATCTGTCTGGATCTTTACCTGCAGTTAGTTACCCAGGGCCCAGTTGTGCAAAGGGTGGATTATCGGCTATGCACCGGATAAATCATTATCCAGTGGATTGGTTTTGGCAAAACAAACTACGCTATCCACTGGACAGTGATTTATCTGGGGATAGCGTTATCCCCCCTTTGAAAAATTCGGTCAGAATGTTAATATGTTAGATCGGATCATAACGGATATTTTTCCTATTCTCCTTGTTCTAGTATCAGTGCCTGTGTAAGCCCAATGTTGTCGGTCGAACATGTGATCGGTGCATGCACGGCTTCTACAACTTCAGCGGTAGCAATCCTTTGGGATGTACATCCTGCAGCTGCTCGCAACGTGGCACTGTGTCAGGGACACGCAACTGTCACGTGCAAAATGGGCACTGCGACTGCAAGAATCACGTGATAGGCAAAAAGTGTCAGAACTGCCGAGATGGGTTCCACGGAATGAAATCACAAGATATCTTCGGTTGTAAAGGTAAGATGCTTATTTAGTAGTAGCACTTCACTCCTTCTCAGGAGCATATGCCATCAACAGTCTCTCGCCATAGCCTCCTGTCCTGTGCACCCCCCTCTAACTGGTACCAACTCTTGCCCATGGACTTGAGTAACGCTTCTTTACCTTCAGTTTATGATTTTAAAGTATAGAGGCTTGGGAAGGAAAGGAGAAGGTTCGTTTATCTCTATAGTCTCCAGCTAAACATTTCTTAAAAGGTTAGCTCCGGCTAAGAACTTATTAACTTAAAATAGTGGTGCATAGCCTTGACAACAACAATCTATATTTGTACTCTTGCCTCTACAAAATAAGTTTCAAAATAATAGAAGTAATAAAATTGGAGTACTGGCTGCCTGCGTGTTGAACTTGAGCAGTTCGGGTTCTAAAGCTGGCCTGGAGTAAGACACTTTACTCCAACAGTGTCACCCTCTACTCAGGAGTCTAAATGGGTACCTTTGAACTGTGAGGACAACCTAAGAAAATGCTGGGGAGTGACCTGCGATGGAATCCCAGGGGGGGGGGGGGGTACTCCGGCTTGTTAATGACGGGGATGATCGAAGGATTTTTTTGGGTTTGAAATTTTCGATTCCGGGATTTTTTTGGGTTGGAAAATTTGGCAAGTATTTTTTTGGGTGACTTGATTTAGATAGAGGATTTTTTTGGGTATTAAAAACGAACTAAAGTGCCTTGGCACGGCCTTGGCGTATTAATGGTATCATGAATAAACAAAACGGGTGTTCTTTGTGTTATGTTTAATTGCCTCTCCTGGCAATTTAGGGGTAATTTGACAAGGGATTTTTTGGGGGTTATAATTTTTGGTCCAGGGATTTTTTTGGGTAATGTCGGAAAACTTAGGGATTTTTTTGGGGTCCTGCGTTTTGCCTCCATTCGATCATCCCCGTCATTTACAAGCCTGAGTACCCCCCCCCCCCCCCCCCTGGGGATGGAATACCAAAGCAATACATATAGTCGCTTCATTTCTGTGTGTGGCTTCGGTCCGAGCGCAGCTTTTACTAATTGGTTCTAGTTTCTGAAACAGTTGTGTTCTTTTGTTTTTATCTCACAGCGTGTAAGTGTGATCCTGGAGGTTTAGTTAGCAGAAACTGTTTTAAACATTTGGGAGATTGCCAATGTGTTTCTGGTGTTAAAGGAAAGAGGTGTAACAGGTCTGTATCCTTTCTACTCCGGTCCTCTCTACACCCCCTGCTGCTTTTAGCCTCGCTGGCCGTTAAATCACGTTTATTTTTCTCCGCAGTCTCTATTCGTCCAGAGCAATATATTTTCCAACCTTGTATCACATCTTTGCCGAGTTAGAAGGAGCAGTATTGACATCTAACACTAGAATACGGGTCCCGATCGGCGCTACTGAGGACGTATTTCCTTCTTTTTCGGGAGTTGGATACGCAATTTTTCCAGCTTATAAGGTATTGTTAGTATTTTAAGATGACCGTTCATAGCAGTAGTAGGTCCATATAGTTTTACTGATCGGCAAGGGACAAGAAATCATGGCATGGATTATATTGGGAAAATAGTGGACAAGTTACTTTAAATATTGCAAGTTGCCTATCTGAAAGCGACAATTACAACGATAGACTACGTTTATCGTCTTTAAGTGTATTACTTATTTGATATTTTCATTTTTAGGCCTATGCAGTTCCTGTGTACATTCCCAAGACACGCAAATACCGTGTCATTTTCCACTACGCGCTGAGAGATAACTTACGTTCTACCGCTAAAGTTGAACTTCACCCGCGAGGTAAAATTAAAGTATAAAACAATTAATCAAGTTAAAGTTATGTCAGTATTTCATTCGAGCTTCTTATTAAACAGTCACTTTCTCAGTGTCTGTGTCGCACGAAACTTCAACATCGTGAAACTGTACGAGGGCTTAGAGCGGTTTTCACTTGAGTGTAGAAAGTAATTTGCGTTTGCTTTGGTTTTGCATTACTAGCTTAGTGTGATTGGTTCGAAACTCTCCCTCCACTTTCTCAGCCAATCAGAAGTAAAGTTCCAAACCAATCGTGACTTGCTCGCGTATATTTTCCCGCCGTTCGTGCCGGCTACAAGTATTTGCCTCGAGTTTTGATTGATTCACTGAATTGTCTGTGTCCTTTGTAAGTGGCCAGAGTGATTATTTTGGGTTTAGTTTTTAAGACAATCAATTGAAAACTGCTCTAAACTAGAATCTACCAAGTAACTGCACTTGCTCTTACGATTGAACTATATAGTGTGTTCATGTTGGCCATATTGGAGGAGTGGAACAATACAATGATTTTCCTTTGAGGAAAAAAAGCATTTTATGCAAATATATTTTATTATTTGACTCCTCCAACATGCCTGGCTGCCATGAACACACTTTATACTGTTTTGCGCTAGGCTCGAAAATTACGTCACACAGCTTTGAGGTGCAGTTCTCTCCATCGAGTGGAGAGCAAACCAAAAACTTGAGGATCACCGTGAACAGCAGAGGAGTATATAAAGAGCTCCAGATGGAGAAAGGTGTTTGGAACGTCATCATTACATCACACAGCTCGAGTCTCTTGCTAGTAAGTTCATTCCCCAGTATTGCATTGCGCATCCCCGCTTCGCATAATTTCACGCGTGATTCGCGCGTGCAAAAAATGGCGGCCTTTTCTTTACGGTTGGACCTCGACAGAGACGTAAATCGTTATTTTCTCGAAACGGTGACCTATCATTTGTGTTGAAAAATAAGAAAATAATCGTCAAAACGTTAAATTAGCAAGCTGAATCGTGACTACAATCATGGTGATATTATAAAGATTTATTGGGTATAAACAAGGTGCTGTTGCTCCTAAACGAGCATGGGCACCCCCCCCCCCATTTTTATTTCAAAATTTTGGTTCCTATATCATAAACAATCAATAGGCAAAAGTTGACAAAAATCTCAGTTCAGGTTCTTTTTCAGTGGAATAACCTTAACCAAGCGTACTGAACACCGAGCCAATTTCATCTGAAAGCTTGAGATCTGGACATAAAATGGTCAACAGGCGTACTCGTAGTTTCAGACGGACACCTTGTTTACCTGAAAGGAGCCACATCTTTTCGCATGCTTTCACTTAAAGAAAATCAGCCCCGAATCAGGACCTTCTGAGAAATTACTTTCCAGCCATAAATGTAAATGCAAAAAAAAAACAAAAATTTGCTAGCAGAGCGAGGTTTTGATCCTCGGACCTCTGGGTTATGGGCCCAGCACGCTTCCACTGCGCCACTCTGCTGCTGCTGACAGAAAACACCTTAAAGAAATTAAAATTTGATCCAGTCAACTCTAAAATTAAGAAGGAGCTAACATACCTTGCAGGATACGTTGCGTCTTGTCATTATAATCATTTCGTGTTGTTTCACAAAACAAAATATACAACAAAAAATATTATGGATTTCCGAAAATTTATTTATGACAACTTTATAACAGGCAAGAAAAGAATTAAGAAAAAAAAAAAACATTTAGCAGAGCGAGGTTTTGATCCTCGGACCTCTGGGTTATGGGCCCAGCACGCTTCCACTGCGCCACTCTGCTATTTGGTCCAGAACTAAATACGTTGCAATAGTTATTCCATTCATTTATATTATACGGTAACATTCAGTTCATTCGCGTTTCTGCAGGATTACGTCGTCTTTTTACCAAAAGATTACTACAATGCCGGCCTTCTCCAACATGTGCAATCAGGACCGTGTCAATTACGGACCTCTAAACCTGAGTACTGTGATATGTATGCGTATTATGAGCTGAAAAGCCCTTCACTCGTCACCGTGACTGGGGACCGTGCATACACGCTCCCACTGAGAGGACACTCGGATGTATTTACAGATCCACGGTATTATTTAGATGAACCACACCTGACGAATATGGCACTGCTTGGAAGAAATCAGGTATTATCTGTTAGATTGTGATAGGTTTTCACTAAAGTATGACGCTTTTATAGTTTTAAAAAATGTATAGCAAACTGGTAATCAGATTTCTTTTTGCCGCAAAAGTAACTTAAAAAAGCAGATGAAACTCGTCGCGGCGCGTTCACGTGATCGCTCACGATGGAGACGTCTGCGAATTTGTTGTTGCTGATTGATTGTTGCTAGGTTACGAATTTTTCCGCGCGAGTGACATCCAATCAGAGGCAGAATTCGGATCTCTGTTGTGTTATTCGGCTTTAATCCCAGACGTTTTGCTTTTGGGATGGAAATTAGAACAGGACAAGACACCCATTCAGTCATTTCAAGTCACCTTCACTGTCACCGTCATCGTCATCATCATCATCATCATCATCATCATCATCATCATCATCATCATCATCATTATCATCATCATCATCAGCGCTTAGCGAAGCATAAAGCCTCAAAAACTCACAAATTACAACTCTTAAATTTTGCAGAAAAGGTTGAAAGAGGGGTTTTATGACGGCTCAAATGACGGTTGTGAATGACACCAATTTGTGATACACTTATACATTTTAATTTGTACTTACTTCTTAGCCTACTGTAGGTTTTGACATTACAGTGCCGGAATCCGGACCGTACGTTCTCATGGTAACGTACCTTCACCCAGAGAAATTCATCCAGCGAGTATTTGTCACAGTGAATTATCAGCGAGGAATGATGGAGATTCTACCATGTAAATACCAGTTTGCTTGCCGTCAGTTCGCTATGGATGATAACAAACGCCCTAAGGCCTTTGAACTGAAGGCCACACCAGAGGTTAACCAGGTTAAAGTTGAAAGCTCGGCTTCGGCAAAAATTGCTGTGGTAAGTTTTCGTTTATTGTAAAAAACGAATGAAAAAAGTTGGCACTGGCTAAAAATATTGTTTTTGGACGTTTCGGCCACTACTGTTGCCTTCTTCAGCAAGATAAAAATGCAAATGTTCAACGGCGTCCTGTTAAAATATGTAACGAATGTGTGAAAACTAAATGAACTTTCCGAGTGCAACAAAAGTCATTCATTCGTTTTTTACAAGATTTTTAACATGCCTGGCTACAACCCGAACATTTTTCAGTTTTCGTATAACTGTGTTTAATACGAGGCTCACTCAAGAAGCAGAACGTTTTAAAACATAACAAACACCTCAGCCTTTCTTCTGTCAATCCAGAGGACAGGTTGACGTTATGTGTAACGCTTTTCGATGTGCAACAAATTATGCGATTAAACGACTATGGACTAAGTGGCGTGATATTTAATGAATCGCACGATATAAAGCGTTCAGCGTAAACGGGTGTTAGTCGGTCTTTTATCCACTTCATGTGCGCCTGGATTGTGGTTATGTTAAAGATAAGGTAACGATAACAAAAGCGATGACAATAACGCTGACGATGACGATGACAAAACGATTACGATAACGAAAACGATTAGGATAACGATAACGATAGCGAGAATGATGACAATAACGATGACGATAACCATGACGATAACGATAACGATAACGATGAAAATAACGATGAAAATAACGATGACGATAACGATGACGATAACGATGAAAATAACGATGAAAATAACGATGACGATAACGATGACGATAACGATGAAAATAACGATGAAAATAACGATGACGATAACGATGACGATAACGATGAAAATAACGATGAAAATAACGATGACGATAACGATAACGATGAAAATAACGATGAAAATAACGATGACGATAACGATGACGATAACGATGAAAATAACGATGAAAATAACGATGACGATAACCATGAAAATAACGATGACGATAACGATGACGATAACGATGACGATAACGATGAATATAACGATGAAAATAACGATGACGATAACCATGAAAATAACGATGACGATAACGATGAAAATAACGATGAAAACGATGACGATAACGATGAAAATAACGATGACGATAACGATGACAATAACGATAACGATGACGATAACGATGAAAATAGCGATGACGATGAAGATGACGATAATAACAATGATGTTGACTAAAACGGTGATAGGAGAGAAAGACTTATTTTATGCTTCGATTCGTCTTGGTCTCCGCTTTGTAGAGTTCAATCACCGCTATACCTCAAGCAAAGTGGAATACACAATACGTCAAGCCTGAGTTGCTTTGTAGAACGTTCAATAAATCCTGTATCTCCTCGGCTTATGAAATACCCACGGATGCCATTCAGCTGGTTGCATTTTCTCGCCGGGATAAAGACAAGGTAGGAGTTGTATAATTAAGTAAAGAAGGTAATAGATGATGATGTAAATCTGATGCTTTATATAATGCGCTTGGATAATTGGGTACCCAGTGTGATGTTATAAACCTTCCTTGTTCAAGTTGCTCGATGGTGTCGAAAGCGTTATAAAGGCCCGTTTACACAGGCTGTTTTTGTGGCGAGTTTTAGGGCGATTTTTGCGGCGATTTACTCGGCGATTCCAAACCGCGCGTGTAAACTAGTGGCGATTTCATGGCGATTTCGTGGCGAAGAATCGCCACGAAATCGCCGCTATTTCGAACTTGCTCGAATTTAGACGCGATTTACTGGCGATTTTTCCGTTGGAAAGTGACATAAACCTACTTTGACGTACCCCCCCCCCCCCAAAGGTATTTTGTCGCAAACATGGTGGACGTTGCTGGCCTCACGCCTTCAAAAAGGTCTCTATAAAGAGAGCTGCTTTTCGTTAAACGAGCTCTTTATCAAACATTCATGTATTTTGCAGCTTTATTATACGGCTACAATAGTACGCGCACTCTGATTGGCTACTGAGCGGGCATTATTTCCTTGTAATAACTGGGCATTATGAAAATTTTTCTCGGCTCGACGGTTTTTTGAGTTGTGAGTAAAAGCTACTAGCGAGGGGGCAAAAACAGCAAAAAATGCCGACAAAATATAACTATCTTTTCAATAACTGAAAGAAAAATATAAGCATACCGATACTTCTTTAGTATGAGCGACAAAGAGAGCCACATAGAGCGAGAGCGAGTTTTACCTCCATTGTTTTTTTCCCTTGATTATACTCTTCTTTTGAATAGTGCTTAAAGGCCATATAATAAATAACTTATTAACCTCGTCCGTTCGGTCATTACAGGGGAATCTCAGACCTCGACCTTGATGTATTGACCTCGCTGTCGCTCGGTCAATACATCAAGGCCTCGGTCTGAGATTCCCCTGTAATGACCTCACTCTCGGTTAATAAGTAGTATGTATTTCAGGGCTCAAAATAAAGGCCGGTCAACGGACAATGTCCGGCCAAAATGACGATTTGTCCGGACAAAATTTTGATTCGGCGGTCATTTTGACCGGTCACGTACACGGCTTTCTCGTTAATCTCTTGGCAGTCTTGAAGAAAGAGAACTTTTAAAAGAGGGCATCTTATAGGAAGCTCGATGAACAACGAGTCCGAGTTTTTATGGGTTAAAAGGGAAAGAGTAAAGGCAAAGTTATCTCACTTGTAGCATGAGCATATGTCCTATTACTATTTAGTGTTCGGTAATAAAAACCAGTAAAGTGCTTACAACCAAGATCGCCTCCACCCGTAAGTCGTTAACTAATGTAAAACTATGCAGAGTAACATAACATTACGGCTACTGAACATTTTATTTTACTGAGCATTTTATTTTATGTAGTTGCGAGACAAGTTGAACAAAAGTGTTGCACGTATTACCGGGCCTTTAGGGTTACGGGTTAACGGGTTCTCATCTACGTTCTTTTCATAAGCGCAGGTTAGTTGACTGTCTTAACATGGGTTACAATGTTAACATGGTAACATGTTAACATGGGTTAACATGGTAACATGTTAACATGGGTTAACACGTTAACATGTTAACATGTTAACATGTTAACATGGGTTAACACGTTAACATGTTAACATGGGTTAACGTGTTAACATGCGTTTACATGTTAACATGGGTTAACACGTTAACATGTTAACATGGGTTAACATGTTAACATGGGTTAACACGTTAACATGGGTTAACATGTTAACATGGGTTAACACGTTAACATGGGTTAACACGTTAACATGGGTTAACACGTTAACATGGGTTAACACGTTAACATGTTAACATGGGTTAACATGTTAACATGGGTTAACGCGTTAACATGGGTTAACACGTTAACATGTTAACATGGGTTAACACGTTAACATGTTAACATGGGTTAACACGTTAACATGTTAACATGGGTTAACACGTTAACATGTTAACATGGGTTAACATGGGTTAACACGTTAACATGTTAACATGGGTTAACACGTTAACATGTTAACATGGGTTAACACGTTAACATGGGTTAACACGTTAACATGTTAACGTGTTAACATGGGTTAACATGTTAACATGGGTTAACACGTTATCATGTTAACATGGGTTAACATGTTAACGTGTTAACATGGGTTAACATGTTAACATGGGTTAACACGTTAACATGTTAACATGGGTTAACATGTTAACATGGGTTAACATGTTAACATGTTAACATGGGTTAACATGGGTTAACACGTTAACATGTTAACATGGGTTAACACGTTAACATGTTAACATGGGTTAACATGGGTTAACACGTTAACATGTTAACATTGGTTAACACGTTAACATGGGTTAACACGTTAACATGTTAACATGTTAACATGGGTTAACATGTTAACATGGGTTAACACGTTAACACGTTTACATGGGTTAACACGTTAACATGTAAACATGGGTTAACACGTTAACATGTTAACATGGGTTAACATGTTAACGTGTTAACATGGGTTAACATGGGTTAACACGTTAACATGTTAACATGGGTTAACACGTTAACACGTTAACATGTTAACATGGGTTAACACGTTAACATGTTAACATGGGTTAACACGTTAACATGTTAACATGGGTTAACACGTTAACATGTAAACATGGGTTAACACGTTAACATGTTAACATGGGTTAACACGTTAACATGTTAACATGGGTTAACATGTTAACATGTTAACATGGGTTAACACGTTAACATGTTAACATGTTACCATGTTAACGTGTAAACGTGTTAACCCAATAATTTAAAAGGATGTTTTTGCTTACGAATAAAGTGTTTTTTTTTAGTAATTTCTTGCCTATTTCTTTTACCTACTTAATCTTAATCTTGTGGAAGAAAGTGTCTTCCATCCTTTGAATAACTGTGGCCTGGTCGCATCGTATTGCAATAACCTGATTCAATCTTCTGAGTTAACATGTTAACATGGGTTAACACGTTAACATGTTAACATGGGTTAACACGTTAACATGTTAACATGGGTTAACACGTTAACATGGGTTAACATGTTAACATGGGTTAACACGTTAACATGGGTTAACACGTTAACATGGGTTAACATGTTAACATGGGTTAACGCGTTAACATGGGTTAACACATTAACATGTTAACATGGGTTAACACGTTAACGTGTTAACATGGGTTAACACGTTAACATGTTAACATGGGTTAACATAGGTTAACACATTAACATGTTAACATGGGTTAACACGTTAACATGTTAACATTGGTTAACACGTTAACATGGGTTAACACGTTAACATGTTAACATGGGTTAACATGTTAACATGTTAACATGGGTTAACACGTTAACATGTTAACATGTTACCATGTTAACGTGTAAACGTGTTAACCCAATAATTTAAAGGGATGTTTTTGCTTACGAATAAAGTGTTTTTTTTTAGTAATTTCTTGCCTATTTCTTTTACCTACTTAATCTTAATCTTGTGGAAGAAAGTGTCTTCCATCCTTTGAATAACTGTGGCTTGGTCGCATCGTATTGCAATAACCTGATTCAATCTTCTGCTTCTTGTGCCACTGCGATCTGATAAAGAATTGACCGCTAATCGCTTACTTTGTTTTCTTCTCAGATGACCTCTCTTTTCAATGGTGCTGTCAACTCCTCTGCATCGTACTACATAATCGTACACTATCGGCAAACTCAGGGTCTGTCGAAGAAAGTCGAGCAGATATCGATTACGGATTATGAAAAGCTGAATATTTTCGTGACTTTCCACTACTGCCCTGCCAATCCGGGCTGTCGAATTGTCATCGGAGAGGAGGACAACCTGAGTTTTCGGTTCAGTAAGGGAACCTTTACTGCGACCATTCAACATGAGAGACGAACTCATCTGGTAGGGAAAGAAAAAAAATGATTTCTTTATGTTTTTTTTTTGTTTTTTTTTTTTTTCATATGTTACAATTACAGTGGTAGCTGATAACTTTTTCCAGCACTTCATTTTGTTTTAATGGATAAATACAACCACTTTTTATCACTTGATGCTACAAATACCCAGTCCTGTTAAGAAAGTTGTGGTCATTTTCTTGGCGTAATGGGTTACAGTAACAAATAATCTGTTAAAAACATCCTTAATGTCAGCTTTTAGTGCTTATAACTCAAACTGACGTTTCGGTGAATATCAGAAACAAACAACATCTGCGATCCGGGAATACCAGTCTCAGGCCAATCATGAGATCGACTGAGAAGGAGTCAAGATTCTAGATAAAGAGTCGGTAGATGTCATTAAAGAAAAATCAAAGAGGCCACTCACATCAAATGTCAACGCCCATCGCTGAACAGAAATGGCTGTTGTTACGTGATTAAACAACTCGCATTCACGTGACAACGTGAGCTCAGTTAAATCGCTGATAAAGACTGTGCGAGACTGTCGAAAGCTTCGTTACTAAACATTTTTTTAGACCTTGTGACAAGATTATTTTTCGTTTATTGACTTTTCAAACTGTTCAAACCAAGTGCTTGTGCTTTCAAGTATCACTTTTCACACCAATCTCGTATTAATAGTCTCTTTTTCAACTGATTTATCAGCAACAAAAAGGGGCGAGGGCTCTGGAAACGTAACTGGACTGAAATTCGAACGTCGTGCTCGTCCTTGATCTCGTACTCGTACTCCCATCTGAAGGTCCCTATTGTAATCAGTTTGTTAGGATATAACGTTTTTCAAAGTTGAATAAAACTCAAGGCGGGAGCTCACAATCACCTTAAATTTTACAAAATTAAAATAAAAAGATTTAAACTTTCAACAAAACTACAAAGTGCGCGTGCACCTGACCGAGGGCCCTTGGTCAGCGCGCCTACAAAGAAAGCGTTAAGTTGTAGGCGCGCTGACCGCTAAGGGCTCTTTTGGTCAGGTGCATGCGCACTTTGTAGTTCCGTCGAAAGTTTAAATCAAATGTATTCGCGTGTGTTCTGTAAGTAGTAGATAAAATATGAGCGGGAGATCTGTATGGGCGTTAACAATGGCGAGCCGATAGGCGAGCATGTTCGGCCAACAGATCGGAAATATTTTATTCTACTTGTGAAATGAAAACCATAAATTGAATGGAAAGTTTTGTTATGCGAATCAGTCGAGATCTGTATCAAAAGTTAATGAATACTAATTAGCTGAGCAGGAGTCTGTATCAAAAGTTAATTCTGCTGTTTGATTTGTATTGGGGTTTGCAGTTGTGTACATGTGATCTGAATACTGTGCTGGGATTGGTTTGCACCCTCATGAATAGTTAATGAATTTTACAATGTAATATAACGCTTACATTGTACGGTATATAAGTCCACCTTGTAAAATAAAAAGAAATTAAACTTTCGAAAACTTTCTCTCATACTTGCGCCAGGCTATGTGAACAAGCGCGTCTATTTCTATTTCTTAATTTTTGTCATTTTCTATTTCTTTTACAGTCTTATATTCTCCTCGTCCCAAAGACCTCGTACACCACGGGACTCCTAGAACTCCAGTCCAACGACAGAGTAAATCAATTCTTAAAAAACTGTGGCAAAAACCATTTCTTCATTGATCCTGTTAGCGGACGGCAGTGCCGAGAGGACGTGTTTTCCTTGACAGTTCGTTTCAATGGAGAACCTTTAAAGTGCAGATGCAATGTCCTGGGTTCTAGGGCCACTGTCTGTGATGAGTTTGGCGGGCAGTGCCTGTGTCGGCCAAATGTGGTCGGCAGAAGGTGTGACAGATGCAAGCTTGGTCATTCTGGATACCCACGCTGCAGGCGTAAGTATTCTTAAACGGCTGGCTAGATGTATCGGCAAGAAGGTGATTTTCTTAAATTTGGCAAATCTCTCTCAAGCACTCAAGTTTTGATTCTTGTTCTCCAATCCAAGCCAGCCCTGCTAATGTAATCAAGCACTAACATTCAATAGGGGAGGGGAGAGGAAGAATTGTTTTTATTTTCCAAACCCTTGGTGCTCATGGCACCCTCTGCTAAATCTTTTTCTGCTATCTCAGGCTATATTTCGTTATTTCGTAGGCTGTGGTTGTCATGAGGTAGGATCAGTGTCCCAATCTTGTTTTTCAAACGGACGATGTCGCTGTAAGCCTGGATTTGGAGGATACAAATGCGATAGATGTGCATCTTCAAGTTATTATGGCTTCCCAGACTGCAAGCGTAAGTGATCACGTTCAGTTAGCCAGTATACTCCATGGAAAAAGATTGCTTTAATGCATTTTTTTGAAAATGTGCCAATGGTACGTTCTCCCAAACAGAGATATCTGTGTAGGAGGGGAGAAACTTAAAAAGTCATTTTCAAACTTGGAAATTAGCTCGTGAAAAAAGTAAAGTACGTCGTTGTGTCGTAAGGCAAACCATTTCTAGCGGTTTTAATCTTACAGTCTAAAATAAAATTTGTCTAGATTTTTTTAGCCGAACAGTCCGTTTAGAATGTTACTGCAAAGCTTGATAGATCCGAACGTAACGTCCACACTAGAGAAATAAAACACTGATTGGTGTGAATTTTCTATGGTTTACACCCCACGTTTTAATATGGACACTAGGAGAACGGGAATTTCAAACCGTTTATTTCTTTGGTTTTGAAATTCCGTGCAAAACAGAAAGAGGCCCCAATCTTTTCATATGGCAAATGTCTAGAGGATTTAAGGCTAGAAACGACTGTATAAGGGGCGAATTAGACGGTACGATTTTGACTACGATTATTACATGAGATACGCATAAGCCATGACTACAACACGAATCGCGGCGTGTAAGTCAAACCTACCACATCCTTAGCTACCGACGAAATGGTCTCAAGTCATGTATTATGCAGGGACCCACTAAAAACCACTTTTTGTGACGTGGGCTCCCTGTTAAAATATCTTTATTATTATGTCGTAGGCCTGTCGTAAGCTTGTCGCATGTGAGAAAGTCGTACATTTACTGTGTAAATCGGCCCTAAGAAAAACAAAACAAAACAAAATAATGATTAATAGATAGTTTATTTTTTTCCGTTCTTTAGTCTGCAACTGTAACAATCTTGGCTCTCTCAGCACGTTTTGTCGTTCAAGGGATGGTCAGTGCCAATGCAGGAGAAATTTCCAAGGCAAGAAATGTAACGAGTGCAGAATCGGCTTCTACGATTTCCCGACCTGTAAGGCATGCAATTGTAACCCAGCCGGGATCAAACTATTGCCAGGAGAAACAAACGGCTGTGGATCTGTCAACAATGTAAGTTCCTCATTACATGAAGAATTTCGCCCGGGTATTTTATGTCAGCCCGGCTTCCTAAACAAATCTTCTTAAAAAGACATTTGCGATTACATGAGGATAGTTTCATCCCGGGCCGAATTACAACCCGGGCTGAAATTTCACGGGGCTGGAAATCTCAGCCCGGGCAAACGGGCTGAAAACCCTCATGTGATCGCGTTTTCAATTTCAGCCCGGACTGAAATTGAGCTTACGGATGCACAGTGGTGGTTTTCATCGAAAGAAAATGACGGCCACGATAATTATTTAGTTTTAAAAGTGTTCAGTCCGGGATGAAATTCGCCATGTAATCAGGCCCTAAGAATTCATGTAATATATCAAACACAAGAGAGATATCCAAACACCGAGAAGAGGGTCGAAATTACTACGCACAGCGGAGAATTTTTGACGAATTTCGAGTTGTTTGGACAGCCGATGAAACACTATATTGAGTGTTTCATATATTTTCTCAATTAAAACTAAAACTACGGAGTAAACGGAAAAAGAAAATCGTATCTATCAGGGTCTATGTTAATTAAGACCGGGGATCCAAACCTCCTTCAGGGTTTGATTTTTTTTTGTTTTAACTTGATGAATTTGAGTTTGAGAAGGAAGAGTCGAATTCAGGGACTACCAGAGCTAGGAGTGCATTATTTTGCGAAAGGCTGTCTTCAACGTGTATTCTTTTTTCAATTAACTTTTTACGTATCTGTTTTTCTTTCCTAGACCCACTGCAGATGCAAAGATAACGTGATCGGTGATGACTGTGATAGCTGTAAGGCCTTTCACTTTAATCTTCAAATAAATAACCCACTGGGTTGTCAGTCATGTGACTGTAACACCAATGGAACTCTGGGAACGATCAAGACATGTCGCGAGACCAATGGACAGTGTTTATGCAAGAGTCACGTGACAGGCCGGCAGTGTGAACGGTGCAAAGAAGGCTACTACAGTTTGAAAGGCTCGAATGTGTTTGGATGCAAACGTAAGTAGACAGAGCTAAATTAATGAAACAAAATTATTTTATTAAAAAATAATTATCAACATGGCTAAATTGTTTAAATTGTTTAGCCTTGTTTTATATGAGTAGTCAGATGGTTTTTTCAATATCTGTTCAACGTGTAACATAACAGAAATGATTGGAAAAAGTTCCTGGTTTTAAACCTAAACTTAGAGAGAACAGTTAAATAGGTTAATGTTGTCGTGTAAAACACCGAAGAAGTCGTGGCCGAGTGGTTAAGGCGATGGACTAGAAATCCATTGGGGTCTCCCCGCGCAGGTTCGAATCCTGCCGACTACGTCGGAGAGGTATTTCTTTTTTCCAATCATAACAAAGCATTTTAACACACGTGCAAAAGGAAAATATATTTTGATCGTTAATCTGATTTGTTTTTAAACACGGGTATGTTTAGTTTATTTCCAGTGATTAAAATAGTTTTCAATTCATCGTAGAAAGGAATTTTGAATTTTTTGGGGTTTCCTTCTGGTTTTTGCATTTTCAAACAATAAGGAACAAAAATGCCTTACGACGTGTTGCGCACTTGGCTCCGGTTGCACTGCTGCGGTTTCTGGTACGATTGGGGTGAAACCGAGCCCCATCCTTGTGTGATCACATTACCTTTGCTTCTGGAAAATAAGAAGTAAAAAAATCGTCAGACACTTCTATTTTTCAAATGGAAAAATAGCTAGCAGAGCGAGGTTTTGATCCTCGGACCTCTGGGTTATGGGCCCAGCACGCTTCCACTGCGCCACTCTGCTCACGGATGACTTGTTGAAGTTTTTTTAGAACTCGCCTCTTATGAAGATAGCTCTTGAAAATGGTCTGTAACAGATATTATCTCAGCAATCGTTCTTGATATTTCAACGTAGAAAGAAAAGTAAATTGTCCCTTGTCAGAATCTTTGGTATATTTCAGTCTAGAGTCTTACTTACGAACAACATTTATATAGCGTTTTCACCAAAATAACAAGATCGTTTTGCTTCCATCAAAAACAACAACAAACTCCGAGATTGTGGAGTAGGTGGAGAGGAATATATTAACTTGGCAGTGCTCGCTGCAGCCAAGTTAATGAGAAAACAAAATTTGGAAAATTACAGAGCGTTGTATGAGTTCGCCATATTGGTGTT
>NC_135760.1:5650441-5658017 GCF_052425735.1 Oculina patagonica
AAAAGTCAGGGAAATTCATTGTGAGTCAAGGAAAAATTGACATTTTGAAGAATACAGTAGTCAGCAAAACTTGAAACTAAAACGCATCTGATTTAATTCCATTTATGGCTGAAAGAGGCATTATTTTTATCAGGGAAAAGTCAGAAAATTTTAAAACCTGATGTTTGTGGCAACCATTGTAGAAAAGAAGGGGTGAATTGTCATTTGTGCCATCGTTAGCAGAATTCGACAGTTCAATTATTAAACCGTGATTATTTATAGGACATCAGCCATGGAAAATACGCAAATAAACAAATAAATATGCAAAGACTAACATACAAACGAACAAGCAAACAAATAATAAATCATAAAATAATATTTACTTATAACAGCTATACAACAGTCATGAAAAATAAAATAAAAAATTAAATAAAAATAATTTAGCAGAGCGAGGTTTTGATCCTCGGACCTCTGGGTTATGGGCCCAGCACGCTTCCACTGCGCCACTCTGCTAGCTGCTAACGGTTTATAAAAATTTACTCTGAGTGGAGTTCGTTTAAATTTCTTCGGAAAATCTCTTCCTAAGCGCCTATTGTGTATTTTTGCTTGGTTAGGTACCAACAAGGTAGTCGTGGCCGAGTGGTTAAGGCGATGGACTAGAAAGCCATTGGGGGTCTCCCCGCGCAGGTTCGAATCCTGCCGACTACGTTGAATTTTTACTGCTACTTTTTTATAACGTGATAGATTTATAGCTTGTATATTTTATCACACAAATTGAATTTTTACCAACAATAAGTCATTCTGTTAAAACCAGATCACTGGTTTTACGAGCAGGTAAATCTCTGAATCTGGGAGTATTCGACAGTGGAAAGTGAAAAATTTCACAAAAAGAACAAATTCCACGCACGGCACTCGCAGACCTCGTCATCTTATGTCCAGATCTTCATACTACACGGGACATCTAATTAGTTTGTGAAAATGGTTATGTTTTCAAACATCTACAAAACTTAAAGTAGTTCTCGATTCACGGGCTATATATAGTCAATTCAACCAATAAGGAGCCACCCATTGTGACTATGATTGCGCGCGCTTTTTGCGCTAAGCGATTCTTGTTTACTTTTGCTTCCAGTTGTTATCGGTGAAAAACAAAACCAAACAAGAAAAAGGTTTCTCCGGTAGGTCTGGTAATAAAAAAGAATCAATAGCAGAGCGAGGTTTTGATCCTCGGACCTCTGGGTTATGGGCCCAGCACGCTTCCACTGCGCCACTCTGCTAACTGCTGACGGTCATTCAACATTAACTATGAGTGAAGCTCGTTTAATTTGTTTTTCGAAAAAAAATCTTCGTGATCGCCTCTTTTGTGTTTTTGCTCGCTCATGTGCTATCAAGGTAGTCGTGGCCGAGTGGTTAAGGCGATGGATTAGAAATCCATTGGGGTCTCCCCGCGCAGGTTCGAATCCTGCCGACTACGTTCGACCAGAAACCGTTTGCCCATTAGAGTCAAAGTTTCCTGGTTTTTTGGTTAATTTCCGTCGTGTAATTTTTTTATAGAGCATTTTAGTCTTAAATCATATCTTAACCTCTTACATTACAACAGTTTCTTTTGCGAATTAGACGCAAAGCACGATGTGGCCAGTGAACAATAATTCAAATAATTTGTTAGAAATGTTTGTTTCACGTATTTTTGTTTCAGGTTGTTCGTGTAACGTTGGTGGTTCTGTCAGCCCTTCGTGTAACGCAATCACCGGAGAATGTTCATGTTTACCTGGTGTTGGTGGAGGCCAGTGTGACAGGTTTGTTGACTTAAAGGGACTGTGTCACGGATTTTAGCTAAATTAAGGCATGGGAAATGGTCATCAAATTCGGTAAAATGATGTTACACGGGACAACTTGCAACAACGTTTTTTCGCGCAACACCGCATCAACTTTTCGTGCTATGTTACACGAGTCAACTTTTCGCGCAACATCGTACAAATTGTACTTGGCAACATGCATGTTACACGGGACGATTTTTTATTACGCAGCACCAACTCGCAACATTTCGCGCGCGCGTCCAGGCCATGTTGAACAGAATTCTGGGAAGGTGTTACGCGAAAAATCGACGGCGGCCCTGTTACACGAGTCAACTTCCTGAATACTCGTCATCTTGCGTTGCGAGTTTTTGACTTGGTTTCAAAAACTCGCAACGTGTTGCCGTGTAAAATGTTGCGCAAAAAATCGTCCGCGGTACCATGTTACACGGTGAACGATTTGTCGCGCAACATTGTTGTGCGAAAAATCGTTGTTGCAAGTTGTCCCGTGTAACATCACCTTAACAGTGAAGGAACATTTCAATAACACAGCAAATACAAAAGAACATATGGATGGCCAAAAGTGACGAAGATTGAAACGGATTGAGATATGGGTTTTTGAAATATTTTTGGGCTGAACAGTTTTCAAAGTTAATCTTGCTTGCTTGTAACTTTAAATTATAATGCCCAGGAGACACATTTGGTTGCAGTGGAGCTATGGTTTTGTCAGTTAGATCCATAGAAGTGATTTCTTTGCAAACATTAACCCTTAATATGCTGATATTACTCCAAAAAGCGCCTTTTTGTAACCGTTAATCGATTTTCTTGGCTCTACTGTTTTAAATTCCTCTAAACTTTGCTAGAAATGCACTTTCTGACACTACAGTAAGTTTTTGATGAAATTTCCATGTAAAAATGTACAACATTTTACTTTTACATAAGCCAAAAGTTGGACTTGTTTTTATACGCGTGTTCTTGTTGCTGTTAGCATCGGTCCCCAAAAATTACTCGTGTTTCTGTTATATCAAATGTAAGGATGCACTTTTGTTCAGTAGTTTGGCCAATATTTAGTTACTGTTTCAGGCCTCCACATAGCGGTCACCTCCCATTCACTTTAAAGTTTTCGTCTGTTGCTTTGTCCTTTCAGTGTTACATCAGGCGATTATTACTACCCAACTCTTCATCAGTATAAAATTGAACTGGAAGACGCCCTCGCGACAGACAACGACGAATCAGCCTACTTCAGATACGACGATAGCGAATTTCCTGGATTTTCTTGGCGAGGTTACGTAGTTTTCTCGCAGGCTCAGGTAATTTCACCAGTAGCCCAGGAAGCTACTTCTCCTATACTAAGTCTTAAGAGAAGAAGTTAGTAAACTACATATAATTTTCTGCTAGAGCGATGTTCACTTGACCGTCGAAAGTTACTGAGCACTTTGGTTTTGCGTTTGTAATTCCTTTCTAAAGCTTACCAGTGTAGGCAGCACAAGCAGATTACTAGCCAATCAGAGAATGCATGCCGTCAGTCTTAACCAATCAGGAGCAAAACTGAAGGCAATCGTGACTTATGTGCGTTTTCCCGCGCTTGGCACGGGTTGCATTTTTTCCCGCGCTTGGCAACAGTTGTATGTTTTCCCGCGCTTGGCACCAGTTGCATGTTTTCCCGTGCTTGGCAACAGTTGTATGTTTTCCCGCACTTGGCACCAGTTGAATGTTTTCCTGCGCTTGGCAACAGTTGCAAGTTTTCCCGCGTTTGGCACAAGTAGCATGCTTTCCCGCGCTTGGCACTGGTTGTATGTTTCTGCTTCGAATTTTGATTGGTTGTTTTCGTTGTTTGCATTTGTTTGTGATTTGGTTTTGGTTTTACGACGATCACTAGAAATAATTCAAGGACAACAAGTCAGGAACCATACTCCTTTTTCCAGTATGGCGGAAAATACATTTTTCTTTTGTTCTCATGTTAATTGGCCTTCGTGGCCTCGATCGCATCTGCAGAAGTCAAAAGAAGTTTTGGATTAAAACGAGGCCATGAAGCCCAATTAACATAAAGACAAAAGAATACAGGTTTTTTTGGCCATTTTGGAAAGAGGTTTATGTCAATTTATTTTTATCTCCTACAGACTTCCATATATATAATGATTGACATTCCTCGCACAAGTAAATACCAACTGATATTTCATTACTTGCTGGCTCGATATGCCCCTGTGACCGCTTTGGTGAAGTTTATTCCTACACTAGACTCAGGTAAGTTTCGATTGCATTTACCTTTTCCCAACACCGTCTTATCTGACTGGGTAGTGAAAGTCTTCAATTGAGTGCATAAACTTATACAGAAGGGTATTAAAGCGCGTTTCAGTGAGTCGTGAAATGACGTACCGTTTGACCAATGTTACAAGCCTCCTCAGTTATAACTCTCCCCCAGCCCCCTCTTTCTACTCATCTGTCTGCTCCACCTACGCGCATTCTCTTATGTACCTACTAACGTCCTCACAAAAAAAATTGTTCAACTACATCTAATAGAACGTAATTAGTAAATCAGTAATAATGCAAATAAAGTGCAGTGACTAGGTGTCTTATGCTTAGGATTTCCCCTCAACGCCTTGCACTATCAAACGCGTTCTCACTTCAACGTATTTTTAGAAACAGAACCTTGTAAACTAGAAGGACATTTGGTAGAATGTATAATTGAAATTAACCTAGAATCACACAATTTGGCCAAAAATATACCACACGAATCTACAAATGGTGGACCTTCAACCCAAAGGACAATATTGAATGTAAACAGTACAGGAGAACAGAAATACCATTTCTCTTTATTAACCGCATTTATTTATTTTGATGTTTTTTTTTTTTCACAATGAGCGGACTTCAAAGGCTCGTGGGGGGGGGGGGGGGAGGGGTGTGCGGACGCACCCATCGCACCCCCCTTCCTACGGGCCTGTAAGAGATCACTACACCAGTATATATTTTTTCTAAAAGTATCTTAATAATTCTGTTAAGTTACCGTCAACTCGTTTCTTATTAGCTCACTCCGAAAGGTGTTTTATACGACTTATGATACCCCGGATAAAAGAGTCACCCACCCCTCCCCCCAAGAACTCTTATGAAGTTGTACAACCTGGATCACTTCGAAAAGTCAAAATAGCCAAAAGAAAATATTAGCATTAATGGAAACCTAAAAATAATGGTCTAGCTTTGTTAAAATAACTATAACAGTCCACTAAAATAACAAAAGAAGTATTATCATGAGTTATACAGCCATGAGATTGCAATCATGTGTCTTGGATAAATCGTTAAAAAACTAATTACACTTTGCTCTCCTTTAAAAGATTCACTTAATATCTTCACCTTGATGTTCAAGGCGCATCTTGTAAATGAGCGAAGCTATTTAGTCATAATTTTAGCTCCGTCATAGCAACAAATGCATCAACATCCTCATGATACTGCCCATTTAACGTATTCGCATGTATTATTAGCTTCATTCCCGTCGGGTCCTGCAACAGAGCAAACGTTGGATGTTCGGTTCCGCACAACAGCCACGTGGATCTTCGCTATTGCGCAGTTCCTTGTGGTCCGAGACAACTGGGGCGACACACAACAAGTTTTGCTGAGTCAGCGAAAATGGAAGCTAACGATTGACGTACCTGCTTCCGATCTGTTATTGGTATGTAGCACGAAATGACAGCCGTTATCCTTGTGAATCACTTTTTGCGACCTTCAAAATTGTCTTTATACGAGCCTTAACAGAAACGCGGAGCATTTTTCAGATTGGGTTGCGGGGGGGGGGGGGGGGGGGGGCTGACTTGTGATTTGAAGAGGGGGCTTTAGAGACTCTTCTCTTAGAAAGTCTTTATTTTTTCGGAAATATTGGGGGAGCTTAGCCTCCCTGTCCCCCGGCAGGAGGGGGCTGGGAAGGGGCCGGTTTCCGTAGCATGAAGCAACTAAGAGTATCTCTACTCCCCCCTAGATGGGTTGCTAGTTCATCGCAGGGTTACCCCCAGAAGTAAATTCACCGGTACCCATTCATACACCTGGTGGAGAAAGGCCGGGTGGAGAAAGGCACTATAAGAGTTAAGTGCCTTGTCCAAGAACATTACGCATTGACCCGGCCAGGGCTCGAAGAAAGTTAAGTTAAGTTGAAGGATCTCAAAATAGCAGTTTACTATCGCACGAAAACGTAAAGTAATTAATAATAAATCGGGGTAAAAAAAATAGGCTAAATCTATCAAAATGTACCATTCGAAGCGTCCCTCGTTTAACATAAACCTGAAAGGACAACGAGAATAGAAATATTTGACTTATTACGCTTAGCTCGCTTGTTTGTTTTCCTGAACTTTTTTGTAGTTTCTTTAAACTTTACCCTAGATTTTTCATGTACTTGACTTGTTATTCGTAAATCTTTACAATACAAACGATACAAATTTTATGACAACTCCCTGAAAAGGGGGTTTTCAGTGACCGACAGTATGTTTTTTAAAAAAAGTGTTATATATTTTATAGGATTACATGGTGCTTCTACCAGAAGAATACTACAGACCGCAGAACCTCGAAGTGCAAGTTTCCAGTCCTTGTGAATTGAGAGGAGATCAAAAGCACTGCGCTCACTTCGCCTACCCCAGCCTCAAACAGGACGGTTTTGTGACCATCCAGGCAGAAGACATTAGTGTTGTTGGTGGCATAAGAAGAAATCGGCGAGTAACAGATATTCCCTTTCAAGGACTTATATTGAGTGGTTCACGGGTGAGTATCTCTATAGAAAAAATTGTCACAAGTTAAATTTTTAGTTGTGAGCAGAAAAAAAAAGAATGAAAGTCCATAACCTGTTTTTGTCGCATGAAACAACAAGTGTATTACCATTCTTCCCCTGGTTCGGAGACGTTTCTTTTACAAGTTATCCTCTCCAGCAAAGAGCAATTTTTAATTGAGTGTAACCAATCAAAATTTAAAGTAAATACATGTAGCCGGCACGAAGCGCGGGAAAACACGTGCGAGCGAATTACGATTGGTTTTGGTTTTACTTATGATTGGTTGAGAAAGTGGCGCGAGTTGTTTTTAACCAATCACTAAGCGCGGAAAAGCAAAACCAACTTAAACGCGAATTACTGTCCATCCAGCCCAATTTCAGTTATCCAAACAGTTTGGCAGTACAACATCAACGAAGTATTGATACAGCTTACTCCTATAACTATCAGTTCTTCTTTCATTCTTTACTTTTCTACGTCAATGAATCGTTCATCGCCACCTTAACTAAAAATATATGAAGTTTTTCCCAATATATTTGCACTTTTGTCAAACTGTTTTCTAAGACAGCGTTTGAAAAATGTTGTTTTGTTAATGAACTCGTTTCCCCAGACAAATTACCCGCCTACTCCTATAACTACAAATCCGATGGCAAATATTATATATAAATACACTATAAACATGGCCGAAAGCTTATCTTTTTAAATCTTTTCAACCAGAGAAGGTTTTTAAATTTTTTAATGAGAATCCATCTTTACTTGTTATTTAGAATGTGATGTCCGTACGTTTACCATCCAAAGTACAAGGCCAGTTTGTATTACTAGCCAGCTACTTTCACAACGCCGATGATGGAGGAATCTTAAATGTGGTTGTTAGAACTGGCGCTGAAACTTATCGAGCTAAGATGAGCATTCTTTCATGCAGGTAGGATGAATAAACAGTACATTTCAGTT
The DNA here is from genome assembly GCF_052425735.1 of Oculina patagonica. Classification (NCBI taxonomy): domain Eukaryota; kingdom Metazoa; phylum Cnidaria; class Anthozoa; order Scleractinia; family Oculinidae; genus Oculina; species Oculina patagonica. Next base: position 5,657,904 of record NC_135760.1, read on the forward strand.
ATACATTCACGATTGTCAGTTTCTTCCTATCCTTTGTCCAAGTTAGCATTTTGATCTTCTTTTATAATTGTTATTTTTCAGTAATGTTTGCAATAGCCTCGTTGCTTTCGGTAG